>NW_024044348.1:16936363-17536363 GCF_014851395.1 Micropterus salmoides
TGCTCAGTATTTAGTAGAAGCACCCTTTGATCTATACAGCCATGAGTCGTTTTGGGAAAGATGCAACAAGTTTTTCACATCTGGATTTGGGTATCCTCTGCCATTCCTCCTTGCAGATCCTCTCCAGTTCTGTCAGGTTGGATGGTAAACGTTGGTGGACAGCCATTTTCAGGTCTCTCCAGAGATGCTCAATTGGGTTTAAGTCAGGGCTCTGGCTGGGCCATTCAAGAACAGCCACGGAGTTGTTGTGAAGCCACTCCTTCGTTATTTTAGCGGTGTGTAGGGTCATTGTCTTGTTGGAAGGTAAACCTTCGGCCCAGTCTGAGGTCCAGAGCACTCTGGAAAAGGTTTTCGTCCAGGATATCCCTGTACTTGGCCGCATTCATCTTTCCCTCAATTGCAACCAGTCGTCCTGTCCCTGCAGCTGAAAAACACCCCCACAGCATGATGCTGCCACCACCATGCTTCACTGTTGAGACTGTATTGGACAGGTGATGAGCAGTGCCTGGTTTTCTCCACACATACCGCTTAGAATTAAGGCCAAAAAGTTCTATCTTGGTCTCATCAGACCAGAGGATCTTATTTATCACCATCTTGGAGTCCTTCAGGTGTTTTTTAGCAAACTCCATGCGGGCTTTCATGTGTCTTGCACTGAGGAGAGGCTTCCGTCGGGCCACTCTGCCATAAAGCCCCGACTGGTGGATTGCTGCAGTGATGGTTGACTTACTACAACTTTTCCCATCTCCCGACTGCATCTCTGGAGCTCAGCCACAGTGACCTTTGGGTTCTTCTTTACCTCTCTCACCAAGGCTCTTCTCCCCGATAGCTCAGTTCGGCCAGACGGCCAGCTCTAGGAAGGGTTCTGGTCGTCCCAAACGTCTTCCATTTGAGGATTATGGAGGCCACTGTGCTCTTAGGAACCTTAAGTGCAGCAGAAATTTTTTGTAACCTTGGCCGATCTGTGCCTTGCCACAATTCTGTCTCTGAGCTCTTCAGGCAGTTCCTTTGACCTCATGATTCTCATTTGCTCTGACATGCACTGTGAGCTGTAAGGTCTTATATAGACAGGTGTGTGGCTTTCCTAATCAAGTCCAATCAGTATAATCAAACACAGCTGGACTCAAATGAAGGTGTAGAACCATCTCAAGGATGATCAGAAGAAATAGACAGCACCTGAGTTAATATGAGTGTCACGGCAAAGGGTCTGAATACTTATGACCATGTGATATTTCAGTTTTTCTTTTTTAATAAATTTGCAAAAATTTCTGCATTTCTGTTTTTTTCTGTCAAGATGGGGTGCTGAGTGTACATTACTGAGAAATAAAATGAACTTTTTTGATTTTTGGAAAATGGCTGCAATGAAACAAAGAGTGAAAAATTTAAAGGGGTCTGAATACTTTCCGTACCCACTGTATATATATATATATATATATACACACACACATAGAAGGTGGTCACGTAAGTTACAGCAACTGAGCCAGTGGAGAAGCTGTGTACCTCAGTATTGGTAAAACAACAATAAATCTAAAAACGGTGGCAAATCTGTGCTAATGTAATGTTAGCTGGCTGCTCCTGCCTTGCATATATGCTAGATAAACAAATCGCTCGACATTTGCTTTTTACCATTACATCCTTTCTTGCAGGCTAAAATCAACACTTTGACATAATACTGGTGGTACACAGGTTAGTAATATGCTGGTAGCTGGTGAAGTAATGTGGAAAGTTATACAACTGCACCAGAACGTTAGCAACTGGTTGGCATTAGCCTGCGAGCTAACATTTTCTAACTTGAGCCAACTAACATATATTCACATGCTTTGGTGTAATGTTAATTTACCTGTCCAATAGATGAAAGCCAATTCTATGTCAGTTTTATATCCAAAACAAAGCAGAGGTCTCTCAAGCCTTTCCAATGTTGACTGTGTTTTTGCCCAACGATCTGATTCTCGTTTGGCCTGAAGGGCTCCAGCAGATAAAACTTTGTTGTTGGTTTTTATCCTTACGTGAATCTTGTGTTGGAGTCTGTTTTGTGCTGGAAGCCATTCATTTTTTGGTTTTAGCAGACACCATCTAGTTAGCTGCGGTGCTGTTGCTGTGTGTACCGTACAGATTCTGAAAGTGAAAGGCTTGGAAGCGTGCATGTACGAAACAGCCAATGGATTTAATAGAAAATCCGACCCGGAGTCCTCACATAGAAATAGGCATACTGGTCGTCATGTCTAATAGAACAATGATTGTTTTTATGTGAGATTACAACCCTTTCACACACAGGCAATAAAAAAGTGATTAATTTCATTTAAAAAAACTACATGTAGCCCCTTTAACAACTCATATATTTGAAAAATGATGCATTTCTGGCTAAAAATATTTAAAAATAAACAAAAAACATTACATCCCCATCGGGATTCAGGAGAAACATTTATGCCTATTTGGTTGACCTGACCTGACAGGCTCGCAGCTGTCATTCCTCATATGGCAAACAAACACCTCAGAAAGCACCAGAAGCACTTTGAGTTACATAATCATGTCTTCTTGACAACCGCCTTACTGTCCATTGATGTTACACCCGTTTTTCAGACTCATTGAGGGCCTGCCTTCATTCAAGACTTTAACATCTTAGTGAAGGTATACCTAAATTATACACCATAGATAAGATACACTCTTATCTCTTAGCTCTTATTGTATAGTGCTGTGGACAATTAGGTGCCACTAATGACAAGGAGTGTGAGAATATAGTTTAATTAAAGTATTCATTTGATGGTCACCAAGTCTTATAATGACATTTTCATTTGAAGTCCCTTTATGCTACACACAATCAGGAATCAGGAATCAGGAAGAGCTTATTGTATATAGGAATTTGCTTTGGTGATGAGGTGCTACACGTAGACAAACATACAGTTGACATAAATAATTGTAGGAATATATAATATGGATTAGACAATGCAAGTTATTTAAGAATAATAAGAATAGAGAAAAATAATACAACAATTTGCAGAGGAAAGACGTGCTGCAACGGAAGAGTATTGTGTACATAAATTTAAATCGACAATATAAAAATATACAACAACACACATATAATAGCGTGATATGAAATGAAATAATATTTACATGTGCAGAGACAGTTGTATTATTTTAAAAGGGGGGAATGTCAGTGAGGGATCCGGGTCTTGTTGATGGGGCTAGCTGCTGATGGGAAGAAGCTGCTTTTGTGGCGAGAGGTTTTGGTCCTGATTGTCCGCAGCCTCCTGCCAGATGGGAGAGTCTGAAACAGTTTGTGTCCAGGGTGGGATGGGTCAGCTGCAATGTTTCCTGCACGTGTCAGAGTCCTGGGGGGCGTACAGGTCCAGAAGAGAAGGGGAGATTGCAGCCAATCACCTTCTCTGCTGCAGAGCGAATGATACGCTGCAGCCTACCCTTGTCCCTGGCAGTGGCAGTGGCAGCAGCGTACCAGATGGTGATGGAGGAGGTGAGGATGGACTCAATGATGGCAGTGGAGAAGTGCACCATCATTGTCTTTGGCAGTTTGAACTTCTTCAGCTGCTGCAGGAAGTACATCCTCTGCTGGGCCTTCTTGGTGAGGGAGGTGATGTTCAGCTACCACTTGAGGTCCTGGGAGATGATGGTACCCAGGAAACGGAAGGAGTCCACAGTGGCAACGGGGGAGTCACACAGGATGATGGGGGAGGGTGGGGCGGGGCTCTTTCTTAAGTCCACGACCATCTCCACTGTCTTCAATGCATTGAGCTCCAGACTGTTCTGGCTGCACCAGGTGACCAGATGGTCGATCTCCCACCCGTAGGCAGACTCATCCCCACCAGAGATGAGCCCAATGAGGGTGGTGTCATCCGCAAACTTCAGTAGCTTGACGGACTGGTGATTGAAGGTGCAGCTGTTGGTATACAGGGAGTGGAGAAGAGGGGGAAAGAATGCAGCCTTGAGGGGAACTGGTGCTGATGGTCCTGGAGTCAGAGACATCTGTTTTCCCATCTTCACGTGCTGCTTCCTGTCCATCAGGAAGTCTGTGATCCACCTGCAGGTGGAGTCAGACACGCTCAGCTGGGAGAGCTTGTCCTGCATCATGGCCGGGATGATGGTGTTGAAAGCAGAGACGATGTCCACAAACAGGATCCTGGCGTAGGTTCCTGGGGAGTCCAGGTGCTGAAGGATGTAGTGAAGGGCCATGTTTACTGCATCATCTGTTGGCTCTGTAGGCGAACTGCAGGGGGTCCAGGAGTGGGTCTGTGATGGATTTTAGGTGGGACAACACAAGGCGCTTAAAGGACATCATAACCACAGAGGTCAGGGCAACGGGTCTGAAGTCGTTTAGTCTTGTGGTCCTTGGGGACAGGGATGATGGTGGAGGCTTTGAAGCAGGCTGGCACATGGCATGTCTCCAGTGAGGTGTTGAAAATGTCTGTGAACACCGGAGACAACTCATCACAGTGCTTCAGGGTGGATGAGGAGACACAGTCCGTCCCCACTGCTTTGCGGGGTATCTGCCTCCTGAATAGTCTGTTGACTTCCCTCTCTGTGATGGAGAGAGGAGGGGAGGGGGTGGAGCTGGCCAGCTCTGAGGAGTTGGGGGAGGAAGTGGTGGACTGGGGCTGAAGCTGAGCAGAGGAGTCACGGGGGATGGTGTCCGATTGACTCTCAAAGCGGCAGTAGAACTGGTTCAGCTCATTTGCCAGGCGAGAGTCGTTGATGGAGTGGAGGGCTTTGGGTTAATAGTTAGTGATCTGTCTGAACCCCTCCGGACAGAAGTGGTGTCGTTTGCAGAGAATTGGTTCTTTAGCCTCTCTGCGTACAGTCGTTTAGCTTCTCGCACCTCCTTGCTAAACCTGTACTTTAACACTCCTAAATGCCTCCACTTTTTCCAACCTTAGCTGTCTGAGTTTAGCTGTAAACCAGGGTTTTTCATGTAAAGTAAGCGCACCATAAAACGTAGTGGGAGTTATCGTGTGACCCATGATAGAAACTAATGTGCGCGTATCAGCTGTTCAATCAATTTTCTACAATAACTATGCTAGCTAACTACACCTGGCTAACTACAACTTAGTTAACTTAGCTAACTAAACTAGAAAGACAAACAGACTATCGGACACAGAGAGACACACCTATTGTAAGTTCTAAGTAAATTGCATGATAAATTGGTTAGTTTGATGCTCTGACTTAATGAGGCGTGACAGTTTTTTTAACAAGGCATGACAGTGCGCCTGCACAAGCTTGGAGAATGATGTATGACTTATGGAATTACTATAGTCATGTTTTAACAACTAAGCAACTTTTGCAACTTTGAGCACAAAATTTGTCAAAAAATATTTGGCAAACTATGTGGGTAATCAACATTGTAAGGAAATGAAAATATGAAAAATATTTTTACAATATTTGTTTTTGGATTTAAATAATTATATATAGGACAAAGTAATCTGGTTGTTTATATTGACTGATAATACTAAACTAGCTGGTGAAGATCTGACAGGGACAGGGAGTAAAGAAAATTACAAGGTACAAGATTGTTTATCATTATACAGCACAAGGCTGCAAAACGAAACAAAATTTGTAGTTCCTTAATGCTACACACACAACATATAATTAAGTAGTTCTATATTAAAATATGGTAAAATATAAAATAAAATAAAACAATACAGGCTAACATACACCCCAAACATTCCACAGTGCATTTTTTGAATTTGCATATGGGGTGAATGTAAACAGCAGCAACCAGATGATAATATGAAAGTTTCATTTTCACAATAAACATTCTGATATTTGCGAAACAGAGTCCATCTTGACTGCGTTTGTGCACCAAGCATCATCGATGTAAAGAGTCCACCTCGACTAATCTTGCCGGAGTCTTTTGCTGACAGCTCAGAACATGGACCACCTGCACTTGTTTGTTTGCATATTGCAGTTTGCATTAACCTGACAATCAAATATGGTCAAATGGTTTAAAAGAAAAATGTGCAGACATTTTAAGAGAAGGGAATATACTTTTTATTTACAACCATATATCATGTTCAGAATCAGAATCAGTTTTTATTGCCAGGTATGTGTACACATACGAGGAATTTGACTCAGGATTGTACATTGCTCACGATGTGCTTACTTATACAATAATACCATAACACAATAATAAAATAATAATAAAATAAAATCAGACACAAACTACAGAATAGACAACACTAATATACACACTATGAACAAAACAATTTAGAAATATTGACAAATAGTGCAGTGATCAGAGTGCAAAGGATGCAAGAGTAAACTATTCTCATTATGTACATGTTGAAGGTGGGATATGATATACAGGTACACATACACATACATGCATACATGTACACATGTACACAGTCTGATGGAGCATAGTGCAAAGGATGCTGGAAAAAATAAATACAACCTATGACCTTATGACCTGAGGTAGGTGTATTGGTATACAGTATATACAATATGACATAGTATGAACAGCACTGAAATAGAGAATGGTGAATAAATAAATAATAAGTGGTAACCAGTAAACAGGTGGCTGATTAGAGGCAGAGTTAATGGGTTATTGCACAGGAATTGTTCCTGACAATGTGAGTCAGAAATCAGCTGTTCATCAGAGTGATGGCTTGTGGGAAGAAACTGCTTCTGTGTCTGTTGGTTTTGGCGTACAGTGCTCTGTAGCGCCCACCAGAGGGGAGGAGCTGGAACAGATTATGTCTGGGGTGAGATGGATCTGCAGTGATGTTTCCTGCCCCGTTTCCTGACTATGGAAGTGTATAAGTCCTGAATGGAGGGCAGGTTAGCACCAATTATTTTTTCTGCAGTCCTGACGTTGTAGTCTGTCCCTGTCCTTTTTGGTGGCAGATCCAAACCAGACAGTAATGGAGGTGCAGAGGACAGACTGGATGATCCTTAGGCAGGTTGAGCTTCCTGAGCTGACGCAGGAAGTACATCCTCTGCTGGGCCTTCTTGATGATCGTGTCAGTGTTGGGCTCCCACTTCAGGTCCTGGGATATAGTGGAACCCAGAAACCTGAAGGATTCCACAGCAGACACAGGGCTGTTGAGTATGGTGATGGGGGCAGAGTGGGGGGGTCCTCCTGAAGTCCACAGTCATCTCCACAGTTTTGAGCGTGTTAAGCTCCAGGTTGTTCTGACTGCACCAGAGAGCCATCTGATCAATCTCTCGTCTGTAGACCGACTCATCCCGGATGAGGCTGATGACCGTTGTGTCGTCAGCGAACTTCAGGAGTTTGACAGATGGGTCCCCTGAGGTGCAGTCGTTGGTGTAGAGGGAGAAGAGCAGTGGGGAGAGCACACACCCCTGGGGGGCCCCAGTGCTGATAGTCTGGGTGCCGGATGTGATGTTTCCCAGTCTCACCTGCTGACTCCTGTCAGTCAGGAAGTCTGTAATCCACTGACAGGTGGAGGCTGGCACAGTGATCTGGGTGAGTTTAGTGCTGAGGATGTCCGGGATCTAAAACAGAGGGCAGCAGATCTGCAGAAGTCCGAGTTAGTTCTGTTGAGGAGCAGCAGTTCATCCATTTTGTTGGCCAGAGAGCGGACATTCGCCAGGTGAATTGAACGGAGCGCAGTGCGAAATCCCTGCTGTCTCAGCTTAACCAGCGCGCCTGCACGTTTTCCCCTGCGCCATTTCCGAAGGATCCCAAACAGAGCTGCCGCTCCTCCAACTAGTAACTCCGGGAAAGTTCCAGGGTCAATAAAGAGCGGTGGAATAGTATGAGCAGCTGAAAGTCCAATGTTAAAGAGCTCTTCTCTGGTAAAAGTTCCCAGAGAGGGACGGCAGAAAACAGCATTAATTAAGATGTCTATGACGATTCTCAGTCATCCAGGTCATAGTTATCCAACGAAGGTTAAAATGAAGGGCAACTGGACTTGGTTGAAGCTACTGGAAGACGTTTCGTCCCTTATCCAAAGGACTTCTTCAGTTCTGACTGACTGGCAGGGAAACTCAGCTATTTAACCTCAGTGGGGTCGTTATCCCGGGTCATCGATACCGCTGGTTCGTTAGTGTTCCTTGTTGCTGTGACGACAGTCGTTACAGTCGTTGAGACTACCTGTGGCCAAGACTGAACGACCATCGTTGGTATCTTCACCTGAGGCCAAGACTGAACGACCATCGTTGGTATCTTCACCTGAGGCCAATAGGTTACGTTTGTTGAGTTTCCTGGGAAGTGATGTGTCAAGGAAGCCATCTACACCAGGGTTGAGAAGCCGTCATTGAACAGGGGAGGGGGTCTACGCCACCACTTATCCCCCACTTACAATGCTGTCCTTTCATCACTTCCCAGGAAACTCAACAAACGTAACCTATTGGCCTCAGGTGAAGATACCAACGATGGTCGTTCAGTCTTGGCCTCAGGTGAAGATACCAACGATGGTCGTTCAGTCTTGGCCACAGGTAGTCTCAACGACTGTAACGACTGTCGTCACAGCAACAAGGAACACTAACGAACCAGCTGTATCGATGACCCGGGATAACGACCCCACTGAGGTTAAATAGCTGAGTTTCCCTGCCAGTCAGTCAGAACTGAAGAAGTCCTTTGGATAAGGGACGAAACGTCTTCCAGTAGCTTCAACCAAGTCCAGTTGCCCTTCATTTTAACCTTCGTTGGATAGCATTAATTAACAAAAACACAAAAAGCACTATGGAGCGTAATCCCGGGGCTTGTTTCATATCAACATACACTCACCGGCCACTTGAACTTGACACATGAACTTTAATTAAAATATGTTTGTGTGTATAGAGGTGTAGAGAAGCCTTTTGTCAGGATTATGACATTCTTTTTTATTTTGCATGTTGCATGTTCAGTTTTTCTTTTTGTTGCCTCAGGGCAACGTTGTGCCACAAACGCTACTTTTCAAGGAGGTCTTTGCTGACCATGTGTTTGGATGTTATCACATATTATCAAATACAGAAGTTTACAAAATATGCTCTAAAAATTTACTTGTAAAATTTACTTGTAAATACTTGTATTTATTTATTTATTTAATTTATCAATTTTACTTATTTAACACGTTTCCACAGAAAAATGGACATAAGATTGTTCTATTTAACTAAAGAGCAGGATTCGGCTGTTAGGTAAATCCCGCAGATTATAAGAAGCTAATAATGATGAAGATTTGTGGATTTTGAGAACATACAATTATCTTTCAAATTCATCAAGACCAATTTGTAATTGAAATGTGGTATTGTTCTGACAGTGTGCTTTTAGAGACTCTTGTTTACAGTAACATCTTTTGATCCCTTTTCTTTTCTTGTTCTTTTTGTTTAGTGTTGCAGATGTTCAAGACAAAAGAAAAAGAGGAGAGACTCAGAACAACTTACTGAAGAGGTTGCAATCCAGTTGGCAAGCTATTTTGGGATTTGTGGTTTGACCCGCATCCTCTTTAATCAGATCAATAAACAGCAGAATTACAGCAAATGGCAGAAGAGATGTTCACTGCGAGGACACCAAGTACTTGCAAATAGAAAACAATCAGCTGGAGCAACCTTTGAACAGCACTGATCAAAAATTCACCATTCATGAGAGCAACTGTTGCCACCTGAAGCTGCTCATAAGTGCAACACTGTACAACTTACCTTGTTGACTGCTGAAAAAACACAGCTGAGCCTCTTCTTGAACAACAGATCATGAGAAAAAAAACAGTTGAGCCTGCTCTTGAACAACACGTCGCAAGAAAAAAACAGAGCAAACAGTTGGGTTTGTTCTAGAAGAACACATTGCAAGAAAAAGCAGTTGCAAGAAAACACAGTGGAGCCTGTTCTTGAACAACACACTGCAAAAAACACAGTTGACCCTGCTGTTGAAGAACACCTTGCAAGAAAAAAACAGTTGCAAGAAAAAAACAGTTGCAAGAACAAAACAGCGGAGGCTGCTCTTGAACAGCATTGCGCTAGAAAAACAAAATGGAGTCTGCTCTTTAACAACAATGCAAGAAAAAAATCATTGAGCTTGCTCTTGAACAACACATTGCAAGAAAAACACAGCAGAGCCTGTTCTTGAACAACACACTGAAAGAAAAAAAAGGTTGCGCTTGAACAACAAGTCGCAAAAAAAAAAACCAGTACAGTTTGCTCTAGAATAACACGCTGCAACAAAAATATAGCTGAGCCTGCTCTTGAAGAACACGTTGCAAGAAAAAATCAGTTGATCCACTTAAACTGCTCTTGAACAACACATCGCAAGAAAAAACAGTTGAGCCTGCTCTTGAAGAAGACACCGCAAGAAAAATACAGCTGAGCTTGCTCTTGAACAACACACAGAAAAGCAGTTGTGCTTACTCTTGAAGAACACGTTGCAAGAAAAAATCAGTTGATCCAGCACTTAAACTGCTCTTGAAGAACACGTCGCAAGAAAAAATCAGTTGATCCAGCACTTAAACTGCTCTTGAACAACACATCGCAAGAAAAAACAGTTGAGCTTACTCTAAATTAACACAAGCCAAGAACGTCACAAGAAAAACAAGGTTGAGCCTGCTCTTGAATAATATGCCGCAAGAAAAACAAAGCTGAGCCTGCTCTTGAACAACACATCGCAAGAAAAAACAGTTGAGCCTGCTCTTGAAGAAGACACCGCAAGAAAAATACAGCTGAGCTTGCTCTTGAACAACACACAGAAAAGCAGTTGTGCTTACTCTTGAAGAACACGTTGCAAGAAAAAATCAGTTGATCCAGCACTTAAACTGCTCTTGAAGAACACGTCGCAAGAAAAAATCAGTTGATCCAGCACTTAAACTGCTCTTGAACAACACATCGCAAGAAAAAACAGTTGAGCTTACTCTAAATTAACACAAGCCAAGAACGTCACAAGAAAAACAAGGTTGAGCCTGCTCTTGAATAATATGCCGCAAGAAAAACAAAGCTGAGCCTGCTCTTAAACAACACTGCAAGAAAAAAACACTTGAGCTTGCTCTCGAAGACCACGTGGCAACAAAAACACAGCTGAGCCTGCTCTTGAAGAACACGTTGCAAGTGTTATGACCCTGGGGTCATATTTTGTATGGTTTTATCTGTCGCCCTGTACTGTCAGCTGTCTCCTCCCTTAGAGTGTGTGTCTGTGTGTGTGAATGCAGGTAATGGAGAACAGGTGGGCACCCTGGATTAGTCCTGCAATGCTGATTGCTGCCTGGATGACAGCAGACCTCTTAAGCTCCATCTGACAGGAACTCTGTCCCTCTCTCTGCCATTACATTTATTCATTTTCATTTTAGCTGACGCTTTTATCCAAAGCGACTTACAATTGCTATACATGTCAGAGGTCTCTGGAGCAACTAGGGGTTAAGTGTCTTGCTCAGGGACAATGGTGGATGTCTCACAGTGAGTATCGAACCCGGGTCTCCCACACCAAAGGGAAGCATCTTATCTATGCGCCATTCCCACCCTGAACCTGTATGCTGTGTGTTTTCATTCAACTGTTGTGAGCATACTAAATTTTGTGAGTGAACCTGTGTAGTGACCACATTAGACTTTGAGTAACTTAACTTTGTACCTGATTATTGTCTTTGACAACCTTGTTTTGTTGACTTTTGTTGCCATTTTGTTTGCTATGTATCAATTTTCTTTGTTGTAGTTTTGTTGGTTCAATTACTTTAGTTTGCACCTTTCTTCTCCTGTTTTTGGTATTAGAAGCCTAGTTTAGAGCTTTCTTTTCTTTACTTTTTGTTTTTGGGTTAGGGAAGTTTTAGGTTTCTAGAGTGTTTTGGTTGTTGTTTTAGGCACCGCTCACCACCAAGATAATAAAAACTGCAGAATTTTGAGTGGGGAGCCACATCTTTGTAGTCCAGAATACCCCTAGACCTTAGGACGTAACACAAGAAAAACACAGCTGAGCCGCAAAAAAACCCAAAACTATTAAGCTTGCTCTAGAAGAACAAGTTACAAGAAAAAGCACTGTTAACCCTCTTCTTGAACAACTGTTTCATTTTTTGTGTAAACAGCACTATATCACTGAGACCACAACTCCGTTTGTCCTGACTAGCAGATCGTTAACCATTAAGTATGCATGTTGTAAAAAAATCAACCTGCAAGTTGATCTTTAAAGGTTTTAATGCACTGATTTTATGTCATGTGGTTTTTCCATCAGATAAGTAACTTCATTCAGTTCTCTGGATTGAAACATCCATGTGTTGTGTGTGTTTCCTGCAGGACACAGCAGGCAGATCTTCAGTACAAACCTGCTAAGCCTCTCTAACAAACTTGAGAACCTTTGAAATATATAAACTTGAAATATTACATCAACTTTCAAAATACTTATTTCAAAATACTACAAATCTGTACAAATATTACAAATCCTCTTTGCTGCCACTTAAAATTAAAGTAAATTTTCTTCTGTCCCTATTTCACTGGTGGAATAAACCAAACCAGGTTTGTGCTTGATGTAATGTCCACATATTCATTTAAAAGAAGGTTAATAATGTCTTTATGTTAAAACCTTGGGAATGTCTTCTTTTAAATTATGTACAAATTAAGGGCATATCTCAGCCCAAAAGCTTCTTAGCTGCATCATCCAATAGCTTGCTATGTGTGTTAGCCTTTTAACTTTGGTAACTAGTGCTACATATGAGGATGAACAAAGCAACCGTATTATAATTACTTATGTAAGTAATTCCATGGCTGTTTGTACTTCGTTTCAGTGGCATGCGTAACCTACCACATAGAGTCAAATTACCAGATAGGATTCACAACCGATTATTTTGAGGTTACTCTGAGGTGATGCAAGAATAGCTCTCAACAAGATACAGTCCTGTGTACTAAAAAGTGACACAATTCCTTAAGTTTCCAATGTGTACTTCATCTAAGGTATACAGTAGAAGAAAATCAGCAGATCAGCCATGACAACATATTCAATCCCAACATTGCCTTTGGCAATGGGATACATCTGTATTCCTTGAGCACTTAGAGATTTGGGGGTTTCTCTGCCTTCCTCACAGATTTGGTTGGCTCAGTCAAACTGGGTATCATCTGAGAATTTCACTAGTTTTCAGTGAGATTTAAGTCGGAGCTTTGGCATGAGTCTCAGCAGGGCTTTCATGCTCCTGGTCTGAAGCTATTCCAGTGTTGATATGTCCTCTGTGTTTGCGGTTACAGTGCTGTTAGAGTCGTGCATCGATCTAAAGTCTTTGGCAGTGCTGATTCTCACAAGCCTCCCCCATACAATTCTGCTGCCATCGACATGCTTCACAGGGAAAATTAGTTAGATGATGATGAGCTGTGCTCGGCTTTCGGCAAACTCTGCAACGATTTTGTCTCTTGCTCAATGAAATGCCTTTTAACTAATTCCAGGATTTTACATGCCTTTTTCAGGGGTTGCTTCTTTCTTTTAACATATAAAAGGTTTAGTTAATCTCTTTTTTTCCCATATCTAAATGATTAGGACAGCTGATGTCCCAACAGTCAAAATGCTGTATACACTTCCCTAGATTCCCACCTACTTGACAACAAACAAATTATGTTTGATAAAGGTTCACGTAATTCAACTCAGGCTGTTACAATTCCATTTTAGTCTACTTGTAAAAACAAAACAAAAAATATAAAAATATTTTAAATACTTTAATGTTCAGTTTATGTATCTAAATTAGGGATATTTATGTAGCCAATTATTGTGCATACTAAACCTATAGTAAGTGAGCACTAATTTCCAGAGAAGAGTGTTTACTGCATTGACGCAATTGTTTTATTTTGTACTGTGTTTTGTGATCTGTTGTGCAAATTTACTATCGCAGGCAAAATCTGACAATGTTAAACAAACTGAAGGTCATATTCATCCATCCATCCATCGTCAACCGCTTATCCTGCATACAGGGTCGCGGGGGGATGGAGCCAATCCCAGCTGACATTGGGCGAAAGGCGGGGTACACCCTGGACAGGTCGCCAATCCATCGCAGGGCACTGAAGGTCATATTAAGGTCTAACAATGTTAATTGCTTTAACACTCACATAACTTGTAACATAATCTTATACATGTTTATTTTATTTTTTTAACATTCAGGTTTGATTAGTTTTGTGACCAATGACGACAATGAATGCCTTCTCAAGCCTATAATCTCTCTTTGAAGAATTTGCCATCTCATATTCCCGAAGAAAAAAAAAATCAAAAAACACCACATATCACATTTTGCAATGTCATCTAAATAAGGTAAAAAGATAACCTGCACCAGTGTCTAAATGTCAAAACATATACGTGTAACAAATTTGGGCTCATAAAACCAAAACAGTTAGAGAAAGAGGAAAAAAAGGGGTGTCCCAGTGCCCTAGTGGTTAAGACATATACCAGATAACCACAACATCCCAGGCTGGATTCTGCCCGGTAACCCGTGTTGCACGCTTTCTCTCTGTTCATGTTTTCTGTCTGTATCTACAATGTTGACAATGATAAAAGAGAGAACATGAGTACTAAATTAGAACATCCAGTATTAACACTGTGACTACATAGGCAATGTTAGAATAACAGTACACAGGAGGCTATGAAGATGCATTCATCAGCAAGGACCATGCCACAACAATGTCATTTAAAGGTTTAATGAAGATTCTGGGAAAGGTGAGGGTGGTAGAAGGATGTCGTCTGATAGGCTGGTCTGGGAGGATGTATGGAAGACCGGGCAGAGGAAACTCCCTTTACGTGTTCCGTGTCAGAACATACCCCAGACGGTACGATGAGATTGAATAGGAAGAGATGGGGGGATGAGGGAAGAGAGGATGAGTGGATGTGTGTAGGGATGAATGGAGGGAGGGATGAGCAATCTGAGACAGATGGGGCAGGCTGAGTAGAACATGTATAGATAGGCTTGACAGGTGATTAGAGGTGTGGTTGAGGCGTGGCCCCGCTCCCAAACCTAAGTTAACAAATTAACTTTATTTCATTTTGTCACTAAATAGATAAAACAACCAACAGATAATAATCAACAATTGTAATAATCATGTAATCGTTAGCAGTCATTAGTCACTCCACAAGGCTGAGGGTTTTGCAGTCTTTTTTTCTAGTTGTTTTAAGCGTTTTGCACGCTGCTAGTGCAACCTGGGCGTCTCACATTTTAGATAGCTTGGTCAAAAAAAAAAAAGCCTTCCTTGCTGGCCAGAAATGCCTAACATTCGCCTTTTCCAATTTTCTCTAATGTAACCATTAACTGTTTCATATCCTTCAAAACTTCACAGATAAGACAAGCAGGTTGAAGAGATCGCGTTGGTCTCTGGGAAATTGCTATCTTCTGAAATTTGATAAACTTAACATTGTCTCATCGATATTGATAGCAGTCATTATTTGCAGCCCTAGCAGAGTGATGTAGTTTTATTATTCAATGAGGAAGAAAGCCAACCCATGTAGATCAAACACCACTTAACTTCCTCCTCTGGTCGTCTGCATTAGCATTAATTTGGTTACATATTCCATACAGGTATTATAACAGCAGAATGTGTATTTTGACTTCATTCATTGCCATTTTTCCTTCTTTGTTTTTTCTCCCTCTGCAGTAAAAACAAGGACAAATTCCCTCCTCTTCACTGGCCTTGTATAACCAAGACATCTGCTCTCCACTGACAACATTTTATTAGTGTGTTGGTTAGTCACACAACATACAGAATGTGGTAATAAAACAATGCTTGGACTATTGACCTTGTCAAAACATGCGAATGCTACATACGATAGTAGATATTTGTGTAATGCTCATTCATGAGGATATGGCACCAGCACTGACCTTCTCTTTCCCCCATTAGCTTTCAGATTGTATCAAAACTTGGCACAAATAGCATCTCAGGGACAGAGAAGTTGGCTGGGGGTGGCTGCCTCCTAGCTATGATCGATGTCACAAGAGGAAACCGTACATCTAAATGGCCATCAGTTTTGAAGTTTTTGCTAGGCCTTACCTCCCCTCCCTGTGACACCACCCATACGGGACACAAGTCTACACAGCCTCAGGAGAGGGAGAAGGAGGCGCCCATCAGCTCACAGCTGATCCTCACAGTGCTGCTGCCTTCACAGACAATGTCTAATGATTGTCTATTCTTGGATTAGCAGCGGGTATTGTGATAGGCTACAAAGACATCCCAATGTGTTAATGAGCGAGAAAAACCCAACAATAAAAGCAACAGCCTCCACCAGTGGGATGATACCAAGATACCCTTAGCTAGTATCAACAGAGGGGAGTGAGAGTTGAGCTGAGGGAAAGATAACTTGAAGGGCTTTCTCTATGACTGCAGGGAACATAAAAAAAGTCATCTTAGTTCTTTCAAGGCTGAAAATCTCTTAAATCATCTAAACTCTGCTGTCTGCTGCTGCTACGGATGATTATAAAAGATTTGTTGACTACACTCAGAAGTTTATCTTAAAATTAAAAACTGGTTCTTCCCACAGCTTAACTATTTATTCTTTTAAAATTTTAGTACCTTAAAGCATATTTTGTGTCAAAAACAGTCCTGCTACAGCAGAAAATTATTCGCCTTAACACGTGCTGTTCTCCACATACAACAACAAAACTGAGTTTGCTGAAACCCAGGGACACCACACTGTGCAAGTACATTCAGATTCAAAACAAGTCCATTTTTCTAATCATGTCAGAGAACACATTGCATGCCACAGCCTATGAGTTTTTGTAACTTTAATACAATGAAAAAATGGCACGTTTCTTTGATTATTGCTTGAAGTTCTCCTGGTGAAGGAAAAAAAGAGGATGGTTTCAGACAGCCAACTTAACCCAACAAAATGCAAAATTTAGTAATGCATTTGTTTAGAAAGTCTTTTTTGATAGACAATAAACAGATAATGTAAAGTTGGACTAAATAATCTCACGCTCTCATTCATGCAACATAACTCAGGGATTACAGGTTGTGAAAGGAAATTCAAAACAATTCTTCAAGTGCTTTATTTTATGGTCATCGGTTTGATTCCACTCGTGGATCTCCCACACTGGAACAAATTTTCAAACTTTTACACACAGAATACTGAATCAATGGCTACAAAGTCAGCTTGAGATGGCAGTAAAACAGAAAAAAGAAAAAAATCAGAAATACATAGAGAAATTATGTATTGGGACATCTGCAAATGGCACATGGCTCTCTTGTATGAAAGCATTTCAAGCAGCATTTTGGACAGTTAATTACGTTAGTAGAAAGTTTCCAATTTGCACTTATGTCAAATCATAACTTTCACTAAGCATGGAAGTGAATCAGAAAAACATCAGGGCTTTATTTGGGAAATCAAATGCATCTCTGTTGCCAGGGATGAAACTGACATACCTTCAAACAAGAGTACTTTTCAAAAACAGTCCTGCTACAGGAGAAAATAAATACCTTGATCCTAAACCCAAATAACATTTGAGCCGTTATTGTATTGGACTTTATTTTTGTGCAGCAACATCCTGAATATGAATAATACAATGTCAACATTTTAATGTATGTTTCTACTTCTGTATTAGAAAATTCCTCCAGGATAAGAAACAGCTTTTGCTATTTATTCTGTAAATCATCATGTCAGAATACTTTTTGAATATAGTGGAAAAAGAGTTTAAGCACTTTGGTGTCAATATGCACTTCAGATTCATTTACTGCTGTTACACTGTAACAAAGGATGGACGTCTGAAGTTACAAACAGACCTCAGTTTTTTAATGTGTAGATACATAAAAGACTTCTCATTATTGACTTGACCAGAATGTTAAAGTAAAGGTGAGACGCTGAGATTTGGTGCGTTCAGCATTTACACTTAACACAAATACCAAAATAAATGCGGTTTCAACAACAACCAGTTCAGACCTATCTTATCCCAGAAATCAAGATAGATAAACACCAATACTCAGCATTCGTCACAGTTCTGGAAAAGCAGAGGATCGTGTTGCCTAGCTGGAGGAGATGGAGGCTACAGGTGCTGTGTTAACATTTACCATCTCTTTCTGCATCCTCTACTTATGAGTCAACCCATCTGCTCCCCTGTGATCTGCTCCAACTGCCTCTGATACACAGCTGAAACCTTGTTCTCTGAAAAGAAAAAATATGTTTGTAGGGAATGAAATTTCCATAGATGAAAGATAAAAGTACAAGAGGAAAATTGTGCTGTAAGTCTTTGCAAAACACATGACTTGCAAGCAATTTTGACCACAACTGTCTCACGCAGTTGCACTAGCGTTTGTCAAACACTACTGTGTGAGTTGGCTGATGCTAAAACTCTGGAGAGAAAACTATGAAAACAACATTAAAGGATAATATTATGGTCTTATTTACACAGCTTGAGCTATCATTTTATCACCAGTTATGATAACTCAAAGTAACTGCTGAGATCTGGGAACATGAAAACAACACTAAGTCAGATGGGGCAAAATGATTACAGTTTGTATAAAAGCCATCAGTTTAGCCAGATTATCTGAACCACATTATTTGAAGGCAAAACCAAGAGTGAGTTACCTTATTTTAATTTATCTTTCAAATAAGTTTGGATGACCTGGAGATTTGTTTAAAATCTGCCTGACTGTTTTTCATCCCCTGTAATGTACTCACAGATTTCAGCAATTCGCTTGGTCAGTGCAATGTTATTTCCAATGATAGGAACAATGTTGTAAAAAATCAGAACTATCCTTCAAAGGTGGGGTCAGCGATTTTAATCCAATACATGTCTTTTTGTCAAATTTGGCAAATATTTCCTCACAGTCCACTACCTGTCTGTTCTGTGAGTGCGCTAAAAAAAATTTTTTTTTGTTTGTGCTCAGCCCTGGCTCTGTAAATAGGAAACAAAGTGGCCCGACCCCTGCCACACAACTCTACTCAAGCTGTTTTAGCCATGATTTGTGTGTCAGGTAATGTTAAATGAGTTGCCCACAGACATCCAGCTTACTTTCTCGTTTGCCAAGATATACTATTATTGTGATGTTGGCTATAATAGCTGCCTGGAGCTGGTGTGCTGGCTCTGGGACCGTTTCGTCCTCTCTGCATGTAAGCTTCACAGCAGCAACTGGAGCGACAGTTTTTCTAACCCAAATACCCAGCTAATGCTAGTTACATTACATTCTGTGTCGTTGTCCACTCTATATCATGGTATTTGTCATGTTGTTTTTTTCTCCAGAAACATTTACTCCACTTTTAATTATTAAAAAGGAACCAAATATCCGTAAACCTCCACCAAACTATTTGCCCAGACTTGAGTCCTACTCACTTAAGAAGTTGTTCCAATTCTCGCTTTATCTTCGTCACTACAGGCGGACCCTGGTAGGTCAAAGCTGTGTAAAGCTGGACCAGTGATGCACCAGCACGGATCTTATCCATAGCATCCTGCCCGCTGGCCACACCACCGATTCCAACAATTGTTACTTTACCTGCAAAAACATTACTAAGTATTAGGTATATTTTATATGCACTTTCTTGAAACTCAAGTTATTGGAAAAGGGCCAAAAATACTGGTGAGTAAATAACTACCTTTGGTGAGGTTGTACATCTCTGACAGTGCTAGTAGAGAGGTCTTTGAGAGGTTGGCCACTTAACCCACCAACCTCAGACTTATGCGCATCCTGAAGCGTGTCTGGCCTGGACACTGTGGTGTTAGACACCATCAAACCGTCCACTCCTAGCTGCAAACACAGAAACATAGACCAAGAAGAGGACAGGGATGAGTGACATATTTGCCTGCATTAACAAGAGCAAAACTCATGTAAGTAGGCAATTGTGAGTAAGGGCCATCTGACTTTCATAGCAGTATGGCAAAAACAGAGAGACAGAATGTAAAACCTGTAACAGTTTTCCCCCTGGTATTTTTCTTGTTAGATTAACATTCTGAAATGCGAGAATTACAAATCTATCTAAATTAAATCTGACCGTGCATTTCTATTTACCATATATGCAAAATACAGCTGAAATTAAACATATCAATATTATAGAGAATTAAAAAAAATCTCATGGAATAAAAATTTAATTTAGAATAATAAAATCTAAATGAAATGAAGAAAGGAAAGGACTGCAATGAATAACTTCCAACCTCAGTGACAACATCAGCAATATCTTGTTTGTCCTGGGCAGTGAGGTCAGGAGCAATCTTCACTAGGACTGGAAGTTTGGATTCTGCCCGCAGGGCATCGCGCTCCTTCAGCACCTGAGCAGATTGTATGAGCATGTGAGTATATCAGGTGAGGGGGCAGAGGGTGCTACAACAACGGGAAACTAAGACAGAAATACAGTGTACTGTGCTGTAAGATCTAAAGCCTTCAGACTGGGAAGGATTAAAAATTCAGTCTTTAATTGGATGGATGATGAGCTCAACAGCAAAAACACAGAATAATTATTTTGTTTAATGAGCAATTTAACACCAAGTTTAAGCTTGAACACATCCCCTTTTCAAATTCAAAGGATTCTTTCAAACTCTGACATGTACCTCGGGGTGGGGTTTGATAGGATTTCACAAATCTGAATCAAGTTCTGGACTTGCTTATCAATTCTACGGAGAATTTACTGTGCTAAAAGCGTGTAGGGCTTTCATCACATATTTTCTCACTGCTCTCTGACATTCATTAACCCCGTCCTGACTCATTTTCTCTTTGCTGCGAGGGAAAACAGGATTTGCTCCTTACTGGAGGTGGGCTGTGCTACAGCTGCAGAAGCCATAGAAGCTAAAGTAAAAACACAGTGGAAATAATATTAATTCATCTTTATCAATAAGTAAATATCAACTAAATAAATAAATTTTTCTGCACGCACAATGCAATCATAATGGCATTGGCAGATCCATTTAACAAAAAAGAAATCATGTTCAAAGCAAAACATTTCCTGAATTTGAGTCTGCCAGCCAGCTGGGCCCACCCAGGACTTCTTACTTCTAATTTGGTTACATAATTTTGTCAAGCTTGTAATGTTCTTTAAGATGCTATCGCTGGTAATTTTCTCTGTAAAGTCATTTAAGGCCTTTTATAATTAGGATCTACTGTATATGATGACTTTTGTTCATTTGTAATTTTAAAAAAGTTTAATTATTTGTGAGGGAAAAGGCCGAGCAATAAGGCCAGAAGATTTTTTTATTGTGTTAAGATTTTTTCAATCTATTGATATTATGAACATTCAAACAGTCCTACCGTGTGCAGGAGCTGGCGGAGCTCAGCCTTCCCCTGTAGATCCCGGAGACCTGGCGTATTTGGACTGCTGACATTGACCACCAGGTAGTCAGCCAGTGGGCCCAGCCCTCTCACCCCCTCCAAGTAATCTGCCCCCGCGTCCTGGGATAGCTTGTTCTTCCCCAGGTTGATGCCCAGGGGAAGGCCAGCTATAAACACAGACACACGCACGTATGCAAACAAACACACACACACATACAGGTTAGTTCGGACAACCATAAACACAGGCTGTGTCATGCACATGACTCAACTGGGGCAGAGGCTGCTCATGCACTAAATGGGCTGTAAGCAGGTATGATCGGATGAAAAATAAGAGACAAGGACAGGTCAAGATCATTAAACAGAACAGAATAGTGTATTTAACCATATATGCATTTAGTAGTTGGCTTCCTTATTGGAATCTAAGTAGATTAGTAAATAATAAATGCACACCACAAAAAATTTAGACAGATTTATCTCACACTAATTATAGTGATTAAACTGAAAGCAACATTTTCTTTGAAAATAAAAAATAAAAAACAGGGTGATGAGAACTCATCATATAAGGTGAGCCTGCTAACCCTTATGTTGCTGTGCGCCTCTGGCCTTCAGCCTTTCTTGTGCTTCTGCCAAACCACAGCTGTTGAATCCATATCTGGTGAGAAGTGCGAGCACACACACACAAAAGGAACATTATATATATATATATATAAAAAATAATAATAATGTCATGACATTATAATGGGACATACATATAAACTAATTAAGCAGATGAAGCACTGTCTCAAAAGTGTATTGTGGAAATACTGTACTGCTGTATTAATTACAGTATATCTTAACTTGAATTCACAGGTAAAGTGTCTGTTGCAATAACTCAAACACAAATTTCCATAAATTACCCATTTCACTGTCTAAAATTTCAAAGTAAACCCATGAACTCTGATTCAGAGCTTAATTAACGTGAACCCTATAATAGCAAACCTTTAGGAAGCATAATCTTTTTGAATATATGGAGCGATGTGAAAAGGAACATTATACAGTAACACAGACTGTCTCCTGCTCTTTATTTCTGTCTTTGTGAGATGTAACATAAAAGCAGGGTGTTAAGCTGCGGAACATGGTCATTCAAAAGATGAGGGGAAAAAAGCCATGAATCGCTTCTGAATTCAGCATCTACATGATCCACCAAGCAACAGTTTCATGCAAATGTTCGCTTTTATGATGCTCAGGCTTTTATGATGCATTTACCCAAAACATTGGCGACTTAAATGCAACATACGATGGCAAAGAAGAAATTGGGCATGTGTTGAAATTAAACTTAAGTGGTACGATTATGTGAGATTAGATGTTGCAACATTTTATTATAACATTATTCATAAATGATTAAAACTAATTAATTCAATATGGAGGGGAAATCATTTTCTTATATGTTGCTTACAAGATGCTATTTGTGGTTTTACTAATAGAGAATACACTCAGTTACCAATTTATTAAAATACATATACAACAACCCTGCAAACATCTTCATGAAGGTGGGATTTAATGTAGTGTTTTTGTATTAATTAATTAGGCTTTTTTGTTTTAGTCGTGGGCCCCAGCTGACTACAAGGGCACACAAGCACTAAATGCACTAAATCAAAATCTTACCTGTTAATAATTGCATGATCCGCAATGAGTCGAAACACACGTGGTTTGGGGTTCCCCTCCTGAGGCTTGGGAGTGATAGTGCCCACTTCAACAAAGCCGAAACCCACCTTGTACAACCCATCTATGGCCTCTCCATGCTTGTCAAAGCCTGCCGCAATTCCAATAGGGTTTCTGAACTTTAATCCCAGGACATTCACTTCCTGTAGAAACATAAAAACAAGTCTTACAGTGACTCAGATCATTCTGATGTTAACAGGAAATGTCATAGGAGCAGAAAGTAAAGTGACATGTGTACCAATGATGCAGGGTCCTTGTAGCGGTTCAAAGGAACCAGACCCAGACCTATCATCTTCACTGCCAACACATGTGCCGTCTCTGCCCCCACAATCTTCTGCAGAAGGGGCATCAGCTGATTGGCATAGAAACGCTCATCTCCAACCGCAGTGAGGTAGGAGACAAACAGAAGGCTACCTGAGCTGATGACCTTCAGTGCGTCCTTAAGCTGCTTCTGTTGACAGGAGCGTGAAAATGATACATAAAACTGTTAAAAGGGACTCAGACATTTGTTACTGTGAACAGCCCTAATAGTTCAATAAAAGAATTCATAATTGCGTCGATCCAATTCCCACATTTAAGTATGAAAAGAGTTTGTATACAGTGTTTTGCTAAATGATCAGGTTAATATCTAAAGAGGATGTGGGGTAGGGTACGGGGGGAAGAAACCGCATGGCCATCCCACATGACATCAAGCATGCTAAAACACCAGAAAGATTTCAATGGGACACCGATGGAACTGAGCCATTTTTAATGAAATTAATGAAAGATATCTGCTGCGGAAAAGCTCTATTGGAGGGACATCGTTGGTGTCTGTTGTTTTTCTAGTCAATGAGCATTAACTAATTTTTCTGGCCACCTTGGGGCAGCGGAAACAAGACATATCATCACAAGTTCATATAGCGAACTTGTTACCCAACAGTGGCATAATTACCCATCCAGCAGTTACAGATCAACATTGTCATTTATATGGAGTCATGCTTCTGGTCACCAGATGTCTGTAAGTCCAATAATCTCTTTAAGCTCTGTTTTCGGTCTCTACTAACTCCTGGGAGAAATATCTGGCTCTAATATTGATTATAGCCACTTTGAAGACTATCTGACGCTGGTTATGTTACTTGACAAATTAACTAGAGGCAGAAGATGCTGTCAGACTCACAAGCAGCATGCTACATTCATCATTCAACCAATACAGGTGTATTGATCAGGTTATAATTACACCAATTATAAAAATAAAAGTGATTAAAAGACCTTTCTGGCTTTACTACAGTATGGTAGATTTGTTGCACCTGTCACTTGGTATTAAAAGGGACAAGTTACAACTTTACAGTTATTGTAAAGAGTGCATGAAGTTCGCTTATCTCCGCACAGCGCCACACAACTTAACTGACTTAAGGGCAGAATCAACTTAAAAGACAACATCAGACGTATTCACCGCCTTAGGAAGTTGGTATGACAAATGTCTTAGTCTCTGTCCATCTACTATTAGGTGGACAGAAATTTACTTTCCTATTATCTCTGTTTTGGTCTTGAGGATACTACCTGGCTCTTCACAAGATGGTCCCAAACTTTGTCTGTGCCGTGGTACTGGTTGTACAGTGGGTTTATATAAACTTTATGCTGTGGCAGGGTTGCGGCTTAGAAAACAAAAACAATTTTCCAAAAGAAATCCACGATCTTCAACAATTTGCACACAATCAGCCAGGTTATAGATAGCTGATGTGATTCATACAAAGACTAAGTACGATGTAAAATCAGTGTTTGTTGTTAAGATTTAAGGCAGTCGCATCTGAGTTCATTTTAGGCTTAACCATGTGGATGCCATAAAACAAATCAGATATTAAGGAAAAGCCAGACAAGGAGCAACAGTATAAAACCTGCTAGCAGTGGTGGAAGTAGTACTCCAAACCTTTACTTAAGTTCAAGTAACAATGCCACAGTGTAAAAATACTCGGGTACAAATAAAAGTAAATGTAAAAAGTACTCACAATGCAAAATGGCCCCTTTTTAAGTGCCAATTATGGAGCCTTAAAGGTCCAGAGAGATGTTTTTTTTTTTTTCTTATGCACGTTGTATTAAAATCTGTACACACAAATTATTACTTTGTGCAGCAAGATAAAAAATATATGTGTGACTTAAGGGGATCTCATGTTTATCTTTTTTACTCTTATAAGTACATGATGACCTCAGGGAAAACCCAGCATAGCGATCAGACACATACTGTAAGTAAAAAAAACCTGTGAGGGTCTGTGGTCATATTTAATAGGAAATAATAACTGATCCCTCCTCACCTTATCATCCCATTGTCATCAATAACCAAACAGTTAAAAATGGCTGAGCAACACACTTGTGACATGCAAAAACACAAAGAAAAACAAATTCATCCGCAAGCTTATAGGACTCTATCCTATCTCCATCTCCTTCTACAGAGTATTATTCAACCCATCCTATTGTTCTGCTTCTTTAACATGTTATCTGTTACTCATCGGGCCAAACTCAAAGTACAAGGATTTATTTACATCATTTTACAACAAAGGGTTGTATAACAAGATAAAGTTGTAGCTGTCTTTATGCTACTCACAAAAACATAATATACAAAAATGATATACAGTAGATGGGTGACTATAATATGTTTACATGGTGCAGTACTGAAGATGAACTGAGGAGTCTCACAGCCTGAGGGAAGAAGCTGCTCTGAAGTCTGGTGGTATGACAGCGGATACTTCTGTATCTCTGGCCAGACGGCAGCAGGGTGAACAGATATTGCTGATGCTCGGTAGATGAGTACCAATGATCTCTGAGTGGTTTTTAATAGCCCATGGCAAAGTCCTCCTGCACATCCCAAGGCAGTTTGTGACAACAAACAACACAGCCGCCAGGATAATTGGTTTCCCCACATCCAACCTCACAGAACTGAACGATAAGGCTGCACTGCACGCCTTGCAACCTCAGTAATACAGGACATCACACACCCACTCAATCACCATCTTACTCTAGTGGAGGAACAGAGCACTGAGCTCCAGAAGGGCTCCCTTTGGGAAAAGTCTAATCCCCACAGCCATAGCCGCCTTAAATAATTGGCCTCACTGAACTGGCCTGTGTGTACTGTTGTCTTTGTATCTTGTTACTGTGTGCTGTCTTATGTGTACAGTGCTGTGAAATTTGAAATGGAGAGAAGTCTAATAACTTGATGGTAAGTTTTCTATGTAAAAATCAAAGTAGCTAACGTTAGTTACTGTAGCAGTTAAAGAAAAGGGAGTAAAGTAAAAAGTACATTAACAGTACATGCACATTTCCCCATGAAATATAGTGCAGTAGGTATAAAATCGCATAAATTAGATTTACTTAAGTAGAGTACAAAAACCTCAGAATTGTAACGTAACAGTAATTAAGTAAATTTACTTGGTTACTTTCCACCACTGCCTGCTATTAGCTGAATGAAAACAGTTTATGGAAACTGATTTTCTCTCAGTAACAAATCAGCTGTCGTCCTGATATCTGATTAGAGGTAACCTCCTTTGGAGGGGACTATAACGTTAGTCTGTGTGTTATAGCTGAAAACTAAGCATCCCAAAAACATGAACCTTAACATTTAGGCAATTTTCTTCCAATAACCACCCTAGTTTAATCAAAGGGAAAGCAAATAATAGCAAAGACACCACCACTACATGTGTTTCTGTGGTGATATGCAAGGACGCTGCAACGCTAACCTGGAGTGTTTCCTGCTCTAACGCTACTTTTAGGCGGATCACCCGAGCTAGCAATCAGGAACACAACATAAAGTTTCGTGGCGACGTTTCGATTTAATTGATTCTGCCAAAAACAAAAAACATTCGTCTCTTAATTTACCTTCACATGTCCCGCCATGGACGCGGTTCTGTCATTGCGTTAAGGGCACTGAATGCATTTCCTCACGTTACACAAACCACACGTGGACACAGCTTCCTCCACATCCTCTCGCGATATCTCTACCACGGGGAGGTGGAGGAGATCCAGGGATGTTTACCATCAAATTAAATTAAATTAAGGCACTTCTCAAGAGCGTGGACATTCAGGATGATTTGACTTAAGAAAAAGATACTTATTTTTAAGAATGTATTATTATAATGCATGCATGATAATAATGTAGGCAACGTTTTACATGTTAAAAGCAAAGTGAAAGTTGAAACCTGTCCTTGTTCAGCAGCAGATGGAAGGATCAGCTTGTGTGACCTTCACTGATGCCAAGTGACTCCTTGACTTTGCATCTTGTTTGAGTGTCTGCAGTGATTTTCCTAATTTATTGAGAACATATGCAGAGTTTTTCTGGGGAAAGCTCCCGAATTTCCATGTGAGTGACAGAAGTTATCTTGCTCAGTTGCTGTTCTTGCCGCAGTTTCTGCAGCACTATGTGCTTTAGCTCTGTGCATTATAGTAACTATGGGCATGTTACTCCAAATTGCTGTCTTTTTTTGGATTTCAGTTGGATTTCTATCTTTCCCGGAAAAGTCTGAGGCCTGTTCAGGCAACAACTCCCCTGCGTTGTGTGAATTTGTTTTCAAAAATGTCTGTTATGAGTTTGTTGGGGGATCCAAAACCTGGTCCCAAGCTGAGAGCAGCTGTGAAAAGCAAGGAGGGGAACTCCTGAAGGCGATGACCATCCCAATCAAAATCTTCCTGAAGAACATCAACGGAGAGAGAAACACCAGCAACTTCACCTGGTGGCTGGGAAAGGGGGTCCAAGGGCTGTACCAGGGACCCGCCATAAGTGAGTAAAATGCGCACACACAGCATTTATTTTGTTTATGTATTTTTATTTTTGTAATTTATTGTGCTTTTGGCTTGATCCTTAAAATCAGGCAGTGTCTATTTAAGACCCTCCGTCAAAGGTTTACATGCAGAGCGGCAAGGCTTTGTGACCAAAGGATATTCAACATTTTAAAGAGAAAAGGGCACACATTAGAAATTATTTCACAGTACAACAAAATTCAACTCACTTTGCATGCATTGACTAAGGCTGGGTTTCAACTGAAATCTTTTATTGAAGGTACCAACACAATCTAAATATCAACTCTGTGTGTGTGTGTGAGTGTGTGTGTGTATGGTATCAAGTCAAATCAGAAGATATTTTCTCAAACAACAATTAAACAATAAACAATACAAAGTCAGTACTTGACATATTTAGAAATTAGTAAAATAAATTAGATGTATTTACCATAACGTACTAATTGCGGCATGAAATTACTGTACAAAATATTTAGATCATAGGCAACCTCCTTCAATAAAAGTTTCATCTGATTCTGTTCAAAGCTGTTGAGATTGGCTTGAGTTGAGGCACTTTTGACTGAAAGATATTGTTTACCCCCTCCTTGACATTTTGTGAGTTGTCAAGTTTTTGTTTTTATGTCACTGAAGCACTCACACCTTTAAAGCTGTCTGTATAAGTTTTCACTTGTTGTGTGTTTGTTCATTTCTGGAGCCATCAACCGAAAATTAATGGACAACAATGTTGATAATTGATACATTTGGTCAATATTAAAAATAACTATATTTTGGTTTTGGATTGTTAATTAGACAAAACAAGCAATATGAATACTTCACACTGGGCTCTGTGAACTTGATGTATTTGACACTTTAATTAGTCTGAAAAATATCGGACAGATTAATTAATAGTGGCAGCCCTAATGGTTTTTGTCTTCACTGGCTTTTCCTAATGGTGTGTCTGTGTGTGTTCTTTCTAAAGCAGAAAATGTTGACATCTCAAAGGACAACTGCACATACATGAAGCTGAATCCTCTTCATCTCATCACATCTGACTGCAACCAGAGACGAGGCTTCCTCTGCACCCACAGTATGCAACAACAGCTTCCTAATTACTGCTTAAACTCCATTCATTCTTCCTTTAAGTGTTTTTCCTTTCTGTCTTGCTGATTTCTTTTTTTAAATGAATATGCATTTTATTTGCAACATGTCGTTGTTAAAAGTGTCCTTCTTGTTTTTAAAGATTTGCGGTCATCATCAAACACAAAGGTAAGAGTCACATTTCAGAGTCAGTAAGAAGCCATGTAAACACCCAGACTGAATTTGTTAGTTTTGTTCATGTTTTCTTTGCAGAAGACAATGGCATCCAGTCATGCAGCCAGATCCCGTAAGTTAGATTGAAACATTATGTGTCGCATTATTTCAATCAACCAAGAAAGTCATTCAACTGAATTTGTGTATTTGCCTCTCTTTCTTTCTCTTCCTCTCAAACACACACACACACACACACACACACACACACACACACACACACACACACACACACACACACACACACACACACACACAAACTCTGATTTCAGGGCTCAAAAGGGATTCAACTGACATGGGCTCGTCTGTTAGAAATATTGTCGACCTTCTCCAGGTGAGAGATTTATTTTACACACAGAGTGACCTGTGAATCATGAAGCTCACTGAATGGTACAGTGATTGGCCTTTTGTTAATTATACCTCAAAGTTCACAAGTGCTGTTTTTTTTGAGACAGGCAGCGGATAAAGAACTGCTGCGAATGGAGACAACAGAAGGGGAGCCGACTGCTGAAAGCAGGGTGGGTACCTTCACTTTGGAAAGCTTGTGGAAAGTATTCCATTTTGGTAATTGTCACGGCACATTAAATGCTGTCTGTTTTTCCCTTTTACAGGACAACTTCATTAGGTATTTATTGGAAGGCACTAAAGCTCTGACACCACAATTTGCTATCCAAAACAGCGACATTATCAGTCACATCATCAGCTGTAGCACTGCCATTAACATTCTCTCAGTGAGAAAATGTGACATCCAGACTAACCCAAACCCTACTGTAAGTTCAAAGGAATGTGTGACTGACAGCTTTAAGCAATCATACACATTATGGCTATCATAGTCAGGTGATGGTGCATTCTTTTTTCCCTCTCTAGGATTTGTTTGAGGACATCTTTGAGATCTTTAGGACAATCTCCTTGCTATTGGGTCGCGCTAATGGTACACAGCAGTTTATCATCAGGTACCCATCAGGCACCATCTATCAAAACAGGTCAGTATTAGACTTTCACTCACCCGATATTTCTTCTGTTGCAACTTTTCTTTAATTTTAACCATATAAATGTGGCAAAAAATTTTAAACAGTTATGCAATGTGTTCTAACCCCCCCCCCCCTCCCCCAGTTCTAAACCTGCTGAAATCAGCAATGTAGTGCTCGGGTCAGAGAAAGATGGGACGTTCATCAGACTCCCCTCATATTCAGCAATTCAGTCTCAGCTTGGAGGGTATAGTGCAATCATCTCTCAGGTCAGTATGTCCCATCATCATGTGTGTGTTTTTGCATCTTTGTTGCAGCCTTTTTAACAGAGCTTTTCTAATTCTTAGATGTCTACATTCTTGGTGAATCCCCATCCGTCAGACAACGTTTCAGGAATTGTTTGCAGCCTTATACTTAGTGATGGAGTCTCAGATATAAAGCTGGCAAACCTGACAGAGATGATAGAGGTACAGCCAACCTGAGAATTGGGTATTGTATTTGTATCACTGTGCGCACCCTTCCCAGATCGACAGTGGAGTTAGCAGTGAGAAGGACCACAAAAAAGGAGAGCTAACCCATCCAAAATGGGGAGAAAAGGTGGTGACTACAACTGAGAAGAAAACGAAGAGGCTTTTTATTGTTGTGTCTTGCAAATAAATATGCCAACAAGTCCAACAATTACCTACACACCATGTGCATGTGTCTGAGAATTAATCTGTTGCTTGTTAATTAGATGATGGTGCATGTTACTGTAGGAATATACATCTGATTTGTATGTTATTATTATTATGATGATATATAGAAGTCATCTGATTTGTTAATGTGACGATGTTTATATAAAACTTTAATAAAATACAAATACAATTTTTATATTGTAAAACTTACATAATCAAAAAGTTTAACCTTCATATCTACCACAAGATTATGTTATATTACTGATAAAGTAAATGCAATTTTAAGATATAAAATATATCAAGGGCAAGACTCATTAAATAGTCCGTCTCCTCATCTTTCCCACATTTTTGAGCAAAAAATTTAATCTACCAACTTTATTGGCAAGGGGAAAAATACCACACATTAATTGGGCAATTATGTCCATAAGTTTGATTTTAATAGTAGTAATACATTGCTTTCTCTTGTTTCTCCAGATCTATTTGCCTCAGCCAAATGCATCCACACCGCTGAACACTACTGTTGTGTTGGAGAAAGACACAAAAGCGATAACCATCTTCGAAGTCTCAGACCCTAATGTGACCATCTTCTTCAGCGTGATGCCCAGTGCCAATGTGTCTTTAGTTCTAGTGCTGTCTAAAGGGTCACCTAATGGTTCATATTCAGGCCGCAGAACCACCAATACCACCTTGACACAAATAGGTAACTGCCGCTGCAAGCAGGCATTGACATATTACTTCATACCCTTACCTCTGATTTCTGTTGTTTTTAGTCATCTAATGTAACAGTGTGTAGCAATAGGATCACTGTTGCCCAGGTAAGCATAATAACAACACAAAATAGAACCAAACGAATTTAGCATTATTTGTTTTACTTGTGTTATAATACATCTAAAAATATAAAATCAGATGGAAAAAGGGTTTCATTTGTTTTATTTTAATTGATTTTGGATTATGAACTCATGTTAGTTGATTTTTGCAACAGGAGACTATCGCTATATGATAACCCCAGAGATGTTACAGCAGACCCCTGGTGTCTGGTATGTTAACATCACACTCAATTCCACCTGGAAGCCGGGCCTGACACTGATCATCACTTCTTTTATGAGCAAGTGCTTGTACTGGAACACAGACAGGGATACATGGAGCACTGATGGCTGCAAGGTGAGTTTCCAACTGGATTAATTTGGCTGTATTGTTTTGACTCTGCATGTACAGTTCTAGTAGCAGTGGTGGATGAAATCCACAAATCCTGTACTTGAGTAAAAGTAAAGATACCCTTGCTCCATTAAAAGTGAAGTCTAATAGTTAAAAATACTAAAAGTATCAAAAGTAACTTTTTACTTTTGATACTTTTAGTATTTTTAACTATTAGACTATTAGACTTATTATATCTACTTAGACTAGTAGATAAAATAAAGTAGTATGGTTATGTTTGTCAGACGTTCCTGACATGACAAACAGAATTTAAAAATACACTAGCCAAAAATGTCCTGCAGTGAAAATGTTACTAAAGTCAGTATAATTTGGAAAATGTACTATAAGTATTAAAAGTAAAAGTTCTTATTGCAAAAAGAATACTGTCCTGTGACTGTTATACTATTATGTATTAGATTATTATTATTACTCCAGTGCATTAATGTAAACGCAGGACTTTACTGTTGTAATTGTTGAGGGGGAGCTTAACAATTAACTATTTGTTTCGGAGGGCAAATAATGATTATTTTTCTTATGGATTAATGTGCTGATTATTTTCTCCTTTAAGCTATTATTGAAAATTTAAAAATAGGGAGAAATGCCATCATAATTACCCAGAGCCCAAAGTGACACATTTAGAATGCTTGCTTTATCTAACCAAAATTACAAAGATCAAAATTATTACAAACTAATTAAAATAATTTAAAAGGAAAAACAGCAAATCTTCACATTAGTGAAAGTGGAACCATGAAATGTTTTTTACACGAAAAATTTCTCTAACATTTAAACTTTTTGGCAGTTAATGTCAGTGTCAATCTAATAATCGTGTCAGCTGTTCTTAAATTTTTGGTAGTTTATAACAAAATATGAAAAGTACAAGTAACTAAAGCAGTCAAATAAATGTAGTAAATTGAAAAGTGCAATATCTCCTGCTAAGATGTGTTAGAATAGAAGTAGAAAGTGATATGAAAAGAAAAAACTCAAGGAAAGCACAAGTACCTCAAATTTGTAATTAAGTACAGAGTAAATGTACTTAATTACTGTTTAGTAGTTGTTGTATATCAGACAGTGATGTGCTGTCTTTGTCTCAGGTGGGAGAGAAAAGCACTCCAGAGCAAACACAGTGTCTTTGTAACCACCTGACTCTCTTTGGGAGCTCCTTCTTTGTGATGCCGAACAAAGTGGACCTATCTCGAACAGCAGAGTTGTTTGCCACTGTGTCTCAGAACTATGTGGTGCTGGCACTGCTGTGCGCTTTCTTCGGCCTCTACCTGGTCACTCTGCTGTGGGCCTGCTATGCTGACCGCAGGTCACACTCTAAGGTAAGTCTCTCCAGACTATTATGAAACAGGGCCGGTATTTATCAAGCTTCTCAAAAGTGCCATATTCGTCTTAAGTGCTGAGAATTCATGAGATGTACTCCTGCTTTCAAACTTCAGAATAAAAGCAAGTTTCTTCAAATTTCTAAAAGCTAATAAACAAACTTACTCTCCCAGTTAAGACAGCTCCAGAGGTCTCTCAAGTGGTTAGGAGTTGCCAGTAGGGGCTTGTGATAGCACTGTGGAGACAGAGACATGCACGAATATTTCAGGAGAAGAAGAATGTTTCTAAATTATTTGACGACGCGCACTTGATCAGTTGGGGTCACACAGTGCAGGCATAACCTTTGTCAGCGAGTTGGTGAGGGACGTCAACTAACCACTGACTTTACGCAGCAATAGGCTACGTTTTCATCTAAACTGAAGGTTGTGATGACGCTTTGTTTATTTGTCACAGGAAAAATGCATCAATGCTGATGATTTTGGCCCGTGACAATCAGCCGAATTGTCATGGAAACAATTATGCCACTTTCAGCTCCAGACACTGTCACACGTTTCATCAACTTTCCAACAACCCCCCCCGTGATCCGACAAAGAGAGAGAGATAGAGAGGAGGTGTTGCACAAATATACACTCACCTAAAGGATTATTAGGATTTCTCATTTCAATTTCTCATTAATGCAATTATCTAATCAACCAATCACATGGCAGTTGCTTCAATGCATTTAGGGGTGTGGTCCTTCAATAAGTATTACTTATAGTAATTCAATGTGAATTTATCTGAGGATATTCTTAAATAAGGAAATCCATTCAGTGATCGGTCCTTGCCTACATTGTCATCCAAAATCCTGCTTGCAGCACAGCAAAGTGTCCTGAATCAGCTCTAAGACAGACACTTAAGATTTAGTCCTACACTTCACTCAAAGTAGGAGTGATGCTGGATAAGTTTAAGCAGCTCTGAGGCAAGATGTTTTTTTACTCTTAAATCAATTCTTAGCAGTGTAATTCTGATAATCTTGGTAAAAGGGCCCAATTCTTTTTGTATGTGTTTTCACCAGGTAGGAATTCAGCTACCTGAAACTCATCAGGCCACATTAGAAAAATGTTCTTAATTATGAAGTATTTCTAAGCATTCCTGTTATGTCCTTTGTTTTAATGGTGGATATTTTGTTTGGAAACTAAACTGTTCATATTCATTCCAGTGCCCGAATAAAGCAATTCCTGCCAGTACATTTATATTTATGACCCACAATGTTTTATGTTGAACTATCAGAGGAAGGTGACTCTGCTGGAAGACAATCACCCGGGTGCTGGGTACAACTATCTGATCAGTGTCCATACTGGCCATCGCAAGAATTCTGGGACTACTGCAAATGTAAGAATATACTTTCATTAACAGAATGTATTTTTTTTTTATATTTCTAAAAGGTAATAGCTCATAGAATAATAATTTTACTACGGGTAACATACACCTTGGCTTAAAGAACCATACTGTATGTTTAAGCTTGTTTGCAACAAATTGTGTATTCTTCAGATCAACGCTTGATTTTCATAATATTCAGACAAGTTACAATATAGGTGATGCTAAACATTTATGATGTTTTAAAGCACTGACTGTTTGCTCAAGGAAAGCAGCAAGCACACATAGCCATTATAAAAAGGGAAATGTGAATTTGGTAGAATTACTAAAGCATAGGTTCGCAATTTTATACACAGTTTGTAGTTAATGAGCTAAACTATGCACAAACACACAATCTTGATTCAGGACACTGATGTGAGAGACTAGTGCTGTTGCATAAATATGATGTGCGGTCCTGTAGGTGACAGTGAAGCTGACTGGCACAGAGGGAGAGAGCAACACACACAACCTCACAGATCCCGACAAGCCTGTGTTTGAGAGAGGCGCTGTCGATATATTCCTTTTGGCCACTCCCTTCCCACTGGGCGAAGTGCGAAACATCAGGCTGCAGCACGACAACTCTGGAGGTCACCCATCATGGTACTAGAGGCTGAGACTGAGCATATTACATACATACCTACTACTACATACATAGAAATTAATCCAGATCTGGACACAGCGGTTGCCATAAAATATCCAGAAATGCCAATTTCCCTAAATTATGAATGGCAGCTATCTGAAAAGGTCATAATTTGTTTTGAAACTGTTATTGATAAAGTTTAATTAATAATGCAGATAATTTAAGTTTATTTGCAGCTTTATGTCATATTACGGTTGTACCTTGATGTGACACTTATATAGTTGTTGATTCAGTTCAACACTGAAAATGTGGATAATTTGTGGGTGTCAGTGTAAACCTGTAAACAGGGTTGTTAGAGTTGTGTACAGGTAGTGTTTATGGCCTCTCTGCAGGCTTCTTCACAGTGACACTTTAAAATGTCAAATCTGCCACTCATTTGGCACTACCTAGTAATTACTTCTCTTATATACTCTGAGCATGATATATACATGCATACACACACACTTTGGGGGAGAATATATCTGAGCTATGGTATCATATTGAAATAAGATTGGTCATAAAGGATTCCACAAATTGCTTTGGGCAATATACTGTAGTAATATACTAATATTGGCTTCAGAAGAAAGAAATTTCTGTGTAGAGTGAAGTGGTAATGGGAAACTTAGAAGTAAAATATACACCATATACAATATGGGTATAACATTCTCTCTTTTTGCTCCCAGTTTGCAGAGTTTCCTAGTGTAGCTTAAATATTATATATTGTTTGCATTTTTCATATAAAATTATACATATGGTAAATGTGTAATCTTTGTTGATTTATAAAAAGGTATATAAACAAGGTGACCGTTCAAGACCTCCAAACACGACACGTGTGGCACTTCCTCTGTGACTGCTGGCTGAGTGCTGACCATGGAGACGGCATGACTAAAAAAACTTTCAATGCTGCAAAGAACAACGAGATTGCCAGCTTCAGGTCAGAGTTGGACCACTTTACACTCCGACACGCTCTTAAGAAAGTCATGTTAATTGATTAGTGTCATTTTGGCTTTTTGTTTTTCTCTGTCAGAAATATTTTCCATACCAGAACATCGACTGGCTTTAGGGATGAACACATCTGGGTGTCCGTAGTGGATCCTCCCTCACGTAGTCCGTTCACACGTGCCCAGAGGGTGTCTTGCTGCATGAGTCTGCTCCTCTGCACCATGGCCATCAATATCGCCTTCTGGAACCTTCCTACAGATCCGGCCTCGCCAGTAGTCTTTGGAATCGGTGATAACTGAGTCTTCAATTATTTTGGCAGTTTCTTAGCTTTGCAACCCGAAGAGCGAAGTTTCATTCAAAAGGGAAACCTACTCTTATGTTAATTTCATCATTGTTATCGTTGGTTGATAATAATTGTGTTATAGGCATCTGAAAAGGACTGGTGAACATTCTACTTTTAGAAAAAGATGCCTATGATTCTTTTAAAACTGGTATCTAAAATATAAGGTCACTAACACAACAAACCCACAGTTTTGTAAGAAATGTACTATATTCATCATAAATAACTTCCAAATATCTAAAATGTAATATGAGAGGTTTTCTTTGGGTTTTAAAAGTTTTGGATGAAAGTTCAAAAGGTCAATATGCGAGCTGGAGCAGAAGGTGTTATTAGAAACAATTAAGTGGCTGCTGGTTGTCTCTTGATATATTGTAGAAATCTGTGTGTATGTTTGAGATTTAACATTTTACACCTGGGCTACTTGTTAGCTAAAATGAAATAATACATACCGTGTAAATGGAATATTATCCTCTATGTTGTGCTATTCTAGCAAAATGGATTGATGTTAAAGGTTCAGTGTGTACGTTTTAGTGGTATCTAGTGGTGAGGGTTGCAAATTGAAACCAACGACTCACTCACTGCTCGCCCCTCCCTTTGCAAGCGTGTAGGAGAAAGGCTCTCTGTAGAGCGGTTTGTCCGTTTGGGCTACTGTAGAAGAATGGTGGTGCAACATGACAACTTCTATTTGAGGGACCCGGGATGAACTTTGATAGAAATGGCTCAGTCTAATTTTTAAAAAACCCATAATGGTTCATTATGTAAGGTCTACGTATACACTACTGAAAACATAGTTATGGATATTATATTGCATTTCAATAGATCCTCCTAATTATTACACACACACTGGACCTTTAAAGCAATAGCATGTAAGATGTGGTTTTCTGTGCAATTTGGCGCCCCTACCATTTCTGAAATAAGGACAGCTGTACACATCTATTTCAACAGTGGTTTCTGACATAGCCATTTACGCACTGAGATGTCTCCAAATTCCCTGAATCTTTTCCCAATATTATGTACTACTGATTCTGAAAAACCTAAATTCTCTGCAACCTTGCGTTGAGAAATCTTCCCTTTTAATCACTTTAATTACTTTGCTTTTGCCTCCTACCGCCACTTTTTCACAAATAAAATCTATCCTCTCAACCCTCTAACCAAAAGTCCAGGAGGACAGAGGACATACAATGACACACAGAGAACTGTTAAAGCTCAGCATTTAGTAGAAAAATGCTCCACTTACCAAAACAATTGGAATATAAATTGGTACTCATTGCCTGGAGGTGGTGCAAGTAGATGCTTTTCTTGCCTTTAGCTGCCAAATGCTTCACAGTATTTACCAGCTAGTTTTAGTTTTAGATTTTTTACGAGACGGTTGAGTAGAGCCATTAAACCAATGTGCTGACTTCTCGGTGATTGAATGATCCTGGCTGGGCCTTATTTCAGTTACTTCTCATCACGACAATGTGTCCTTGTTTTGTTTTTGTTTTTCCTCTCTCAAGGTTCATTGCAAATCACCTGGCAGGAGCTCATGGTTGGGATAGAGAGTGGTCTTCTCATGTTTCCAATCAACATCCTCATCATCACCATCTTCCGAAGCATCAAACCTCGTATAACTTCAAGATCTCTAAAAGGTGACTCTGAGGAGAACTTGAAACCCCGCGCAGTTACCACACCAGCTATTCTGAAGGTGTGTTTTGCATTGTATAATCTCTATGGGCGTGAGTGTGTGTTCAGCGCTTGTTTGTGTGACTTGTTTTGTGCATTATACTTGCCTCAGCACTGACCCTGTAAGCCCAGAAAAACATTTTCCATTCAGTTTATGTTGCAGTTACTGTCAGTGTTCTGTGTGGATTTCTGCTGACCTTTTACCGTATAATATGTACCCTTACTTTTCTATGCATTTGATCAAAAAGTACATGTAGCATTTGGTATTTGTTGTGCATCCTACCTAGGATACAGAGGAGGTGATTTCGTTGGTGAGCAGAAGTGCGAGGAACAAGATGTCAGAGATTCCCAGGCTTGAGTCCACCGCTGACCTCTTCCCTGCCTTGGATAGGGTGCATGAGTTCATCCAGCTTATGCAAGGTATTTTAGTTTGTTTTTTTGCACAGAACAATAGCAAACATTGATTACCTCCTTTCAGCCTGACTCAATTTCTCTACGACTGTATTTCTGTTACTGTACAATCGAGGTAAAACATACACTACAACAAAACACACTCAAATAAATCTGCATCTACATATAAGGAGCTAAGGAATAAGGGCAGAAATGAAGCATGACAGTGTTGTTATTAGGGCACAGATACATCCTGATGCAATAAAGGTTTAAAAAATAAGGCGGGGGCGACATTGTATATCTTTGTTAAAAAGACCAAACCAGCAGAGTGCATCTTCCAACACTCTCCAACTTCCCTAACCTGTCTTTTGCCCTCAGAGAAATATAATTTATTTACTGTATTTAATTCTGTCAAAGGGGAGAGTGAGAGTGACCCCCACTGGGTGCACTGCAGCAAGTTCCTCCTAGCTGGTCTTTGTCACCTCATGATGTGCCTGGAGAAACTGGATGAAAAGAACTTCCCGAGTACACAAGAGTACAAACAGGCCCTCAACACCATCAACCTGCTGGTTCGCAAGGCTGAGATGGTCTTCACCAGCCACTCGGCCTACTGGTCAGCACTCCCGGCAACATACACACACAGAGACAAAAACATATTTTTAGAGTAGAAATGTCATTTAATTTATTTAATTGGAACCTTTCCATTTTCTTGGCTCAGCCCACCTCCCGTGAGGAAGAAGAAGAAGTCGGGGGGCTGCTGGCTGCCCTGGTGGTGTGTCTTCTTGGGCTGGTTCCTGTTGCTGTCTATCAGTATAGTATCCACTTACTTCACCCTGTTATACGGCTTTGAGTACGGCAAAGAAAAGTCCATCAAGTGGGTCATGTCTCTGGGCCTCTCCCTCTTCCAAAGCATCTTTATACTGCAGCCTCTCAAGGTTGGTAAAAATAGGAAAACTTACTGAATCAAATTATTAATCTAGTTGCTTAATTCGGCATTTAGTCTAAAAACGGTATCCACTAGTTATAGGATAATATCCATACATTTAAGATGACTTGTTCTCTGAAGAATATTGCAATACCGTATTTAAAAGTCACTTACACAACATTTATCTAACATTTTCTGTGGATTGTTTTTGTTTACAGGTGATATGCCTCGCTGTATTTTTTGCCCTGCTGCTGAAACCTGTAGCTGTGGAGGAGAGTGAAGAAATTGAGCAAGTGCTGTTAGGTAAGAAAAATGTCATGTAGCCTATCTGTTACCAGAACAGGTTTGAGTGCACAGGCTGTTAATAAAATACACTCACCTAAAGGATTATTAGGAACACCTGTTCAATTTCTCATTAATGCAATTATCTAATCAACCAATCACATGGCAGTTGCTTCAATGCATTTAGGGGTGTGGTCCTGGTCAAGACAATCTCCTGAACTCCAAACTGAATGTCAGAATGGGAAAGAAAGGTGATTTAAGCAATTTTGAGCGTGGCATGGTTGTTGGTGCCAGACGGGCCGGTCTGAGTATTTCACAATCTGCTCAGTTACTGGGATTTTCACACACAACCATTTCTAGGGTTTACAAAGAATGGTGTGAAAAGGGAAAAACATCCAGTATGCGGCAGTCCTGTGGGCGAAAATGCTTTGTTGATGCTAGAGGTCAGAGGAGAATGGGCCGACTGATTCAAGCTGATAGAAGAGCAACTTTGACTGAAATAACCACTCGTTACAACCGAGGTATGCAGCAAAGCATGTGTGAAGCCACAACACGCACAACCTTGAGGCAGATGGGCTACAACAGCAGAAGACCCCACCGGGTACCACTCATCTCCACTACAAATAGGAAAAAGAGGCTACAATTTGCAAGAGCTCACCAAAATTGGACAGTTGAAGACTGGAAAAATGTTGCCTGGTCTGATGAGTCTCGATTTCTGTTGAGACATTCAGATGGTAGAGTCAGAATTTGGCGTAAACAGAATGAGAACATGGATCCATCATGCCTTGTTACCACTGTGCAGGCTGGTGGTGGTGGTGTAATGGTGTGGGGGATGTTTTCTTGTCACACTTTAGGCCTCTTAGTGCCAATTGGGCATCGTTTAAATGCCACGGCCTACCTGAGCATTGTTTCTGACCATGTCCATCCCTTTATGGCCACCATGTACCCATCCTCTGATGGCTACTTCCAGCAGGATAATGCACCATGTCACAAAGCTCAAATCATTTCAAATTGGTTTCTTGAACATGACAATGAGGAACGGGACCTTCGTGCCCTGGATGTGCATCCCACAAATCTCCATCAACTGCAAGAAGCTATCCTATCAATATGGGCCAACATTTCTAAAGAATGCTTTCAGCACCTTGTTGAATCAATGCCACGTAGAATTAAGGCAGTTCTGAAGGCGAAAGGGGGTCAAACACAGTATTTGTATGGTGTTCCTAATAATCCTTTAGGTGAGTGTATTTTAAGGACTGTGCTCAAATGTCATGTCACCTCTTTATGAACAATGTTTCAAGCAATATGTAAACACTCTGAAGCTCTCTTTCCTTTGTCTTTAATACTTTTTAGTACTGCAATGTAAACAGCATGGTACCTTTTCACCAATCAATATTTTTACATTAACAATGGGTCAACACTGTAACTTTGTTTTGGTTCACTTTCATAGCACTTTCAGATGTGGCAGGCAGCTGTTTTTAAGCAAAAAAGCTCTAAAAAAGCTCTAAACACCAACTGTACACTTCCTGTGCAGTACCAATGACAGAGCTGGTGACTAGCTGGTGAACATAGAGGAACATTTAGCAGCTAAAGAGCTAGATATTTCCCTCAGGAGCTGGTGGAGACACTTTGCTAACATGTTCACCATTTTCAGCTTAAAGGCGCCATATGTAGCTTTTTAATTTAACTGCAATAACAACAAGGAGTTCCCTAAAACAAAACAAAAAAACATGCTCCCAGCACAACACAGACTCCAACACAAACTCCATCACAAACTCCATGTGAGGATACAAACCAACAAAGTTTTATGTGTTGAAGCCAGTCAGGCCAAATGAAAATCAGTTTGAAGTCGAGTGAACATCGGAAAGGCTTGAATCAGAGAGAGACCTATGCTTTGTTTTGAAACCGACAAAACTGAACCATAGTTTTCTTTCATCCTATTGGACAGGTAAACTAAACTGCAAAGCATGTGCATATATTGTGACATTGTGCTTTACAGTAGTTGACTCAAGTTAGATAACGTCAACGCTGACCAGTTGGTAACTGGTATCCGGTGCAGTTGTATAACTTTCCAAATTACCTCACGACCTATTACGATCCTGTGTGCCACCGTTTTTATGTCAAAGTGTTGATTTAACCAGCAAGAAATTATATAACGTTACAAAGCAAACGTGGAGTGATTTGTTTACATTAGCCAGCTAACATTAGCACAGATCTGCTGCTGTTTGCTTTGTAATGTTCAGTTTAGATTTATTGTCGTTTTACCGATACTCAGGTACACAGCTTCTGCACTGTCGCTGTTAACTTACGTGACCCACATAATAATAATGCAACATAATGGCACAGGACAACAACACAGTAGAAGACCCATTCACTACAGTAATGTTACTTACAGCGGTAAACTGTCATAAAGTGTGGCAAAAATTTATAATATTCAGTCCAACTCACTAACCATTTCATTATCATCCAATACATTTAGCTGTAAGATGCACAAATTTATTGGCAGGCAAGCTAAGTCAGATATTTCATGTCTAACTGAACTATATGCAGTCAATGTAACATAATTATGTCACAATTGATTAGTTCAACGTTAAGATGATAAACTATTACTGTAACGTTGCAGTGGGAGTTTATGTGGGTTTCCAGCATGCTGTGTGTTCTCTGTTCTCTCTCCCGGTGTGTCGGATTTTGCTCGTTTGTGAGTTCCAGCATGTGAATGAGCACATACCAAGTTGCGATCTAAAACCAGCACGGCCAGTGGCCACAGAAAACTACATATAGCCCCTTTAAGGTGATATGTCAATATTGTGTTCACAGCTTGTTTCTGCTGCCCGCAAGTGGCCAGAAATTCTGTTTGTGCAGGTTGCAAATAAAGTCCCGCACACAGGCAAGAATTTGCCTGATGAAGGTCTAGCCCTGAAATGTCGCAAATAAATGTATTATTGCCAGTTAGACCAGTATGCGGGAATTTATTTGCAAATTTTGATTCACTTGTGCCTCTCTTACGTAACTGTCTCATGATATAGATATGCAAAGTATTTATCTGTACTGAGTTAATGCAGGTTAAAATCGTTTTTCAGAATTATAATAATAATTAAACAACAATATATCCCTAAAGGGCATAAGTTACTGGTTTCAGTTATTTTATTTGCATCAAAATAAAAGTTCTTTTGAGCTTTTCACTTGAAACAAAAACATCAGACAACTGAAATTCTACAAACTAGCAAAAACATGAGTGGAAAGAACGGCCTTTTAGGATAATCCAAAGCAGGGATAAACAGCCTCTAAATTTCATTTATCACATGAATTGTTTAGTCCAAACTACCTATTCATAATTCATAAAGCAGATAGAGGTATCCATTCCACATCCTTTCAGGTTGACTGCTGAGAGCTCTTATGTAATGATGCATATGAAACAGTAAAATATTTGCTTTGACAACTATAAACTAGTGAGCCATTTAGTTTTCTCCTCCTCTCAAGTGACTTCTCTCTCTTAAGTGTATCAGTGCATCCTTCCTTCCATTACTGAGAAGTGAGGTACTGGAAGTCTTACTGCACTGTCTTCTCCGTTTAACAGCGCAACAACACAAGTGTAGTCTGTACTCTGGCAGGCACACACTGTGAGGAAGATGCATTTACCGGGATAAGCGGTCTTATCCAATGGGCTGCAATCCATGACACCCTCGCTTCTTAAACACTCTTTTGCACTTACTGGAAGTTTTACTTTCTGAATATAACAACTGCATAACACATTCTGGTGTTTTGTACGTGTACATTTCCAATGCCTGAGAAAGTTTTCTGAAATGGTGAGTCAGAGTAAATGGGTAATAAAAAAAACTATTTTCCTTGCATGTCAAAGTTGTTACTTTTTCAAGTAATTTACTATCCATGATATCCTGCATGTTTTTTGCATTAAAATGATATTTATTGTTGGCACAAATCATATACTATTAGCATCTTTGAAAATAGTCATATGGTCAGCGTTCAAAGACTCGAAACAGCTGCAGCGTACTGCTGTCAACGTGACATGACACATCATCACTTTTATGTAATTGCACATATGGGAGTTAATTTATAATTCATCACATTGTAAAACATGCTGACGGTGCATGTCATGACTTTTCATCATACATGCCTGCTAATATGTGATTCAGTATGTCCTCCATGAATGATTTATGTAGCAGATCTAACTACTGTCAAGTTTGTGCATTGGGTTTGGGGATACAAGCGGGTCTGCGGGCACTTTAATGTCCTGTCTTAGACCTTCTGTGCTTTTATTTAATCATAAACGACAGATTTATTTGTTGTTTTTATTTATTCATATTGTCTGTATTGTATGCGTGAACTTGAATAAACTGATCTCTATCAAAACCTTAATGTTTTTAATCTGTTAGTGACTTTTAACTGAAAGAGCTGCAAACATACAGTAGCTGATAAGTCTACATAAATATTTAAGATAAAAATTCAATTACAGCATCTACAATTTCCACAATATGATGACAGTGAATACTACTAATACAAAACTCATCATGCACCAAAAGCCATTATGATGACATAATATCATATTATGATTTCAACTGAAATTCCTCAAGTGTAAGCTTTATTTTGTTACAAATTGTGTTTTTTTGCCTCCATGTCACTATTATGTTAAAAAAATGTCCCACACTTCCTCCTCTATACTGCATTACAAAATGGATATATAGAGATATTTAAAGAACAAAAATAAAGCAAACATGCCAAATCATTGGAGTAAAATGTGAAATCCCTCCTCACCACTCCTAATTCAACTTATTCAGTTTTTTTTCTTAACAACCTTTCAGATAAACCAAGCTTCAGCATTAGCAGTTGTACACTATTTACACTAAGTACCTTGCTGAATGGCCTAACTCAAAAATCTGTGTGTTTGTAAAAATGGATATTTATTTGTCATTCAGCCAATATTACATTTGTCCATGTAGAGCAGATACATATGTTTGATGTTGTGGTAATCACATCAAAATTTGTATAAAATGCAATAATAAAAAAAAGATTGCTCTCTAATTATTTATAATCACTACTGAAAAAGCAGTGTTCGACCTACTTCACTGACTTACATCACCGGCATTGGACAGGCCATCTTTGACCTCACAAACGACACAGAAGATCAGTACAACGATCACATATCCTCTCAACACTGGTGTGATAAGCCAACAACAAAGCTTGCTTGTGATTATTTCCATTGCAGAATGCCTCGTTTCAGTGGAATAAACTTTGAATACGCGTGAAAGAAACATTCAGCTTTGGCAGACAGCTCACACCACAAACTGTATCAGCAGCCCTCATTTTCTTGACTCCAGCAGCACAGCTTGACCCACATTCATGCCACAGTAATTCCAAACTAATAATGAAGAGTTTGTCAGTGCTTTTTTTTTCGCTCTTTATGTCAGTTTGCTGTCATGTTTTTAGGAGCCTGGAGAAATCATATTACATGAAGAAAAGGGACTGAATCTGTCAGGGTCACTGGACCACAAATTCAGATACCCTGGCCATGAATTGTGATGTAACCAGGGCATATTTAAAAATCAAACCATGCACTTATATTTTAAACATCTTTGATGACATCAGGCTCTTATTCCTACATAGGTTGAATGCACTTATTGTAAAGAGTCAGTCAAATGCATGTCATGTAAACAGATGCAATTTATTTTATTCAACAAAGCTAGCTTTAAAGAACAGTTGACCTATATAGCTTATAATGTCCTAATCAGTCTCACAGAAAGCAAAGTCTTCAGCACACACTAGGTTTGAGTACTGAAACCAGAATTATATGGTGGATTATGTAAAAGGGACTCTCTTCTCAGTTGTTACATGTCTGACATGTAACCTTTCTGCTGCTGATCTTGGGTTTGGTTTGGTATCTGAAGTATTAATAGCTGGGTTCTTAAAAATATCTTAATCCCAGATTCACTTTATTCACTAGGTTCAGTAAGAATAAGACCTCCAGCACACAAAAACACACAAAACCAGTGACTTAGAGAAATTAATATGAAAATATATTTATAAAAGGTCTAATGTTCAGTATAATTTCTCTGGTACACTTCCCCTTTTCCTTAACTCTGTGTTCAGTTTCTTAAAACCCCAAAAGAATTCCACTTGACTGAAAAATATCAAGTCAGATATACCATGGGAATAAAATTATAATGTACAACCAAAGAAACACACGTTAATGACAAATAAATGTTGAATAGAAAAAATTCTCAATTCTTGGTGTCATGTGTAAAGTAAAATGAAATAGCCTCTGTTCAACCTAAATTGGTTCAGTTATTAGTTAACAGTCCACAAAGAGGACTACATCAAATGAGTAGACTCTCATCCTCTTATTCTAGTGGATATTATTTCTAAAATTCTCATCTTCAAATGCCACATTTCGCATTGCACAATGAGCTCAACAAACTCACCAGAACTGCAGATCTCTCTCAGTTTATGAGCGAAATTCTACTGTCTCTGAAAGTATCGTCAGACATTGGGATGCGAGCAGGTAAGGTCTCAGTATCATGAAGGACCATTAAGACAGAAGTATTATGATCCATGAAGGTGAACAGATTACCCTGAAATAACATACATGAAACCTCAATGACACACATTGTACTTCATCTGTAAAGGTTTTGTAGGTTACCGCCACTCAAGCGCTTCCTCTTTCGGGTGTAATTCTTTACCTTTCCACTGAGGACCCCTGCTGGTTACCATTTGACATTACAGCATTGCAAAGAACAAGTGTTGTCAACATTAAGAGCAAATAGTGTAAAAATCTCACTAGTTTCCAGTTCCAAATAATCTTTTATTAAATTGTTATTTTAGTATACAGTGGAAAAAAAATCCTGTTTTTGCAACATGACACCATGGTGTCTCAAGGTTTATGCATGAAAGAACAGTCCAACATAGAAAAGACAGTGAGCAGATCACAGTTCTGTAGTGTTAATCTCTCTACTTTTTCCAAAACACGTAAAACCTATTAATATTCTCTGTCTACCAGCTGGAAAGATTTTCAAAGTGCTTTCCAGAGATTGCTGAATATTTTTTAAAGGCCACCATCCATCTGCAAATTTTAACCAAACAGGTTTCAGAGAATTGTTTGAGTAAAGCAAATAAAGAAAAGTGTAATCTAATCAACTGAAACTCAATGCAGTCAGCAGGCTCCCAGTCTTGATGGGTAACAAAAATGCAAAATCCTGGTACAGACTGGCACAGCCTCTGATGAGAGATGGGGTCTAAGGCAAATGCAGTGGTGCACATACAGCATAAAACATGCACACACGATCACAGAGGACAACACAAACTTTTTACCTCTGGGGTCAATTTTTACATCTAATCAATCAAATTAAGTTCTTGTATGACTGCTTTTGTCTGCACACATTTTGCTTGAAAATGAAGTACTTCAATGAAAAGAAAGTGCAACTATTTGTTAAAACTGACATTCAAAAGGGCAAAAAAAACCCCAACCTTAGATGATGTATATAAAACAAATTTTCAAATATTGATGACACTCCCTACTACCAAACTCTTTTTGCTGTACAGATCAATCATTCGTGTAAATAGCTCTATCATTGTAGATGTATTATTTTACAGATTTCCATACACTGTTGTATTAATTAACCCCACCACCCCTGTAACGTGTGTGTCACCATGCACTTTTCCTGGAGGGCTCACACACACACTTTCCCCCCGGTATAAATAAACCATGACGTGTGAGGAGTGTCCCTTCCACAGTGACAAAACAACATGACTGCGCAAGATACTGAAAATATGGCTTCTATCTGTCCCGATACCTTCAGGCAAAAGAAATTGTCGGGTATTGAGAGCCTCGCCTCGGAAACAACCTGTAGCCTGTGTTGTCAGATCCACACCAAACTGGGCGGCCAGTTGGACTTGTTAGACAGGTCTGAGACAGGGCTGTGTGACACAGAGGGGAAGATTGGAGCGAAACAGCGTGTGCAAAATGGAATCAAGGCATGTACTGTTAATGTTGGCCAAACCGAAACCCCCCCGAGAAAAACAACATTTAAAATCTAAATTTGATTATACAGTACATCACTCAGACAAAGCCGGCGTGACCTTAAATGAGAGAACAGGGGTCAACACCTGCATGCTTGTACGTAAGAATTTATATAATGTGTAGCATAGAAAGAAATTAAAATGTGGCACTCAATGGTACTACCAACTGAAATTAGTTTTCTGTGAGTAACCACAGCCTCAGTACGCTGGTCCTATGTATATAAATGAGGTAAGAATACATGTTAAATATCTATCTAAGATTACGTCACCGTGGGAGGGGGAGGAAAACTATTCAAATCTGATTGGGAGCCTTGAGAATTTTCCATTTCCTGTTCTGAGTTGCGTAGGTGACGACACAGGCCTGTGTATGTATATCGGGGTGTGTGTGTGTGTGTGTGTGTCTCTAGACCAGGGACATAGCAATTAGGTCTTCTTTTTCAGCTCCTCAAATCGCCGCGTTAAATCGTCAAAGTCGATGTCATCCGAGGTGCTGGTGTTTCCGCCGAAGGAGGACGTGGGGAGTGTGTCAGGAACAGAGGGGAGTTCTGGGAGAGTGTTGTTGTTGAATAGCTGAGACGAAGGCCCAGGAGCTGGAGAGTAATATATGGTATTTAATTTAATTTATACAGCAGCATTTACAACAGCAAACAAAATAACGGTGGCGAGTTTCCCCACAGTCAGTTGGAAATAACAGCTTTGTGTGTGATGACAAAAATGTAAAACAGCACATAATGCAAAGTCAGAAAGAAGAAATACTCAACAAAACATTTAATTAAATAGAAATGGTCAAATGCTGTTCTTACATGAAAGACCTTGGGGATTAATTTTAATATTTCAAGAATAAATCAAGTGATATCCAATCATTTTCTTAGACTGACAGTATATTCTTCACTGCCACAGAATCACATTGTTGTACAAAAACTATTAAACAACTCTGTGGACTGGGTGACATGTGCCTTTGTTATAATGAACAAAAGGCACTGTAGTTTATTTTGAATAAACACCACGGACACTGTCCTGCTGCAGTAAAAACTCACCAATGCACCAGATCTGCTTCTGAACATAGTTCACTACAAATATGTGACTAACATTAGCTAAAAACAGTGCCCACATCATAAAATAATATATATTATTTAGCTTTTGAAAATGAAACTATGTATCTTTGACCGGTTTTCAGAGACTTCCATCTTCAGAAGGAACGAAAGGGCTTGGGGTTAAGTGCCACAGACAAAGTAGAGAAGTTGGAAAGCACTCAGAGACAGGCTAATGCACTGTTGGTTTTGGTGTTTTAATGGGCTTTGTTGACGATAACAAAAATATAGCATAACCTCAACTACTGGCAGAACTCACCTATGGCCTGGGAAGGAACAGAAGGTTTGTCAGTTAGGTCATCAATCTGAAACACACAGAAAATGTATAATGGATCATGTCTTCAAATTGAAATAAATTAATATTATGTGTGTTAGCACTGAGAAAGAATGAATTATGTTCAACGACAAAGAAGTAAAAACAAAATATAAATAAAAATAAAAGGGAAAACTTCAGGTTTTTTTTTTTTGAGAAACCATCACCTTAGTGTGAGACTTTAGAACTAAGCTAGCCTAAACGCTCTCTAAAATGCACTGAACACTCTCGTCTGTTCATGTCAGTTAGTTGTTACACTATTAGCACTTCATGCTACCTATGTCCATGCAGATGAAGCAGAATCTAGGCCTACTCTAAGAAACATTGTAAAAAAGTAGAGGACAGGCAAAACTGCAAGCAAGCTGAATGAAGTGCTCTTCCCTGAGTGGTGCCCTGTCCTGTCCGTCTGTCCATCTGTGAGAACAGGAAGGGCGCGGGGATGGGAGGGTTCAGTCACTTACAGACTCATATGTGGGGGGAGAAGTGGGCAGCTGAGGGGGCGGCCCTCCACCCATGTGGGGCTGAAAGCTGTTGTAGGTTCCAATGGGAGCATTATACGGTTCCTAGAAGAAAACAACAGTCAGGTACAAGTCTGAACATCTGTAAATGCATATTTCTCTTTTCTGTCAAGCCAAGATAAGTAAGGAAAAGAAAGTACAATTGTTTTGGACCATACATTAAATTTTGGGTGCAACGATCACTGTTAAAACTACATCTTTCTCACTTTGCCACATGGTCATGTCATCACAATAATCCGCAATGGCCCTGACGGACTTCAATAGTTTAAATGAGCCAAAGTGTCAATTTGTCTTCAGAATATAATGTAGACTGGCACCAAGCCTTCCGGTTTTTAAATCACAACTTAAAACACATTTTTATTCCTTGGCTTTTAATCTGGCATGAGAACTGTATGTTGTATTTGTCTGGTGGTGTATTTTGTCTATTTTTTGTTTCATGTCAATGTACAGCACTTTGGTCAACCTGGTTGTTTTAAATGTGCTTTAGAAATAAAGTTTGACTGATGTCCAGTCGGCCGACTCTTCCAGATATTTGGCATGCTAGATATCTGGCAGACGATGTGATGTGTCATTGAGTGGTTCACACAGAACGCCTGGCGACTGCCGACTAATTTACCCCACGATTTATTAAAATCGTGCTAAAAAACATGTAGTGTAAACTAGGCTTTAGTGAGACAATGAGTTGTATTTGCGATTTTGGGTGAACTGTACCTTTAAAGCTAGTCAGAAGAATGGCCAAAACATACATGATCATCTTTGCTGTTGTTAATTATAAATAAGTTTTAAATCCATAAAGTACTGTGTGTTTTAGGATTTAATCATCATCAAGATAATACCGTCCATCCTAAGCATTTTGGCAAAAGGTAACTGCTCTCCATGATGGTTAGTCGATATGACAATGTATTTTATACATGTAACATTGGGACTGAAGCCTTCATCCATGTCATCTACTATTGCACTCTAAGGTTTCCTATAACCAAATGTATAACTCACAACAAAATCATTAAGAAGAATCTTTAAAAGAAATCACTTACGGCTCCGTTGGGGGGTGGATAGTTGAACGCTGTAGGCATAGGCATGGGCATAGGCATAGGCATGGGCATGGCAGGAGCAGTGAAACCTCCACCACCCCCTCCTCCTCCTCCTCCTCTAGGTTTCTTGTCCATGTCCACGTCAATCAGGTCTGCCTCCTCTCCAGGACACACCTCAGGCTGTCCGGAGAAAGAAGTGGATGAGTGGTTAAATAAACAAATTGCATGACATCATCATTCTTAGAGACAGATTTTTTTAAGGCTCACCCGGACCATGGCGTCAGGTTCATACGGCACATTATAGTTCTTGGCGATCTCTATCAGGTAGCGCTCCACCAAGATCTTGGGAGGGGCCTCCACACTCAGTTTGTGCATCAGCTGTAAACAAATCAGAGATGTGATTAGAAGCTGCTAAAAGTTAGGCAAACATGCATTCTTGAACCGACTTGTGGGCAGTCAGTGGAAAAAAATGCCTACCCTATCGTTGACTGTGCCAATCTGGTTTGTCCTGCACAGCTTGCCGTACTCCTTGCTATATTTTGCACATAGCTGGTCAGATACCTGAAAGAGCATTTAAAGATAAGACTGTCAAGACTGTTCTAAATGGGAATAAATAGAAAGAACTTGTTCAATATAGTTGGCAATGCGGCCAACATTATGTTCCATCTAGACAGTACTTACAGTTTTTAATTCAGACACCTCTGACTGTAGACGAGGTGCTGCCCATATGAGGGTGGACACTGCCTCCTGTAAACCTGGGTCCAGTTCCCTAATTGTGGAAAACGAAAAGGGGGTTAACAAGAAAGACCACGTACTAGTATGTTCAATAAAAGTGGTATTGGTACACGTTTGGCTAAGTTACTCACTTCATGGACTGAATGAGGCCAAAGCGAGTCAGCAGCAGGTCACAGTAAAGCTCCAGGATCTCCATGGCTTCCACCAGGTAGTCTTCTCTGATAATGTGCTCCACACGGATCCGTGCCCGTTCATCCTTCCCTGATGACAGGTAATCTGCAATCTCCTTTCTTGCCTTTTGAGCAAGCTCAGCTTCAATTTAAATGTGTGAATTGGAGTGAGAAAGGGAACTGTCATTACTGGGAGAAACAGAAAACATTTGTCTTGCAAGTAGGTCAACTCTACCAGAGTGTGAATTTATCCAGCCCAGGACTTACTTTTCTTTTTCTCAAGGAGTTTGAGTCGGTTGATGACCAGCCGGAGGTTAACTCTTAGCCTCTCTGCTTTGAATCCTCCTCCCAGCATGACTATAGACTATCTGTATCTAACAGGGAGGAGATGAGAGTAGCAGAACCACTCGGGAACATACAACCAAAACCGACCTACAGAGTCCAGCTAACGTCGCCCTCACCTCTCAGCCAGTGAGTCACTGAATCATGTGAGCATGACCAACCCATCACAACAGAATGACTCCGCAGATTTACTCCAAACAAATACCACACACGCGAAAACATTAAATTAGCCTGCTATCGTAAACTGCGTTAGCATTAAACGTTTAACAGTTCAAAACAGTTAGCCTGACGGACAGCTAACGCGGCTACGTAATGTAAAGCCATGCTACTTTAAACCTTACCATCTTATCGATTTTCTTTCTCCTTTTCCCCATCAATTTACTTAACAATACTATTACACCCACATTCAAAAAGCAAATTGTGTCTGCGTTAACCAAACCCGTCAGCTAACTGTTAGCCTCCGCTTTGCTAGCAATAGCAGTCTCCTACGTTAAGTTACCTAGCTCTCGCTCAACGCTAGCTAAAATCAAAATAAACAGATTAAACACTCTCGAATAGTTTGTAGAATTGGACAACATTAAAGCGACAAACATTTGATAAAGCGATACTGACTTACCTGTAAGTATTAGTCAACCGTACACACCAACTTATTTGGGTTTCTGTCTGTCTTCCGTCGCCTGGTTCACTTCCGCAATTATCTTTAGTGACGTCATATGAGTGGGCGGGGTCTACATTCTTCGTGTCAAAAGGAGTCAACCAAAAGTGTGATCCTTATACAGCCTACTGAAATACTGTATTTTGTATTAACACACACAAACACAACTGTTTTATTTCCTTATCTAATGAAATGTATGAAATTAATTGTCCTTATGTACTTTATATATAGCTCTGGCAATTATTGTTAAGGACCTTGAGCACCGCCCGTTTTTTTTCCTGGAGATTATCTGTGTGTGTGTGTGAATACTAATGAAGACCATGGTGTTTAAATCTACCCAGATGCAAATTAAAAAAATGCACTGTGGAATGTTTGGGGTGTGTACGTGCACGTGTATAAATAACTATGTACTGTTTTATTTTTATGTTACCATATTTTAATATAGGCCTACACTTAATATGTTGTGTGTAGCATGAACGAACTACAAAATTCGTTTCGTAATGCAGCCTTGTGCTGTATAATGGCTAATAAACTACCTTGTACTTATATCTCTGTGAACTTATTTTATTTTTTTATTGAAATCTGTTGAGTATGAAATAATTGCGTGTGTGAGGGAATTAAAATAAATTGGTAAGGAGGTCAGAGTTGTGTTAATATATTTATTATTTTGTTTAAAGAAAATGTTTTATGTTTTATATAATGACAACTTGTTCCATTCCTGACCTGTACTAGATTAAGGTCTAAAATCACTTGATTTCAGGTGATCTCAATTCTGTATTTTCGATGTTCAAGTTGTAAGTCATATTTTAAGTTTTGCTAATACACACAAGAGTATCGAAGATTGTTAGCTTGAGACGTCTGTGGTAATGATCTGATTTACGTTTTCTCCTATTACGTGCCAACCTTTTTCCTATACAGTCTATGATCCCAACAAGACAAAACAAATGTGTATGCGAACCCGTTATTGTTTCTTTTAGGATTTTCTAATGAGGAAAATACTTGTGGATCTTCACACAGGCATTGAGCATTCATTTTTAGACAAAGGAAAGTACTCTGATCTTTTCATGTGAATGAATATTATAAAGTTGAAAATGTTGTAGTTATTGCCAAACACAAATCTGGGCACTTGATTTATTTGAATGAAAATGGAAACACTTAACAGGGACTTTCAGATTTAATATATTGCAGCTTTCTCATAAAAAAAGAATCTGTACAATAAAAAGTTGATCTTCCACGACAAACTATCACAGTTATTATAACTTGAGTTTGCTGACAGAAACCTCTTTGCGTTTCTTCTTTGTTGAAGATGGGTCTTTTGCAGTTTTGATCTGGCTTTTGACCTGGTCCTGCAGCTGAGAGAAGAAGGCTTGAGAGGACCGCAGAGCCTTGTCCTTTCCCTCGTCCTGGAACAGAGGAACACTGAATCACCTCAGGAACACACAGTATTATCTAAGAAGTAATGTAATGGTTATTTGGCACTGGTTCAATTGCCTGCTCTAACCAGTTCTTCTTCTTTTGTTGATTCAGTCAGGGGTGGTAGAAGTTCTCAGAAACGTTACTCAAGTAAAAGTACTAATACTTTAAAGTAAAAGTACTCTTTTACAAGTAAAAGTACAAGTACCCCTTACCTCTACCACTTAAGTACAGCACTTACTTTCCACTACTGGATTTAATCTGCCAAGTTTATCATCATCATCATCTAAATAAAATCAACAGTTTGGGATTTGGTCCACTTAACTATTTGGGGCACAGTCAGTGTTCATATCATCAGAGCTGTCTGTCTCTTTTTACTTAAAATGTGTGAACAGGCTAATACCAATTTCCTACTCTGACATGCGTGACAACCACTGGGGCTGAATGCATACTGAACTGAGCAATGAGAGATAGAACATGGGAGAAAACACTCACCTTGAGTATCGTGGCTTTGCCTCCTTTTGTGAGTTTCTTCAGATTTTCTGTGACTTCAGCCTTTGAGGGCTTTTTGTGCTCACCAGTTGTACTGGCCTCTTTAAGTTTCTGCCTCTTTTCCTTCTCCTTGATCTTCAGACGCTTCACCATCTTTTTGTGGCGTCTCTCACGCTTCTTGTCTGTTGACGTCTTCTCAGTATCACCCAGAATATCTCCTGCTTTGCTCTTCTCCTTTGGTTACAGAGGGGTATTATTAGACAACACTGTGTAACTAAATATACCAAGATCTAAATCAATGTTTGAAAAAGGATTGATGACGAACCTTGATTTCTTCTGGTGCGAGCAGCGTAGCATCACTAGCACTGACTGGAGCCACCTCCTCCATTGTAATAGATGGCAAGTTAGACACCACTTTGACCTCAGGAACAGGCTGTGGACAAAGGGCAACATGAATGCGCTCATCAATAACTTCGCTGGCTTGCTAGCATATTACAGTACATTTTTTTCTCAAGGATATGTTCAAATTATCAGTTTACAATTTATTTCATTTTCATGCAACAGCTCTATTTACAGACGTGTTCTGTAAATCTATCTCGCTAACCAGAGTTAGATCAGTAAAAAAAAAAAAACCTGCGCAGATTTTTGCTAAAAAAAGCTTGGGATTTCTGGTGCCAACTTCTACATCTTTCAGAATTTTTCAAAAGGGCAGTCAATCTCAAACTTTCAGTCAAAACTTACTGGTTTTGGTGTGAAGTGGAAGTTGGAGAGAGCATCCAACTTTAGGAAGAGTGTGTCCATAAGCTTTTGAATTTCTACATGGGCTGGGTTCTCCTTCTCCTCCTCCGTCTTTTGCTGAAATAAGAAAGAAATTTAAAAAAATTGGATGCAGCACAGGTTCATATGTGTTGGAGTAGCAGTGTAAATGAGTTAGAAGTCAAACCTGAGTCTGCTTGAGGTATTCTTGCTCATAGATTTCTGCTAGACTCTGCTTGCTCTTCTCATGGTCCAACGTTAACCTCTTCTTGTACTCAAACACGTCCTCTTTGGGTTTTTCTTTGCGGATCACATCATCAAATGCCTTACAGAAACACAAGTCAAAGAAACTGGGTTATAATCAGGTGAACAAAAAACACCATATATTTTTTCAGACAATTATTGTCACTAACCTGATCTTTAATTCTCTGTTTGATGATGTCTTCAAGCTGTAGTGTGGTTTCCTCTGTGATAGCAGGGGCTAAAAGAGCAAAGGTAAAATATTGTTGACTGATTTGAACTAGATCATCATTTTAGTATTCTTTATCAAACAACATAACCCTGGTGAGAATAATGGCAAAACATCTAAATACAAGAACAACACACAGAAGAGGAGACACTCACCCATCCTGGATGCCTGCTCAAACTCCACATCTTCCTCCAGCATGCTGTTCTCTGGACGAGTCTGTGCTGTCACCTCTCCGGACAACTGCCAGGGCTTCGCTGCTAGAGCAGCTTTTTCCAACTCATCGATCTTCTCGGACATCTTCAGGTTAGAACAACAGGACATCGCTATTAGCAGATATTTCAGACCACAATCAGCCCTTCTCTAGGTACCGGTAATCTGATGGTAATTAAATATGTCGGCCTCATGTCTGAAAAAGTGCACTGGTCATTTTGATGTGAAATTCAAGACAGCAATCTTACTAGGTCGAACCATTTTCATATCACTTTCAAAACAGCACAAGTCCGAACTGAATGCTGTCAGATTAACAAAGGCTGCAGCAGCAAGAAGGTAAACATGTAGAGAGAGAAAAATATCTTGCACTGCCCTCCAAGACCAGCGTAATTTATTATCTTAATCATCACCCCTTATGCGTATCAGTTTATTAAACTAGGGAACATTGTGAAAGAGCCAATTTGAAATTCTTGAAATATCAGATCAATCTGTAAAAACAATTCTCCCCTCATTGCGTGACTTGGGCAAAAGAGGTTAAAAAACCCTCAACCAACCACTGTAATAATCTGACAAATACACTTTCGTCATGTTTTCTAACAGCATGTACGCAAACCGGTCATTAAACAAAAGGACCAAATAAACATCCTGTCAATAGCATTTGTGCAGTCAGAGAGTATAAAGAAGGCAACAAAGTTCTTAATGATGTTAAATGATGAAACCGATGTGAAAATGTATCAGTGGATTCACTGTAGGAAGTATCCCTCTCCCTCCTGATGGTCTTTAAATACAGCTTCAATCGCAACATTCATTTCAAAAATCAGCGCAACCTGAAGGAGAACATTCTTCTTCCTTCAGATCACATTTTTACCTCACTGCTCTGTCTTTCTCTCCCTCCCTCTTTCGCTCCTCCCTCTCCTGCACTAGGTGCCAAATCTTGCATGAGCACAAGGCTTCTTCTGTAACTGTAATGTCCGAATGAAGCCGCAAGGAACATTAAAGTACAACTCACCTATGTCTAAATGAAAACAAGACGAGGGCTGTTTTTTTTGTTGTTGTTGGGTTTTTTTTACAGAGAGCTAAGCTTGGTCTGAACTAGGGCTGAAACAATTCATCGATTAAATCGATTACTAAAATGCATTGACGCAAATTCTTTGCATCGAGGCTTCGTTTAATCCATATAACTATATAGCACACTGTTTCGCACGGACATTTATTCGCGCTTGCGCTGTGTGAACACGACATGGTTATCATGGCGCTGTTTGCAAAGTGGAGGGAGAGAGAGAAAATAGCGAGGGACAAAGAAGAAAGTGTCTAAAGTGTGGGATTATTTCAAGCTAAAAGAAAACAGTCATGAGTTAACTGGGTGTCGGGAAGCTGCACCTTAGTACAACTTGTATAGCACTCGGGTGATGTTTCTGTTTGTAATGCAGCTGTCTGGTTGTTGGTCTGATGTTTGCTGTATGACACTCTATGAAGTTTTGAAAGGACCAATAAATATCTATCATCTATCAACTTACACAGCTGATTCCGTTACCGGCGGGGCGCAGTCGGCGCCAAGCAAAAGTACTTCTTAAACGAAGCATCGATGAAATAATCTATAGAAACTTCGAGTACTAAAATCATCGTTAGCTGCAGCCCTAGTCTGAACACAGCCATAGTCACATATGCTGATGAAGCAGCTAAAGCTGCGTATCAAACTTCAAAGCTTATATAAGTGCTGGCAGAAATGTGGCGCACAGACTACCGAAAAAAGTCAATTTGGCATTAAATACCTGGTCAGATTAGTCATCTCCCTTGTACTCACTGATTACATATTCAGCAGTGAAGCATTACTTTTGCATTTTATTTATAGTTCTGGTACACCTGCTTCATTAATGCGTTCGTTAATGCATGATTCAACACAGGCGCATTAGACAAGTTTGGCTTATGTTGTTAAAACAGAAAAGGGGGTTTTGTAATACTTCATATTTCTCAGTGTGAAGAATAAAGTATTGCTGCCTAACAAACTAACAAAAACAAAAACTCACCCACTTATTTTGACATATGTTGCACCACATTTAAGCCACACATACTGGAAAAGAAAATTAGCAAAGCCCTTTTACCTTTTCTTGCCGTTTCTCAAATGACGACTTTGATTCAGACTTAGCCGTTTTTCCTCCAAAAATGTCCTCCATGTCCTCTCCCTCGCTGTCCTCGTCCCCGGAGAAGTTAAAGGTCACTTTCTTACGAGATGGTCTGGAGTCTTCGTCCCTGGAAAAGGTCGACACAAACATGCTGGAATCAACAACACTCAACCAAGCGTTCTTCCCCCACGCATAATTATCTGCATTACATAACTTTAATCACACTTACTCATCGTCACCCTCCTCTTCACCATCATAATCATCTTCCTCGTCATCTATTTCTTCTTCACCTTCTTCCTGGCTTTCATCCTCGCCATCTGACTGGTCATCTGCTTTAGCTGGCTCACTATCCACAGCATCAAAGAAGTCCTTGTACTTGAGATTCCTGGAGCTCTTTACCTGTCAATATAAACAAGAATTTCCTGTATTCTGTACCATGAGGACATAAAGAATAATAAATAGTTGAGAATATGAAATCAAATACATACAGTGTTTTTCTTTTTCTTTTTTGTGGAAATAATTTGATCTAGGTCGAGATTATCGTCCTCATCCGAGGGCAGGTCTTGAAAATAGTCTACGTCGTCTTTGTCCTCATCCTCCTTTCCCTCTCGCTTATCCATATCATCAAGAAACGACTCCATCTCAGACAGTTTGAAGAACTTATCATCAACCTCAGAGGGAACCACCTTTGTTTTGGAGCCTTTCCTACCCATCTCCTTCTTCTGTTTCTCTCGCTTCTCTAGGGCATCCACATCAAAATCTAAATCAGAGTCCTCATCTGTGAATTCCCCATCCTCAGCCTCCACAGCCATTTTCTCAGAGTGTCTGGGCAGTTCTTTTGCGTCTTCTTTTTCATCAGACTCTACTTCTTCCTCATTGCTATCCTCTTCCTCCTCTTCTACCAGCAATGTTAATGTCTCATCTGATAAAGCCTCATCAGCTGCATTTTTAAAGTGTCTCAGTACAGCATTATTCTGCAGCTCCAGCTCCTGCCAGATCTGCTCCTCATCAAAGTTTTCCACCACCAGCTGAGCCAGCGGGCTGCCTTTACATTCTGCAGGCTCCTGAGCTTTGTGGAGGTCATACAGGGTCTTAGTGAGAGAGGTAAAGTCAGCTGCCACATCATCTTGAAGGCTGAAAAGGTGGAAAAACATGATCAATATGGCAAGTCTGGAGTATTTTTTTTTTAATCCCCAAAAGACACCCATAAAGTTGGGTGCAGGTCTGTGGTTTGCAATCTTCAATACTACGGTACGGTTGGTAAAGTACTCAACACAATAATGTAATGTATTACATTCATCTGTGATACACTACCTACTGTTAGCATTAGCCATTGGAGGTATGGAATTAGTTCTTATGAAGTATTATGTCCTTTTCTATTACAATTTTGTATTTGTAAGATTTATTTAAAAGACAATTTCTGGTTGTTTTTTTCCCCCAGGGGCAAATGGTTCATTGCAGAGTTGGCCACCTCACCTGAAATTAAGAAGATATCTGCAAACATCATAAAAAATGAATATACATAACAATAAAATTCAAGATAAAAGGAGTTGCAAAAAAGGAGTTTAATGAGTATGTGGAAACCTTTGTCTTCTAATTATATTACATTATCAAGAGATGAGATGCTCAACAAACTTTCTGGCTAAAACCCTAACTTAACACAGGCCGACCAGATATGAGTATATATCAGTGCATCTTTCATTATTTTGGACATTTTAACCCCCAAAACTATTTTGCTTTCTGACAGTTCTGTATTTTTACTAGGGGTTTAAATCTATTTGAGTTCAGGAACTTATCCATTTTGCACTGTGTACTAAAGAGCCCCATCCAGCATTACACTAATTAAATCTGAGTTACCTATAAGGGTTTTCTGACACTAGATAAACTTCAATAGAGCAGTGGATAAATAAAGAACTTAACTCAGGTCCTGCACCTTCAAAACGCATTTTGCCATGTAAGTGCGGCTTCTCTTTGGTTACCGTTACATTTTGATGTATCACAGCAGCTGGTTGTCTTGCAATATATAATGTATCACAATCTCATTGTCCTTATTACGTGCAGTTTTTGATGGTATTGTGGAACAGATGCATGCTCCTGGTAATGAACACATGGGATAACTGGGTTCCGTTTAAAGACATGTAGTAGCCTACTATTACATTGACAGAATAGTTACTGCAAAACAGCGACTTGGTAAAAAAAAAAAAAAACATCCTCCCAAACTATCCTTAAAGTAACCAACAGGCTGACAGATAGCTGCCCAAACACGATGCTAACGCTTGATGCAGTTTTAGCTTTAGCTAACGGTGAGCTAGTTGAACCTTTTCTCTTTTTCTGTTGCGTCAACGACGCTGCAACAACATTAAACAGATTTTTTAACAGCGCACCCGTACAGACAGCAAATACTTGCCTCAGAAAATTCTCTGGCTGTGCGGTGTTGGCATTTATTTTCTTCACACACTCCTCCAGCACGCTCCACACATCTCCACTAGCCATGGTTGTCCCCCACATGCCTGACCGTCTGGTGTCGCAGGTAAACAGACTCACCGAGAAACTCTTCCGCCCGCCGCCGTTTTGGTTCCGAGACACAAACATGGCGTCCGCCGTGCTGAAGGTTGCAGGTTTGTTTGTGTCAATAATTTTCGAAATAACGAAGTCATGCTTTTCTGTGCTGTGTTCTGTAATCGCAAATATCAGTATGATTGTTCTCTGATTTACTGAAGAACATTAGCTGCGTTACACTAACTTACTATCATGACATCATCATGGGCTAGTCTTGTTCTTGTTGCAGCGTTTGGGTAACTAAGACTGGATTTCCTTTATCTTAAGGCATGCAAAGATTTTTCTGTATATAGTTAAATGCATTTCTGTCTTGATCACAGTCCAGTAAAGTCTTATATTCACCAATGTACAGATGTTTTCTTCAACTCAGATGTGAAATGACTCAACTTATCTCATGGAGACCCAGAAACAGACATTTTTATGAATGCCATACCTGCTTTTCCATAATGGAGTATGTGTGTTGTAACCTGCTGTGTGTGTATCAGTCATTAAACTCAAACCATGCAGCCAAACATTGTTCAAACCCACAGACCTCTATTTTAAAATGTAGTGGAGATTCAAAAGTCCCCTAAGCCACTTTTCGGCCAAAAGTAACAAAAGTACCATAAGATACCAAAATCTTTGAACCTGAATTTGGTGGAAAGTGTGATACGCGATGTAAATTACATCTAAAATATTTCTAGTCATTCATTTGATGAACATATTGTGGAATAAGAAGATTTTTTCAACCTTGAAGCTACTTGACGAGAAAACAGCACATAAAAACGTTTAGGACTAAAGTTCCAACAAAACAGCTTCAGCTAATCTCATTATATTTCAATCTATTTATTCAGTGGCAGGCCTTTCCAGATGTTCTCCTCTCACACTCCTGAGGGCACATTCAACGACAGCACCCCTCCATCAGGGTGTTCCAGAATCGCTGTGGAAGCTGGGGAGGCTGAACCACATTGCCATTGCTGTCCCTGACATGGGGAAGGCCACAGTTCTGTATCGGGACGTGCTGGGGGCCACAGTGAGTGACATGGTGCCCCTGCCCGAGCACGGCGTCTACACTGTGTTTGTGGAGCTTGGCAACACTAAACTGGAGCTGCTCCATCCCCTGGGGGAGAAGAGCCCGATCGCTGGCTTCTTACAGAAGAATAAATCTGGAGGGATGCACCACATTTGTATTGAGGTGAGACAGCATTAATAGCATGCCATAGGGATTACACCCAGTAGACGCTTTTTAGGTACACCAAGTCATTATTTTGTATGACCCACTTTAACCCCCAGATAAGCTTGGAACAGAACTTTCTCACAGCAAACATTGTTATTTGACATAGCTGAATTTGCACAGGTGTAACTAATGACAGTATTATGTGTGGTAGTAAGCCAGCATACACCATAGGCTTTTTCGAAGCAGACATTTTGACCTGTCATTCTTGGAAAAGCAAAGGTGTTACATTATTGATGGCTCTGTTCTAGTTAAGTATCCCCCAGTAAGCTGAGACAGAGTGAGCCAGCATGCACAATACGGTACCAGAACCTAACTGAAGCAGCTAAATAGAATTCAGCCACCATTCATTTTATTATTTACACCAGTGCTTTTCCTATTGTGACATGTCAGTATGAATTTTGTCTGATGAAAGTCTGAGGAAACAAAACCTGTTGTGTTGATACACTGAGTTCAAGTGATGGACAGTGTGCGGGATTTTTGGTTGGCTTTTTAAGCCATGAGTTTTTGATGTCACTAAGACTTTATGGTGCGCAAGAATTTTTTGAAATGACTACTGTGAAAATGTCTTTTGTGAACACGGCCAACCCCAGAGCCCTGATGACACCTGCGTGGAATGCATCCATTATTCATTCATTATTCATTACACCTGTGTTTGATAAGTCAAAATGTTGGCCATGGTCTAATGTTAACGTTAAATGGCGTATTTGTGCAAAAAAACATCCTTTCCATTACATCCTAGAGGTGCTCCTTTGGGTCTGGAGCCTGAATTCCAGCTTTTACTAGTGATGTGCGATACCACTTAATTCCTATAGGATCCAATACCAAGTCAGGCTGGTATTGCTGATACCAATACCAATACTTTTTACATATTTTATTTCTATTTTAATGTGACCTCCCCCCTCCCGTTTCTGTATTTATGAGAGAAATAAGGAGTAGGCTGTAGCCTTACCAATTCAAAATAATAGCTGCATAATGACAAGACATCAAACTACTGTCAAATTCTTATTCTTAATAAATTATAATAAAAATATCCTGCTCAGAACTGCCGCTTCATAACAGCATCTTATTATTGTGACAGACTTAATCTCAGATGTTTAGCGAAGTTTGCGGTGTTGCCGAAGTTTTTCACTGTCTTTGCACACACATCACACAGAGCAACATTATTACCTTTACAGCTAAAATTCAGCCAGACCTGGCTGTTTTTACAGTCAGCCAGAGTCAGTATTCAATCGCGGGAAATGTAAAGAGCTGCAGCGGCTCACTTCAAAGAAGGTCCGTAGCGCAAGCATGACTTTGACAAGCGGAACGAAAAGTAGTTCCTATCAACAGAGTATAATTAGACCATCCTGGTGACAGTAAGATACTTATAACAAAACACACACTCACTCCAAATGACTGAGTTTAGATATCTATCCTTTTATATGAGTATCGATCCTAGAGCAGGAAACGTTGGTTTCAGAAATATCGGTACTGTAGGTTCGATCCGCACATCACTAGCTTTTACCTCTTAGTAGAAGACTTACGGTCTTTTACATTTACATTACATACGTACATTACAGAGATGTATACTGTTATATTACATGGGTTGTCCACCAGAGCGCACTGGTAAGTTGTTTTGGGGAACAACGAAGTGTCCCATTCAGTATTACATGTGTAAAACAAATGTAAACATTTTTGGTTTTATGTGTTTATGTCAAAACTCTAGTAATAGTCAGTCTGTAATTTGTTCCATGTCAGTTAAACACAGTCTATTTTTGCATTTCATACTTGTGCATTTAAAGATGATCAGTACAATAGTGTGTGTCAGACTAACCGAAGTTAGACGAATAATTCCTCTTGGTTGCAGGTAGACGACATTAACGCTGCAATAGCTGACCTGAAAGCAAAGAACATCAGAACGCTGTCAGCAGAGCCCCGGATAGGAGCTCACGGGAAACCAGTGATGTTCCTTCATCCTAAAGACTGTGATGGTGTGCTGGTGGAGCTTGAAGAAGCGTGAACACCTCAGTCAGACAGGGATTGTGGGAGCTGTTAATTCCCTTTAATATGTTCCACAGTTGGTTTTGATAATCGCAATGAGAACAAATATTGATTTTGTAATATTGTTCTTAATAGCACTTACGTTTTGATCTTCTCATTTCAAAAGGTGCCTCAAAGTTGTCTTCCAGTCCTGTTTCAGTGCTGTTCCTGATTTTTCTGTTTTGTTGGGAATAGATTATGTGGTGTGGTGTGTTTTGGCAGTTTGTTTAATTTCAGTAAATGTTCAGTGAATGTCCATTTGCATTTGAGTCAGCAGCTATCCTAATGTTAGTAGAATTACTATTTTTTAACCATAACATGACATGTGATCCAGTTTATTTGCACATGGTCTACAACTCCTAAAGTTTTAATTTCACTATATACATAGAGATGGAGACTCCAAAATGAAGAGAAAAATATGACATTTTTGGATATTAATGCATTTTTAACAGGTACAGGCCAAGTTTCCAAATTGGATGGCATACTTTCTCACACAGACAAAGGAATAAAATATTAAAATCCAAATAGGAAACATACTTAAGTTCAGAGCATGTTAAGGACTGTAGTTGCCCAAAATTCCAGTATTTGTGTGTAATGCAGGACATCCACTCAGAGTCTATAATTCTTGGCACGCAGCATATAAAAACTTGTCCAACACTTATTTTTTTATTAGTGGCATTTGTTATTAGATCACCACCCCAGGAAAGGACACTAGTAGAACAACATATACCAACAGCCTGTATCAATAAACAATTGTGATTATAAAACAAAGGGAACTCATGGTGGTGCAGGTGTACTTTCAAACATTTCCTGTAAAACATTTGTTTCCGAGCTGGAAGTCCCCCGATTACTTGGCTTTAATAAGCCCTATAGATGGTCCAAAAAATTCAACAATTCAACATAAATAACTTGAGAAATGAGATTTTAACAGTGTATGACATACTCCGACACAGAGCGTAGACCCGTGGCACTTGTTTTGAGACATGAACAGCAGATGATCATAATTAGTTTCACACAAAGCTGTTTACATTGTATCTCTGGTGTGTATTTTCTAGAGTCTGCAGGCTCTGAGGAAAACGGTAATTATGTTCCTCACTCTGATAAACATTGTGATTATTTTCTTGACTGCCAATCTTTGGAGTCTCCTTCAACTACCAACACTTAGCCCCCATTAGTTCATTAATACATTTGCAATAGCCAGATCTCCAGGAACGTTTAACTTGCAAAGACAGAAAAACAGATCCTACAATAAAGGTTTAGAGGGGTTCTACCATTTCTGTCTATTATTGGGACTTTGAGCGCACAGTTCCGTTTTCTCTGGTAATGGAAGTGAAACCACTCAATACTATAATTACCTTTTTTTGTCAGTGGGGGTGTTATGCCATTTTTCCAGATGTGAAGCTCAATTAAACCATTCAAATGGTGCATTGGTTTCAACATTTGGTCAACACTAAAAACACACCAAAAAACAAACAAACAAAAAAAAAAAAAACACAACTGATCAGAATCCAGGGGGTTTGTTTTATTTGGTTTCATTAACAGCTCCTGACAAAGCACAGCAAATACATAGTAATGACACAGGCATAGCTGACAGCAGAGCAGTGCAAGATACAAGAGTGGGCTTTGAATGTACCACCTCACAGCTCTGGGGACGGGGGAACTAATGGAACGGAAATGGTAAAAATCGATCGAGTAACATAAGATGTTTAAATGACTAGCCAGTATCATGCAGATTGCTTCATATTTTGAAAACAAAGCAAGATACAAATATATATAGAAAGCGTTTGCAAATGTGATCTGGATGGATTTAGCTGCTTTCTTTGCCCAGGGTATGCTTGTCAAACAGGTACTCGGCCAGGCCATTCTGAGGAGCTCCCATGCGGCGCAGGTTGGTTACCCAGTCTGACAGCTCTTTGATGGATTTCACCTGCTCGTCCAGGTAGTGTGTCTCAATGAAGTCACACAGCTGGAAGAAAGACAATTAAACAGCATTAGAGCTGACACACACACACACCCCGAAAGACACTCGTGATGATTCTATTCTGACGAGATTATCAATGTTAGTGTTGTTTTGCAGCCTTCAGTGAGTTATAGCTTTGTCAAATCCACTGGTTTCAAAAGAAACGGAATATTGATCTGCTGCATAGTACATTTGATTCAAATGTTTTTATATCTTGCAAAAAACTGAAAAGGAAATGTGCAGAATTTGCAGCTCATTGCAATGATCTCTCAAGTCCAGATGTACAACCAATGTGTACGTTTTAAATGCTTCAGTATTTTTAAAATTCTGTAACTGGCTTATATTACAGGCATGCAAGGGGTGGTACCTAGATTACTTGATGGATGCTTGACACTTATTTCAATTTTGAGAATTTGGGATAGGTGTCCTCTTAAACTAAAATGTGACATGGATGGAGAAACTATTTCACGGCGCTCTGCTGTGCAGTGGTCAAGCAATGATTTAATACTCACATGTGGGTCATTGTGATCAGAGCTGACTTTGTGCAAGTCCAGCAGGGACTGGTTCACAGTCTTCTCGAGCTGCAGGGCGCATTCAAGGGCCTCGATACCACTGCCCCACTCATCCCTCTCTGGCTTCTGCAATTCAAAAAAAAAAAAAAAAAAAAAAAAAACACACCCCACACACACAGGTCAGGGGAACAGCGAGATAGTTAATGACAGGTAAGATGCCAACGACCTGACCCAGACGGCGAGCTTTCTGATTAGTAGCTTGCGGTTTAACGTTAAAACGGTGTTGTGTTTGTGTGTAAGTGAAAGATAAGTGGCACAGTACACTCACGCCCTCGGTATCTTTACGTTGCCCTCCCAACATGGGCCGTAAGATAGCCCAGAACAAGAAATCTCACACCCAAGTTAAAAACACAAAAAACAAAAAAACTCATACCTTGACATCTTGTAGGAAGATCCTTCCTCCCCTCTGGTTCTGCAGTTTCATTAGTTTCTCAGCGTGCTCACGCTCCTCGTGTGACTGACTACGGAAGAACTTGGCAAAGTTGTGCAATGCCTGGTCATCCCGGTCAAAGTAGTATGACTGTGGAGGAAAGAGAGGAATGCTGGTGTTATCAAAACTATCCATTTCCTTAATGTGAAAAAGCAAGTTGAAAAAAGTAATTAAAATGTCGTATAATGAAAGCCCATAGAGGGATGGCAAAACTTTCATAAACATCTAAAAAATATTTAATTATTTATATTTAATATAAACCTGCTAATATTTAAAAAGTAAGTTTAACAAACATAAAGGTATATAAACTGTTTTATTTACACAGCTGTGTGTGCGATGAATGGGTGAACGCTGTGCTTAGGGCGAAGTGTTTTAAGGGCAGGCGATGTACTCTCTGCCCTTTCTCTGTATATAATCTCAAAAGGAACTTCAACCTTTGTTTTACAGCTTGACCACACAATAGTCTTTTCACCTCAAACACGTGATATCAAAATGACACCTGAAAACTCGCTCACATGTTTATTAATGTTTAATGAAAATGGAAGCTCTGACTGTGGCTATTATTTATTAAAAGGCGGTGTGCTGCCGAATGGCCCTAATCCAAACTTCCCACATGCTTTTTCATCCATCTGAAAGATGTCGGCACACTGGGCACACTTGGGAGGATACACACCATATAAGCCTACTAAGCACAACAGTTACATAACCACAATACAGACTAATTTAAATAATTACTTCTCAATAATAACAGTTAATATGACAACTGTTCCTCTTACGCTAATCACTTCTATCTGTATTATCAGCAGTTCTACTCTGGGTTTCCCAGTCATCGCTATTTTATTGTCTGAACACTTTTCTCTATCCACCTATTGGACTCACCATAGACAGGTAGACGTAGGAGGCATACAGCTCCATGTTGATCTGCCTGTTAATTGCAGCCTCGCAATCTTGGTGGAAGTTCTGTCTCACCTGGGAACTCATGGTTCTGAAACACAGCACACAAAAGTCTTACTGGACAAACAAACATGTCTCAATATAATCCAACTCATGTGTGTGTTTAACATAAAACATGACTGAGATAAGTCTATACAGTTAAAACTAGAGTAAGAGTTATTTATCAAGAAATACTGAAAAAAATTGCACGCAAAACCTAATTATTACTCTGTATCACTGGGTTTGGCACAGCGACCTTTTGTTATGTAATGCTAATTCTTGTGAACGAAGTAAAAGCTAACAAAGGACAAAATCAATTTAACTTTACAGCTGGGTTGTTTTACCATTATAATGTTAAGTTGACGTTACCGCCTCGTCAAACATCGCATTAAAACGACTGCTAAAATATACAAAAGTTAAATCGAAGTAATGTTTTGTTTGTCTGAAGTAATGTTTTGTTTGTCTGAACCAATGTTGTTGCGTGGCATACCTGGCACTGGAGACGCAGAGGTTAGAGAGCCAACTGCGCGAAGGCCACACTGCCGTCGGAACAACAAGCACCTTTGCTACTAGAGGTTTTACTCATTAAGCTAGTTAGTCGTCGGTGTAACGTTAGATACATCACCGACAAGCAAAAGGTACTCGTGAGAAGCTTAGAGATTAATTCTTACCAAATCTCAGTGAAGGATCTTCTTCTGAGGGCGTCGAGGAGCTTTGAGTGGATTGCGTTGGTTAGCAAAACAGTTAGCTGGCAAGCTAAATGTTTGTTAGGATACCTTAGCTAAACGTTCGCTGCTGTTTTAAAGTAATGAAAGGCTGAAGTTATCGATGGTAGTCTGAGTGATGAAAGCGATTATTCTCGTCGTGTGTGGGAATTGAAGACAGCTGAAAGGTTGCCGTTCAAGCACTGTTGAAGCAGGTAACCTTCACCGTCCGTTGAAGAAAGGAGAACTGTGCGTTTCTGCCTGAACCCCGACAGATAAACAGATGGTGTGGACCGTTACGTCAATGACCGGAATAGGGCGGGGCCTTAGAGGGAGGGACATGTTACTATTATTTTTTTGTCGTTTCTATAAACTTTATCGCTTCTATACAACATACAGCCAAACAGTATAGGTACAAAATGGAGAGAAAGAATGGGGAATGTAAAAATAACAAAAAAAGGAAAAGAAAAAAAGCTGGGGTTATAAATCGAAAGCGCACAGTTTCTTGTTTTGGTGAATATATAATTAAATTTTTCTTAAGTGTGTTACAGTGTATATTGGTTTGGCATTAGTAAGTTTACATTTCTGGATATAATACTTTGCAAAAATGATTTAAAGATTAATTAAACAGTGTCTTTACGATGATATTCATGATGTGTAAAACCAAAAATGTTTATACAGTACTCCAAAATATCCACAGTAAATATTATCAATTACAAATCTACATGCATCTTTCCACAGTTTCTTGGTGTAAGTACAATGCCAGAATAAATGGGCTATAGTTTCTTCATGAAGATCACAGAGGGAGCACATACTGTCAATATCTTTTTCTTCACAAGAAAGGATTTTACATGGTAGAAACGACACAAAATCTTAAATGAAATTTCCCTGACTTTATTCATCAACATATATTTGCATGAAAGAGTCCACACTTCCTTCCAGCATATATCTTGAACATAAAAGTTCCAGAAAGCATAAGCAGTTGGCACTGCTGGAAAGTTCTTTTGAAACAAAGTGTGAATATTTTTATTGCTTTTGGAGACCGTACAGTTAAAACAAAATTTGTCCTATCAAAGTTTCTGCAGGCTCAAGAGAGGAGGGAGGGATGTGTTCTCTTTATACATCTCTTACCCATGACATGTAGGTCAAGGAACTTCGTGGAGGCTTTACCCTGAGCTTCTTCTTACAATGGCATATTGTTGCCGTCAACTGTTTGTTTTCAGTTCCAGTTATTTTTTAAACACAGTCCAATACTGTGCAAATATTCCATCAGTTACTTCATTTTGGTCCAGTTATCCAGACTGAGTAAAGTGTGGAAAGTAAAAAAAAGTGTCTTCAGCTGTTCCCAGGTCTTTGAACAGCTTTCCTCTTTGAAGTGAGTAATTCTTAAAGTGGATGAGGATGTGCCTTTACTGTCTCTGAGCCTCCACACTCAACATTTGTCATCCGGGTGTTTCCCAATCAGAGCCAGCCCACTCCTGAACCCACAATACCCTAACTTCAACTTAATTATGACCTATTTACTTAGTAGGTAAAATTGAGGAAATTTTCCTTTTGCTTTTTCTACTATTTTCTGTAATGTAAACTAACCTTTTGTATCAAAATATCACGTATTTAGTTTTTGTCTATGGATAATTTGAAGGCCCAATCATGGTTCCACTCAACCACCTAACCCAGAGTGCTTTGAATGTGGGCGAAAACATAGGTCAGGCACCACCATCCGCAAATGATAAATACCAAATTCTTTTCCCACTCTACTAAATATTCCATTGACTAAAACATTATAAATAACAGGGCTAATAACACTCCCCAGAGAGGTTGCATTCTCCACCTCAAATTGCTCAGATAACTCACTTCCAACCCTCACCTGTACTGACCTATTATATAAAAAGTTCTTAATCCAGATTCTTCCTCATCATATAGTGCGATCAATAACCCTTCCTTCCATAGCATGTTGTACACTTTTTCAAGAAAGACTATCCTACTGCTTCTACTAGCTTTCTTGATATCAATGTGCTCAATATGAATAAAGCTGCTGTTCCATTCAGGTATTTATTTTAGTCAGGCTTTTGTGTACTTGGATATTTTTCTTCTGTGCTACTTTACGTGGTCTTCACCACACTTCATCAGAATCAGAATCAAAAGGAGCTTTATTGCCCAGTTGTGTTTTACACAAATAAGGAATTTGCTTTGGTGGTAAGGTGCTACACGTCGACAAACATACAGTTGACATAAATAAATGTAGAAATATATAAATAAGGAATAGACAAATGCAAGTTATACAAGAATAATAAAAGAATAGAGAAAAATAATACAACTATTTGCAGAGAAAGAACAATGTGGCAGATATTTACATGTGCATTACTCCGGTTTGTGTTGTGCAGACGTACTGCAACGGAAGACAATATTGTGTACATAAATCAGACATAAATATATAAACTGACAAAATATTAAAATACTGAACAACAGCAATTAACAGTTAACAACAAATAGGTGCGATGTGCCAGGTTTGTGCATGATACGATATTATATTGCTCTATATTTCCGGAAAATGTATCATACTTTGGACTCTACAAGATTTATTTACCAGCTAAAACAGATAATTATCAATTTAACTATACCACAGTATATGAAGCAGCTAAATCAGGTCCATTTTGTCCAGCTATGACATTAACATGCTGCTTACATTCTAATGATCTAATCAATTAAAATAGGCTAACACACCGATAGCAGCCTTATCTTTCATTAACCACCCATTAGAAAAATATTACATGATAAAGAAACACAAGAAGTTTAATATACAAAAGGTTTCACATAAGTAACAACTAGAATTTGAAAATATTGCAGTGCCCCACTCCCATGATGGATAAACTAGCTCACTTGTTTTGGCAGGATATTTGGGATTAGAGGCATTAGAGTGTCAGAAAGGGATCATGTTCATTTATATAGCCCAAAATCAAGTTTATACCACAGCAATCTCTATAGCATACAACACCGTCCATCCTCAGACCTTCAACTCGATAAAACTCACATAAAGCTATTGTCTACTGACTCAGCTTTAAACATATGACATGACTCAGCTCTGTGTTTTTTTCAGTGACAGCATTAGCAAACCTAAAAAGTTGGGGATTAAGTAACAAGTAATAAATCACACAACAGGACATGACTAATTGGCATATTGAGACGCACTGTATTAGTTACCATGATAAAAGTTCACTGTTCACTGTGTGGCAGTTGGTTTATGGTAGTTTTATTAATTGTAATTTTGTTATATCCTTAAACTAAGCATTACATCAACTGACATAAAAAGGGCTTTTAGATGGCTCCCGCTTTATTACCTGATTTTAGGCCCTGTCTTAGCATTTGAGCAAGAGTGTGGGTTTAGGATTCAGAGATATATTTGACTATATCGGTAAGAAAAAACAGGTCTTTCTCTGCTTTCAACAGGTTGCAGTACCATCTGTAAGGACATAATTGGGTTTACAGCCTGTCAGTGTTAGCTTAGAAGCAAGGATTTGTATACAGTGTGTTGATTAAAAGCATGCCTAAGAGGTGCAAGTGCTGTTCTACAACAAAAATAAATGTAACCTATCTTAGATTGTTGGATTAGAGCATTATCTTGCATGGTAATGAGTAAGAGTATACAATTAAGTGCGATTTTAGTAATACATAAATAATAGTAGTTACAGTTACAGTGGAAGAAAACACCCTGCACATGGACCACAAGTGTAAAATATGGTAAAAGTTCTGTGTTGCTATGATGATCCAAGCAACATGTGCACATGACGTTTGAGGCAAAATGGTGACCTCAGCAAATCTTAGTCAATTCATTTCAATTCAAATTAGCTTTATTGACATGAAAGTGTAACAACAATATTGCCAAAGCATCATACAAACTACATAACAACAATCAACCCCATGCATTTCATTAAACAAGAATTTAAAGTGTAAAGTAATCAAAGCGTATGTGTGTTTGTGTTAAAAAATATATTAAAAATAAAATAAATAAATAAAACAGTAAGCCTGTGTGTTAAAAAAATATATATATATTAAATAAAACAGTAAGCCTAATATATATATATATAATAAAAAATTAAATAAAACAGTAAGCCTGTGTGTGTTAATATATATATATATAATAAAATAATTAAATAAAACAGTAAGCGTGTGTCTCTATGACTGAAGGCTTGACTTTGCTCTTCATCAATTTCATTTAGGCTATTTGTTGGTTATGATTAGTGGCTTGAATGTTCTGATTAGTTGGGACAGCAGTTTCGTAATGAGCCCTCATGTTTGTCCACTTCAGCATTCTTAGTTTTTCACAGCAAAACTTAAGTCTGCTTATATTGTATAATATAATCCATTAGACATCCTGAAAAAGCGTATGCCTATAGGCTAATACATCTTCATTTTATAAAGCTAATAAGATACTTGCAAGTTAAATGGAAGTAGGTACATAAAAGGCTTACCCTGGGACTAAAATGGTTGTAGTGTCGACAACCTTTATGAGTATTTGTCTTAACAGGATAAGTTGCCACGACCCGCTACATCTCATTTTACTACAGATGCATGAAGTTTCGATTTTTCCTTATGGAAACGCTCACCGGCAGAGCAATTTCGCTCGCAGGGCGTTAATAATGAAACCTATTATTTCCTCTCCATAAATCATCACTGTTGTCTGTAGTTCGAAGAGAGTTTGTTTGTTTGCAGCGTAGCTGACGTCATTTATCACGAGCTCACTGTGGCGGACGTAGAAAGGACTACGTGCAGCTGTAAGCGTGCCACCTGCACCTGTGGGCCGGTGTATTCAAACTATAGCAGTAAATATTGCAGGTGACATAACCACTCTGGTGTATGGAGTAACGTCTACCCCTCATGGACAATTCTAAATGTTTTGAACAATGCCCGACATGAAGGGCCTCAGGTGTCGAAGTCTCCTTTACTCTTGTGTACGGCGCAAAATTCAACAGCGCCATCTGCTGATCGCTGGGCTCCATTACATGATTCAATAACTGGCTGCATGCTCTAAAAGTCCAATTAATTGGGAATTTTAAGATAATCGAGATCAGTGGATGATTGCACTCAAAAGGAAGATTAACAAAAAAATGTCTGCGTTCCCTCTTGTGAGTTGTGGGAAGGTAGTGAAAAAGTTTGGTTTGAGCCATGAATTTCCTCAGTCACCATCTTTTCTGAAGTTAACATGTTTCATCGATCCTAAATTACAGTAGAGCTGATCTAAAACCATACCGTTAAATATATCTTATGCTGTAGAGAATAATGCAGCTGAATAAAGTCACTTCTGAATAACTGTATCCACTCTCTCCGTTGAATACCAATCAAGTTCTAAAATAAACAGAAAACCCAATGTATTTTTCTATTTCATTAATTAAAAAAAATTTCATCTAGAACACGTTGCAGGCTAAGATAACAATGTATATTAGAAGGAATAATGAAATTATACATGACTTTCCTAGCCTTCAGACCACTAAATACCAATAAAACTTTCATTCTGTAGTGAAAGAAATTTAATTAGTTCAGATTTTTTTATAAACTTTATTCATCCTTTGAAAAGATTTAGTCGAACAGGCCGAATCCCATGTCGTCATCGGACTCCTCAGACTCCTCTTTCTTTTCTTCCTTCTTCTCCTCAGCAGCTACAAAACAGAAAGCGCTTGGTATCATTTCCTGCTATAATCAACATAAATTTAACACATTTAACAAAAAGCTGTTCTTACGAGGTCACTAATCTAGAGATAGTTGTCTACAAATTTTATTACTGAGTTACTGTACTCTATTACAAATGTAAGGTTTCTCGAAAATGACCCTAGCATAACTGTCCCATAAATGAAAAAAATAAATAAATCTATAACATATTACATTACTACATGACTTGTACAGTCCATGTACATCCTGTCAGGTTTAAATTACATAGATTTCTAACACTGAATTCTATGAACCTAATGGTCACTAACTGACTTGGCTGCATGTAATCACATAACCATACAAGGTGAAGGTAAAAGCACCGGCTGCCAAGTGTCATTGATGCTGACAAACAAGGTGCTAAGCTGCGATGCTCACCTGCAGCAGGGGCTGCGGCTCCGCCTGAGCCAGCAGCTGCAGAGCTGGCAACGGCTACAGCGCCGCCTGCTGGCACGCTGGCCAGCTTACCGTAACCTGAGGAGACACGAGTTGGCAGACATAAAGCACAACTGATAACATCGACACTCAGCGGCCAGAAACAAAATAGAGGTCAGGCACAGTATGTTGTTATATAATCTGGTAATTTTGGCTGTATAGTAATACTCATTGACCATTAGCATCACACTCCAAGTTTAGTAGATATAATAAGAAAGCAAATATATTAATATTCATGTCATTGTACTAAGTATACTAAGATAGTCAAAATTTGTGATTTGATTCTGTATAAGCCTGGTTTCAACAATAAATAAAATCCACATTTTCTCACTAAGTCAAACATTTTGAATAACTCGATCACTATTTGAAAAACACTTTACAACAACTTCACATGTTGACTCTTAGGCCTATTTTTTGAAGTAGGCAGTGAAACCATTATTGACGAGTCCAGCTTTCACAGCTCAGTTGCTCATATTTTGTGAATGTTTTTTAATTACTTTTTAAATTTTCTCGTTCTATGTGCCAAGAGAATTAGTCCCAACTCTTGCACTTTAAGGAAATGAGAGGCAACTCTGTGTTCATCCGTGTCACGATGTGTTTTGATAAATTCAGAGGGTGCAAAACGGACTAAAATCCTGCCTGGCGCACCTTTAATAGCCAGTGACTACCAGACCTGACAATTTCAGCAGAACCACAAAACAAATCTAAACATCTAAATTCACCAGTACACAAAGAACAAACACTAAATGGCATGTTGGCACTCTCACCTGTAGCGATGACCTCATCCACATTCTTGCCATTGAGCTCAGTGATGACCTGTTGAGAGAGATCAAATTAGTGAATATCACAAAGGCAATAACTAGCCGCTGGTGGGACAACTGCTGCCACAACACTAGAAACACGATAAAGAGCAGACTGCTCTGTACCTTGTCCAAACGTGTGTCGTCGGCTTCAATGCCAACACTCTCCAGGATCTTCTTGATGTCCTTGGCCTCTGGGTTGGCATTGCCAGCAAGGGCAGCGAGCAGGTAAGCAGCAACGTAACGCATCCTGTAAAAAGAACAACCAGGAAGGATTAACTGTGAGCAGATGACCAGAAACAAAAATACAAGTACATGTTCAGACACCTTTTAACTATTTTTTCTTTATTTTCTAAATAAAAATAATCATATTTAATAGGGCTGCCCCAGATAAGAAGAGTCTTAATTTACAAAGATTTCACTGGTTAGTTGCAGAAAAACTAACATCGAACTCCACTCAGGAGCTGTGCCTTGTTGTTAGGGCCAGTAAAAAAGTTATCAGGGGACTGCTGCAGCACGCACCTTTTCTTTTGTAACTGAAGTAATTTAACAGCACACTGCTTGTTGGCATTATGGACGTGGATCTTATCTTATTAAACATCCATGACCAGTATTCAGACTCCGGGGACAACGAAGGTACAGCGGGTTTAGGAATGGGAAAGGAGAGGAGTCAAGAGACAGAGGTCCCGTGTTTTGAATGAGACTTTTGGACGTTAGACTGTGTTCAAACTTCAACAAAATGTTTTTTCTCCTTACGGGTTGCTCTGACACATTCAGAATTATTACCGCTTATCGTTAAAATGTTGCTGGCCTGTGTCCCTAGTAAAATGTATATTTTAAAGGCTCTTTATTACGGTTTTATATTTATCTGCAATGTAGCACAGTGTTAACAATGTTACAGCATTCCTGGAACTCAAACCATTTCCTGATGCCCCAGAAATATACATTTAAATACTTACATCATCATAAACTGGGATGATCCTAATATTTAATCTACTTAAATTAACAGCTGGAATAAAGATATCACCAAAAATATGGCATGTAGGCACTCAAGTATTTAGCAGCCTCGAGTCTTAGCAAAGCTCAGACTGACGTTAAACTTGTTGCAACTGTTTTTATTATTAACGTTACAGGTTATCTCTTGATGGCTCATCCCTTTAAGGTACTTTCAGAATTAACCTCAGCCACATTTTACAAGAAATAATCTTTCTTTGCTAATATAGGGGGAAAATATAAAATAAACGCTTTAGGTTTAATTAGCTTATTTGTGATTTTAACGTTAGTCCTGTCAAGCAGCATCCGTTAATCTTTTAAGTTTGAGTTAACTAGCAGTGCGAGTTAACGGCGAAAAACTCTTAGCACGTATTTAGCATAAAGTCTGTAAAAACTACTTACAATAACTCGGACAAATCGTTTGAATGCAAGAACAAACAATCCAGCTACACTTTCTACACCCATGTGGCAGCGTGTTCTTCAGTCTCCTTAACATTAACGTAAGCTAACGTTGGCTAGCCGCCGCCGAGGTTGCGGTGCATGAAATGGAGAAATCTAGTTAATATGCAACTCTTTAATGTTTCTGACCTACCGGGGCAGTACTTTTATTTATTTCTTGGGATTACATGCTTGTTCTCTCAGTGATTAACACATTTATTACATTATAAAAAAGACACTCACTTGCTAGACAGGCGAACGCGTGTTCACTTCGAGGTTAGCACGGACAGAAAGGAAGTTACGTCGCCGGAAGCAAACGGAAGACGCCTCTCTTCTTCGTCGTCTTCAATAAAAGACCGACAGCAAGTAAACTGCTGCATGCTGTATCGGAGTGTGTAATGTAAGCTTTAAGCTTCACGGCTCAAGTTTCTAGGGAATCTTAGAGAAGCTGTCACCGTTTCAGACTTGCATATGTGTATTTTTAACACTTATCCAATACGAGAAACTCATTATCAAAACATCACATTATGCTGATATGTCATTGTGCAGTCATGAGCGTTAGTTCATTAACCTCTGCCACACTAGCCTAAATGTTTCATTCATAATATGGGATATCTATATAAAAAAAGATAAACAAATCTTTTTATTTTTATTTCTGTTAAAGACTCCTTAATCCAAAAAGCTGAGGAATGCAAGTGGTATTTATCTGAATGTGTGATTTTAACAAGGTGCAAGGTAAATGTATTCATCATATTATAACAATTTGTAAAATTAATCAGTTTGGAGTATCCTTATGATCTTCCAAGACATATATTTGGAAACCTCCTTTATGTCTTTGAAATGTGTAGCCTACCTCTTACATTTTTTTTTTAATTGTTTTTCGGTCTATTTATTTTAACATTGTATGTCTTATTTTTGTTTGTTAATAACTTTGCAGAAAATATTAAGGTGTTATTTGTATCTGCCTTTGTACATGTTCCATTTTTGTTCCATGTTATTCGTCTATGTTTAATCTCTCATAGATGGTATCTCCATCATTTAAGGTTTTTTTTTTACAGGTTTTACTGCAGCAATATCTGTTTGGAAAGGAAGTTTTCTCAGACCGCTATCTTTAAATCTTCACATTGGAGAATTCTTCACATTGTTTTATAATTGATTTGTAGTTTCTTCGAATTAGTTGTCTACTCTGTGGTAGGGTTGGTGCTTTTGGTAGTCTTATTTCTCCAGTTTTATTTTTTCATAAAAACAAACTGTGTGTAAGTGTGTGTGTGTTTGTGTTTTACTGTACGGGATATTGACATGAATCAGTTTCTTCTTCCTTGTCAGCTCTCACTGCTAATTTGGCCCCTGATCCAGTTTGGCCTCCTGCTTCGTCCTCAGCCCCTGCTGCTGCTGCTGGGCTTGCTCCTGGGCGTGATTGATTTTGGTTGCCAGAAAGGATGAAGTGAGCCGTCCTCACACAACACTCTGCAGTGGACCACACCACAAGTCCAGCAGCTATGCTCTGGACTCAGGCTTTAGTGTGATCAACCAGCTCTAATGAATCGCTGTCACGTGCACCTGCTTGGTTCCAGGCAACCGGCCACTGATCTACCACTGAGCTCCTGTTACAGAGCTCCTCTCAGTATATAGATGCAACTACCTTTTAAAGATAACTACAGTATATCAAGCAGACATTTGGGAGAGACATTGAAGGCTACAGCCAAATTTTGCTTGTCAACTGACCTCAAAACATTTCACAAAGTTAAATCAATCTGTCTGGTTAAAAATCAATCTAACAATCTAACATTCACAAAAGTTGCATTTATTACAGAACTATATTGCTTTATAGCTGTCTGATCAGCATTTTGATATGCCACTTGCTCACTAACACAGATTTTTTATTACAGATTTGTGAACAATATTTGAGAGAAATAGGCCTTTTGTGTACATAGAGGAAGTCTTAGATCTCTGAGTTCAGCTCATGATGAATGGGGGCAAAAACATTTTATTTAGTGTATGTGAATATGAATTACTTAATTTGAGAACAGGCAAATAAATAAGAGTGCTTTTATGCTGGCAGTGCTGCCAAAAAATCAGGTTTAGCAGCATTTATTTAGAACGCAAAACTACATGTAAAGTGAAACATGGAGAGACGTACGACAGGGAATAATTGCAAATATGAAGAACAGGCTTTTTTTGGGCTTCCAAAGGGGGAAGGGGATGCCATTAGCCAGTAGGAAACCACTTGGTCCATCCCTGTACATTTGAATGTCTCCATGGTTTTTTGACCACTAAATTGTAGGTTTAAAAGAAACATTTGAACTTCATCACATTTTAGAAACTACTCCATCTAAGTAAAACTGACACATCAATTATGTTTCAACTACCGTGATGCTCTTACCAAGTTTCTCTTTCCATCTCTGAAGTACTTTCCTGCTTTTCATACAAGTAAGGCAAGACGGCGAAAGAGGATCATTGAAGTGGAAAACATTTTGTAAGAAAATAAACTGGTTTTCGCAATAGTTGAGAATTCAAGTTCATTCTGCATTCATTATTCCAACAGAATTTGGTAGCAAACATTTTCCCCTTTCCCTCTACATCAAATAGGGCTCTTGCTGTGTTATATGCATGCTATTGATGTTGAACTTCTATCAATCCTCTACCACACATACCCGTCCTTCAAATGAGACGTTAAACCAAGCTCCTGACTCATTGTGGTCATTAAAGATCCCGCGGCACTTGTCGCAAAGAGTAGGGGGTTCCCCAGTGTTCACAACCTGGCTTTCACCATCTGGCCATCTAATTATCCCCCGTAGTAATTGGCAATGTTTCCCTCCCTCTCTGCCTCAAGCTGATGTGTGGTGAGCGTTCTGGCGCTAAATGGCTGCCGTGCATCACCCAGGTGGGTGCTACACATTGGTGGTGGTTGAGGTGAGTCCCCCCCACTTCACTGTGAAGCGCTTTGAGTATGTATGATAAAGCGCTATATAAATGTAATTCATTATTATTATTATTATTATTATTATACAGCATACAGTATGTGTCATGGTATGGCAATTATTATGAAGAGTGAAGACTCTGTAGTCCATGTGCAGCATTAAGTACGTCTTTTACTACCTTTAGTGATTGTTTCCAATGTCATTAAGCTGTAAAACTTGTGTGTAAAAGATGCTGAAGACGACTTACATTTAAGCACTGTTTTATTTAGCCTCCAGTCCAATTATTGTCATGTTCTACATCACAACATTTTACATTCCACATCAATGTAATACAGTAAATTAGATAAGAAACCAGAGAACACAAAATAACAACACAGTCTACAGGTAATAATCCTAAACAAGCACTGACTAAAACATTTCAAAACATTATCAAAGTTGTCACAAATGTTGCAAGTTTGGTCTTTGTACTAGAAAGAAAAACTCAGTTCAGATCTCAGAAAAGAAGTGCTGACCTAGGACAATTCATCTCTTTAAGTCTGTCAGGTCATACAGCCAAGTGACCTCAGTAATCGTCCCACATCAGAGCTGCTTTTCAGAGAGGCTTCGCCGATATGGCCCTGGTACACGGTCAAAATGGAAGTACCAATTAATCCTGGTGTTTGTTTTTTTTAGGAAAATCACTTATAAAAATTGAGAAAAATATCAAAAGAAAAGTATTATAAAAAATACTCTATTGACCATTCCAATATATATAAGGAAGTGGGTAGAAAGTTGAAGGGTACTTTGCAAAATATTGCAATTAAGTTGGACAATGGTCAGTGACATTCAGTGGAGCGTGTGACTGTGTAATATCAATACCTAGTCTCATTACATTATGTTCCCGATTTACTATACATGTTTGTAAGCAGTGAATCTAGCTAGCTAAAGCTGGATAAAACACAATTAAGTGACAAACTTTACATTATATTAGGACATTTCAACTTTTATGTACATCTGCTTAATTTTCTGCCTCAAAACAAACATATCGTCAAAGTAGCCTGTGGAATGGTCTATTCCTAACCACACTTTCACACAAGCCTATTCTTCTACATGCATCCTGACAATCATTAGATAGCAAAACTAATATCACACAGACATTTTCACTGCAACTACTTGATGGTAATCAGCATGAGTATGTTATAACAAATCTTGTAAATGCCTCACAACATTATGTAACTCCAAAGTGTCCACTGATTGCAGCGGTCCCAAAATACATCATATTACATTAGACATTTGTCCACACAGCCTTCATGTAGTAATTGTCATTAAAATTCTACAGTAAAATTACAGTTATTTTGCACCAGTACAGGATATTTCCAAAGTTTTAAATGACTTTGCATAGATAATTGATTTTCATTCAGTTTTTGCAGGACTGTGTGTGTTTGTTTTTATTTTACACTTTGTCCCAAAATTCAGCTTTTTAATAAAGGAGTAAAAGGATTACAGGAAGCACACCAACTGAATACAACTGAGCTATGTGCTATCATCATTTATTGTGGACTATTTAAAGCAATATTAAAGTAAGACATAATCCACTAAACTTGAGTGAAGCTAATCCCGCAAGTTAACCTGATATTTAAAAGGAAGAGTGGACTTTGAGCTGACACGGAGGGCAATAATGGACACATGTAGACAACGTAACAGACAAGTCCAACTTTTACTTTCGTAAACTATAATTTTAAGATTTCAAAAAAAAAACAAAAAAAACCTTTCCACTGATAACAACATTTTAGAAGACTTAGTGATACATTTAGTGACGTTAAGTAATCTTTTTTTGAAGTACAAATGGTTACGCCTGGTGCCACTCATCGGATAGATCACTAAAAGCACACAAGCATATTTTGGAGAAAACAATATCAAATTTGGAGCAACGCTAGAGCAACTGATGTCATAGGCAGTTGCTCGTGCTGAACCTTATTGTATGTTAAGAGATGGTAGATAAAATAAAATAACTACATCACAAAAACTGTTCAAGATTAGAGGAGAAACCATTGACCGTACAGTGTATTACAACAGAGAGAGACTGAAGCTACACTGAAGGTAAAGGTTTTCCCGCTTTCATACATGGCCATGTGTTTCTGTTACTTTATCCACCATCCATCAATTTTCTACATCAGTAAAACAGATCACAACTAGCTTTGTGGTTCCTATTTTCCTGTGTGAATTATGTGATGCGCTGATCCTGGATCCTGGGACTAGACAATAGTATGGCTAAAGTCAGCTAAAGCCTAGTTTACATTATTCTATATTCATGCTGTTGCATCTACCAGGGAAACAAAACACTGTTGGGAATAAATTAAATTTATCTTCTGATACTTTGTTGTCCCACACACTGAAAGACTGGATGTTGCAGAGAGTAACTTATATTCCCTTTGCAGACAAATCAAGAAAGGCCATTGAATTCTCTTGTTTCATATCAAATAAGTAAGTATTCAGAATACAAGTTTTTTAAAGAAAAACATGACTTACGGACTTGTTTGATTGACATGTTGCATGAGAGGCTTCTGAATGAGGAAAGGATTTTTAAGCATTAATATTCCACATCATAAGATGTTTTGTCATGATACGAGGAACACCGTTACAACAGCTGAAGATGCATTCTACAAACACTTTAAACATTATTTCTAAGTGTTGTATATGTAAACGTGGAAGGAGATCCAACATATACAGTATGTTGGGGCTTATTGACACCGTTTTGACATTAGCCTGCTTAAAACCGCATATCACAACAAACCTGAGGGTTTTTCCGTAATGTTCATTATCATTCTTATTTCAACATGATGGGCAGTTAGAATATTACATACATTTTATTGGTGCAACTAAACTGTTGGTTTTAATAAAAATGACAAATGTCTAGGTAAGGAAATAAATCTAGTGTCAGTTCGTAAAGAAAATGTTGTTGCAAGCATCATATATCAGATTTACGGCATAATCCACTGTGTAAAGTCTTGATTAACATGCAGTTGCCAAATCCAGTATTGTGTCTGCCATTTCATTCATCAAAACAATGATGAAAGCTCATATTAGGAATTATTGTGATTTAAAGAGACTGTTTCATATTATCAGACTGCTTGATATTACAAAAAATATTCTTCCTCATTTTGAACTTTCACTGAATGATGCAAACAATGCTAACAAGTTGGCTGTTATTTTGAGCAAAGATCAAAGATGAATGTTAAGAAACTGACTTTTCATTAACTACCGTACCTGGCAAAGGAAAAACATGACATATAGTACCCTCCTGATTTACTTCAACACAAATTAATCAGAAGCTGAACTGGTTTCATCTCATGTCATGCTGACTGAACATTTGCTACTTCGATAAAAGTAAAACTGTGAGTCTCTGTCGCAACAGGAATTTAGTTCAAAAGTTGCAAAGATCCCATTACATTACTTACAGTACCTGCTGAGATTTTTGTAGTGTGGTAGGACATTAGAAAACCGGTATTTGAAGTGTCCTTTCGGTGGTTTCCCTTATTATCAAACTAACTAATTCACTCATCAACTCTTCCCTATTCTGGACTTTCCAGTAGAGCGGCAATAAAACTAAAGTTTGCACAAGTGAAGAGTTTTATGTTAACATGTGTTGTTGAGAATAACAGATGCAAAGCATGTAGTAAATCCTGCCACAAGCATTTAATTACCAGTCCTTGACTTTAAACCATTAGAAAGAAAAAAAGAACAATGAACACAATACATAAGATGAATGTGTTTGCCCTGAGGCACTTGGTAGTGGCTGTGATAAAATAATTAAAAACACTACCTTTCTAGTCAAAGGAATTGTGGTTTTAAAAGCACTCAAAGTTGCATTCAAATTGTCAATTCAAAAATAATGCACGTGAGTGACCACCTACATTGACAATCATGATCATTCTAGTGTTTGACTAGAGTTGCAGTGTCCAGTGTAACAATGGCAAATATTAAAATTGCTACAGAAAACGCTAGAAGCACAATATACAGTATGTGCGAGTAGGAAACAAAACTAATCTTGTGTGTTTTTGTATTTTTGGGTGGCAGGGAGATAAGAAACAGACCAGAACAAATGGCCATAATGCTAGAGGAGGAGAGACATGGGAGCTGGGCATCAGCATGGAAAATTCCTACTGGGGATAGTTGTTCTGTTGCCGGCGCTTCGCCGACCTCATTTTCTCAAAGCGTGACTCCATTTCCTCTAGGACTTTGGGGGTATACCTTACTACCAGCTTCACAGTGCCCTGAGCTGCTTTGAGGAGTTCCACAGCTTTCTCATGGTGCTCACCTTCCACACTCTGGAAAGAAGACACATAACAGCTGTAGTAAAGTTGAACGGTTTTATAGGTTTTTTATTTCAAAAAGCAATATACTACGGGGAATTGTTAAGCACAAGATCAACTAGGTACAGTGGATAGAAAAAGTCTATACACCCCTGTTAAAATGCCAGGTTCTTATGATGTAAAATAATGAGACAAAGATAAATCATGTCAGAACTTTTTCCACCTTTAATGTGAACAATTCAATTGACAAACAAATTGAAATCTTTGAGGGGGGAAAAATAAAAACCCTTAAATAACCTGGTTGCATAAGTGTGCACACCCTTAGACCAATATTTTGTTGAAGCACCTTTTGATTTTATTACAGCAGTCAGTCTTTTTGGGTAGGAGTCTATGAGAATGGCACATCTTGACATGGCAATATTTGCCCACTCTTCTTTGCAAAAGCATTCCAAATCTGTCAGATTGCGAGGACATCGCCTGTGCACAGCCCTCTTCAGATCACCGACATCACAGATGTTCAATTGGATTCAGGTCTGGGCTCTGGCTGGGCCATTCCAAAACATTAATCTTCTTCTGGTGAAGCCATGCTTTTGTGGATTTGGATGTGTGCTTTGGGTCGTCGTGCTGAAAGGTGAACTTCCTCTTCAGATTTCTAACCTATGTCTGAAGGTTTTGTGCCATAATTCCCTCCACCCTGACTAAGGCCCCGGTTCCAGCTGAAGAAAAACAGCCCCAAAGCATGATGCTGCCACCACCATGCTTCACTGTGGGTATGGTGTTCCTTGGGTGATGTACAGTGTTGTTTTTGCACCAAACATACCTTTTGGAATTATGGCCAAAAAGTTCTACCTTGGTTTCATCAGACCATAATACATTTTCCCACATGCTTTTGGGGGACTTGATGTTTGTTTTTGCAAACTTTAGCCGTGCTTGGATGGTTTTTTTGGTAAGAAAAGGCTTCCGTCTTGCCACCCTACCCTATAGCCCATTCATATGAAGAATATAGGAGATAGTTGTCACATGTACCATACAGTTAGTACTTGCCAGAAATTCCTGCAGTTCCTTTAATGTTGCTGTAGGCCTCTTGGAAGCCTCCCTGACCAGTTTTCTTTTCATCAATTTTGGAGGGACGTCCAGTTCTTGGTAAAGTCACAGTTGTGCCATATTTTCTCCACTTGATGATGACTGTCTTCACTGTGTTCCATGATATATCTAATGCTTTAGAAATTCTTTTGTACCTGTCTCCTGACTTATGTCTTTCAACAATGAGATCTTGCTGATGCTTTGAAAGCTAAACAACTAAGAAAATATCAGGAAAATCCTACTAGAACAGCTGAACTTTATTTGTGATTAATCACAGTCACTTTAAATGATGGCAGGTGTGTAATGACTTCTAGTTAACCTGAGTTTGAATGTGATTGGTTAATTCTGAACACAGCCACATCCCCAGTTATAAGAGGGTGAGCACACTTCTGCAACCAGGTTATTTGAAGGTTTTTATTTTTCATTTCCCCCCCTCAAAGATTTCAATTTGTTTTTCTATTGAATTGTTCACATTAAAGGTCGAAAAAGTTCTAACATGATTTATCTTTGTCTCATTATTTTACATCATAAGAACCTGGCATTTTAACAGGGGTGTGTAGACCTTTTCTATCCACTGTATGTTGTAACTTTGAAAGAAACAATGAACTCAGTATTTTAAAAGGCATTGGAGTGAACATAAGCTTTGGCAGCTTGGTTCAACTTACCATATAAAAGTTTGTAATTTGGACATTTTACTGAACAATTAACAGTCAGTTGGATAATTGTCTTTGGCTGATCCAGGAATTCAAGCTGTGGCCAGAAAGTGCTGAATGTTGTAGCTAATATGGAAGAGCCAGAAGGTACCCTGTGGAGTTTGCCTTTTGTTGTAAATATATGCTTACATTCACTGTTTCTAAAACACATCTCTGAGGCCTAATAATGCTTTGATTGCATTTACTTCCCCGTAACATTTTCAAAACAACATTGTAAACCTCCATACTTGCTTGCTAGCAGTCTTCTTCTCCCTTGCTTTATTGGCGCATTGCTACATTTACTGGTGACAATTCTTACAAACAACTGTGGATGAGTGGAATCGCGTAAAACCATCGGCAGGACTGAGTACATGTTTCCTTCATGCACGGGTGCAGGCTTGAGTGTCCTCGCTGACAAATCAAGGACCCACTCTTAAAAACATTGCTCTGTAGCACTATTAGTGGTCAAGAACTCCACAGGGTACCTTTCAGATACAGTTTTTCTAATAGCAGCTTTGTGCTAGCTCTGTAAGCAAAGGGACTGATGGAAACTGGCACATGTGCATTGTTTATTAGCTTCTATTACTAATAGTGAACCAACAGGATGATGAAAATATTTCTCTGATGCCTGATTTCTGGAGACACCTGTCATCTTTTCCAGGTCTCCATGGTGGAGAGGAGGTCGTGTGGCTCTTACTATGTTGGTGTATTCTGTACAGATGACAGCTATGTATGTCTGTCTGTCCTGGATTCCTCCTCTGTTCCTGAGGTTTCTTTCAATTTCTTTCCACGTTTAAGTTTTTTTTCTCCCTTAACTGAACTGAGGTCTAAGCACATTAGACAGAGGCAAATTTATGATTTGTGAAATTTGGCCACATAAATAAAACAGACTTGACTTTGAGTGTAGATGTGAATTTTAAATGTTTTAAATTCTTAATCTATCCTAATTGCTGAACTGTTTATTATCTCACTTAGTGTATAATGAATGCGAGTTTTCAAAAACATCAGCTTTGCCTTTTTGCTTCTTGTTTTACCGACTGTTAAATTGACTAGTCTGCAAAATGTGTAAATGTCATCAGGTGTCATGTTAAAATGCTAAAGCTTCAAATCTAACATCCCGGAGTAAGTCATGATTCTGTGAATTCAACGTACCACTCCATTAACAGAGAGAAGCTGGTCGCCTCTCTTCAAGCCTCCATGTCGGTCAGCGATGCCTCCTGGGATGATGCGTGAGATGTAAATAGGTGAGTTTTGCTCCTTTCCGCCCATTATATTGAAACCCAGGCCTTCTTCTGTCTTGGGCAGTTCAACGACGCGTGGATGTGAGTGTCCCTCACTTGCTGCAAAAGCTGCCACAGTAGCCTACAAATAAACAAGGTGATGTTTCAAATATCCTGTATTTACTTCACTCAACACGCAATGTGACGTGTTCAATTAAAGCGCCCTTTAGAACCAAATGGTCTGAAATTATACAATTAAATGTGCACAAGTAAAATGCTGCATATTAGATGGTACTTTACTTGGGTCTACCTTAGCTGTGGCGTTGGCCCTGACCTCAGGACTGCTGTTGATGTCCACTGTTTCATACACATGTTCATAAACCTAAAGAGACATTGTTTCCATCAATTCCAAAAGGTGAACACAAAAGTAATCACACCAAACTCAATTTTTTTTGAAGAGATAACTTTAACATCAGAAGAGAAAAGTGAACTAATAACATCTCACAGTTATGTGTTTTAAAAACGACAAAGTGTCTCACTTCTCTGACAGCATTACAGAATTCACTCTGTAAGACCCTTTGCAGTGCCTGCAGCTTCTGGGGAGGCACTTCCCCTGTCCTCTGGAGCTTATCAAGCAGTTCAACCGCACGGCTAATGTCTGTCAACAACAAAACACACACAACCATCAAGGATTTCACTGATCTGTACGTTGTCACTGCCTGCGTGAATGGCAGTACTCCACAGTGTTACCACTCAATTAATGTCTGACAAATGATTTACTAATTATTAAAATTTAAATCAATTTTATGCCATGACTTCAATTCGTTTACCTCGACTGACGCTACATTTGTTCAGATTATAAATACTTTGTCCCTATGGGGAAAGCTTGTCTGGTTTACAGTACAGTTTATCTACCATAAATAAAAAATAACTCTAAGCTACATTAATCAATAGGGCAACTTCCAATATGTCATGCTTCAGAGCAAGATATAGTGCTCAATGATATACTGCGCTGCCGCTGGATTTACGTGGAGATTAAGTACATTTCAATACCATCATATCATTTACTTATGTTTTACAAATTAGTAATCGCCTCTGCCACCACAGAGTGGATGAGGCAAAACCACCAACTGCTCTATCAAAATAAATAATGTGAAATTGCACAATCAAGGACAAAACAAGTGTTTCCCCATTTTCCTCTAATATTCTGTTTATAATTTTCCATTTAGAGTTTATTTTATCCCGTGGAATTAGTTAGAAAGAAGAAAATACGTTGTTTTCTTAATCTGTGCTAATTGATGTAACGTTACCTGATTCCTTAATATAAATATTTCCTCCTGCTCGTTCTGGCTGCTAATTGTGATATAACGTTAGCTGGTGTAACAAAGTGTATGAGGCCTCGATTCTTTTCTATGCAAACGTACACTGAACATTTGAAAAACCAGCTAGGTTAACGTTAACTTAACTGACCCTGTCTGTTATCACAAATTTTAGTTAACGTTACTTCACTAAGTTAATGCGCAAAGTAAAACAATGCAGCCGTAAAAACTATTGTTACTTTAGGTTGGTGCCAAGAATACACACAATTAGGCAAAGCCATAAGCATTAGAACACATCGTTAACGCAAGGTTAGCCAACTAAACATCCTAAAGTACGCTGCCCAGAACAATCACCAGCTATATTTGGCTAACTCTAGCTAAGCTAGGTATATGGTCTCCCTTGTACTCCCTTTTCACAACAAATATTTTTAAGCTAACGCTATCTAGCCAATTAACTTTACCTCTTTCCAACCGCACAGGCTCCCCAAGCGATGCCATTCTTGATATTAATGGTGACTTGATGTTAGGTAGATATTGCGTTAAACGTTAGATATGGTAAAACTAAATTTGGTAATCCTGACTACCGCTACGTGCGCTTAACCTAGACGATAAATCAGATTAGCCAAGTTAGCCGGCTAGGCTAGCTGCCAGTGTCACGGTGCGTTCATGTAATCCTCGAAAACTGGAGAAGCCACCAAACTCATCACGTTCTTTCATAGTGACTTGATGATCGTGAGCCAACACTGAAGGCCTCTTCGGTGAATCAGTCAATGCTTTAAATTATTTATCTAAAAAACAATTCCTAAATAATTTCTTAACATTTCCAAACAATCCAGAAGTAAATATGTATTTATGCAATGTGTCATCCATTTGTACATATATAATTATCTAAAATATCATAAATATCAATCTACCGTTCTCACAATATCACCTATGGCTTGGTGTAGCTGACAATGGAAGTTATTTCCATTATTGAGGATCTTTCATTCTTACACTTTTGGTGATTTATGCATGTATAATTAAGGAGTTGATTTCCACTCAAGAAGTTGGATATTTCTGTGACTATAGGGTTTGGGTTGTGTAAGTTAATTTTACTGTGCTTAGCCCACTGTAGGTCTTATTGGCCTGCATCCAGGAAAAAAGGTGAGGAAAGGTGCCCACTGTGATCCCAATCATACAACACAATTTGACGATCACACAATCAACTAAAACAGTGATAATCTAGTGTTTAGTGCATCATTCATTTAACAGATGTCCTGGACCTCTGCATGAATGTTCATAGCTCAAGGGATTGTTACGTCCTGTGTATCGGTGACAAGAGACCGTGCACCCAGAAGCTTCTTTGGTTTTTTGCTGACACTTGGGAGGAACGGGCTCTCTACTGCCCTCTACTGGTCGACTGCAACACATCGACTGCACTGCTCTCTGTGGGCTGAAACTTTTAAGCACGGTTCAATTTTGACCACTCCTGCTATGGCATGCACGGATTGGGGCGTGGCCAGAGACTCCACACATTTAGTGGGGGAGCAGCAGTAGCTGTCCTTTTTTTCTATACAATAGGCACATTGCGTAAAAATGTAAACTTTTTTTCTTCTTGTTTTTGTCTTTATGCTTCAGCCACAGCTCTGAGTCAAATAAATACTACACATCATTCTGTAAAATCTATTTCCGTGCATGATTTATGATCACAAAAGAAAAAAATGGGCTTTCTTTTTCTGCAAACATGGGCTTTGCCTTGGCTCAAAGACAACTGGTGATTTCAGAGTCAATTTGTCCATTACTTTAATAACTGTGTGATGGGTGGATTTTAGTTTTCTCTTCCTTAAGCTTGGCTAAACAAAAACGTTCTACTCATGATAAATAGAGCAACCTGGAATACCTCATCTAAAATACTTTGCAGAAGGTCTGAGTCAATGTTGTGTTGCTTTAGTGCTCAGACACTACTAAATCATTCTAATCATTCAAGGCAGATCAACTGCTTTTCTTCCCGTAGGATAATAGAAAACCTCGGCATGATATTTGTTCTTACTTGGTTTGTGAGGCATTGACAACAAACCTCTGTACCTTTTATTGGAGATTTATGACAATAGATCATTTGAGAGACACTACTGCATGCTTGTTATCTTTCTCTGAGTTGGCGTGGAGACTCCCTATTTGTTCTCCGCTTCTTTATAAGAAAAGTCACTTACAGCATCTTCATCAGCCTCCTCCGTACGATCCAAGAGAAATAGAGAAGAAAGTGGAACATCTTTTTGTCCCCCTCGTTTCAGCAAGTTGTTCTCCAAAATCTCAAAATGCCAGATCCGGTTCTCTTCAGAGGTCACACTTACCTTCAGGTTGACGGAGGAGAGGTAAAATGAGGTGGTTGGGATGTAACACAAACATAAGACATAAGTGAAGCCTTCAATTAAGCTTTGTATGAGTGTTGTCTCTTTCTGGAATTTGTCATATTATGGGTATTTCATGATGTCGCTATGTGATGCACTGAGTTGTAATCTGCAAGAGGTAATGTTGATATGTAGCTGAAGTACTCTTTTAACCCAGATGCCAAACCAGTTACCTAGAATGGCTTTTCCTTCTTATCCCAATGAATGTACAGCTACATAAAATCTGATCTGTGGTGATTAATCTCTTGTAGAAGATTTAAAGATGGGATTACCATGCACTAATAAGAACATTGTGGGTGTGTATTTTCAATGTACACAAATGTATGGGTGGGTGAATCCATCACTGTCAAACTCAGACATGCTTCATGTGCAACCATACCTTACTTGTACTAGTGTTCACTTGAATGTGTAGGCGCTTTTCTTGTGATGGTAAGTTCTTGTAATTGTGAAACATTGCATGTGCAGCTGGACTAACAATTAAGTAAATCTCCGAACACCTGTGCATAAACACCAAGTATCAGAGGATGTACAGTAAATTTGTGTTCCAGTGATGTGCTGGTGGGGAGTAGGAAGTGGTTTAAGAGCATGTTCCTACTTTTTCTCTCCTCACAATAACACCAAAATCTGCAACATTCACATTCTCTCCACCCATAACAGTCATTTTTGCTGTTGCTATATATTACTCAATGTATTGACTCCTCTGCTACAGAAAAGATGTGATTTTCTAGCAGCTTGTGGAATTTTAAATACCTACTTATGTCATTCATAGTTTTGATGTGATAATTTTTGGCGATTGTGTGCATGCATGTGTGTGTATGTGTGTGACTACATTCCTCCCTGCCTGCCTGTGTGTATAATACAGTTTATCCTGCCCGGAAATGCACTGTTGAAACTTTATCGACATTGATTTTGTTTTTCAGTTGCCTATAGTCATTTTTATTTCTTCAAATATTTCAGTTTAATATTGCAAACAACTTCACAACATACAAAATGAATAATATTAACCCAGAAACATGTCAATGAATATTTATATATATATATATGTGTATACATATATATATATGTGTATATATATATATATATATATATATATATATATATATATATATATAATCTTTTTATATATATATATCTTGTCCTCTGGTGGGGATAAAAAAATAAACAGCAAAGCTTTGACAACAGCACCTTGACATAGTATGTAATTCCAACATTACCTTGAGAAGTTTAGAACAGTAAACAGATAAATTACTGGAGAGGAAAATTGTTTTCTGCTGATTATGTAAACGGAATGTTTTTTTGGTCAGCATCATATCCTTTTTTGTAAGTGGAGAATTTCTCAATTCACAATTGAAGCAGCATGCAAGCTTTTGAAGATGGAACTGTCCTCTCTCATTTCTTGCCTGTTTTTTCCCTTCATTTTCTAATTCTTGGCAATGTAAACAAATCACAATGTCTTGAGGAATGTGATATAGTAATTTAAACTGGGCGCAAATGACTGATCAGATTTTTTTTAATTGTTTACAAGGTCATGAATATGTTCAATAAATAGACTGTAGTATCACTTTTACTGTATAAACTTCATCTTTTTTTACATGCAGTCCATAAAATTTTCATTTGACGGAATAATTTACCCTGTTATGTATATATACAAATAGATATTTTCTCTTTATTCTCTTTTTTAAACTCTTCAATAAAATCTATACATTTTATACACTATCTCCCTCTTTTAATGGTCAATGTGCATACACACGAAGTGTCTATCCTTATAAACCGCCAGCCAATCTTCTTTTTGCTATCCATGGTAAGCGCTCGCACATAGGACTGGGTTGTCCTGCATTGGGAATTATAATGCCGCTTGTCTATTCCTCTGCAGCCCTCCTTTGTGTACCCCATGGGGTTGCATTTGGTCTCATAAAAGTATTGCTTCAGTTGGCCGTTGGGGACAGGGACCTTTTCCATGACGGTAACTGTCTGCCCAGACATGTCAATTGCCGTCTTTTTATCCACAGCTGTCACCCACTGGCTAATACTGTCACACACACTGAGCTCTCCGCGCCGTGAGGGATCGGAGTGTCGCCGCACCCTCATGGACATATTAGCAGCATCCAGATAGTTTTTGTATTCCTCCAGAAGAAAGAGCAACGGCGGCTCCAAAGGCACTTGGTTGCTGATCATCACTCGCGAGTCGTACAGGTCGACATCCTTGGTCTCTGTGGTGACCACAGAGGATGGACCCCCACCTCCCTGGCTCTTATCAGCCCCCTGTCCCAGCTGTGCCGCCTCGCCCTCCACCTCCAGCAGCTCCTCTATCACCTGCTCAAACGTGTCTGTGAGTGAGGGCAGTTCCCCGCGCTGGCCTGGCCCACCACCACTCTGTGGAGTCCCATGGCCTCTTGCGGCCGTCGCAGCAGCGCCCAAGTAGCCTTCCGTCCGATGACCCCGCATGCCCGGGACGTCTCTCAGGGGCGCAGCTCTCATGCAACTGAAGTATGAAATAACCATAGTAAGGAACAGGATGGTCATCACTCTTCTAACCTGGTGGAACTGGAGGGGGAGAGAAAGACAGAAAACAAGAGGGAAGATGGGGGGAGAGACAACAAGACAGTTAGTCAAAGAGCATTTTCAATGACGCTAGCTTATTCTTGATCCATAATGCACCATGTAAGCCTATCCTATTTTTTACACCCTCTACTCTTTTTTTAGCAAGCCAAAAAGGGAGCCAGTAGCTTTGGAATAATCACAAAATGTTAAACTGATATTGGCGCTTTGTCATCAGGATTTTCAAATTGTTTGCAAACTGTAATGATTCTGTTCCTATGTGAGGTCTGGCTTAGATTTTTAATTTGTTGGCAGCAATGCACAAAAGCTGTGCTGAGCATCAGAGAGATTGCTTATTACAAAAGATAAGATTACACAAATGATGTCACTACATCCTTACAGGCTTGCTGTTATTTATGAGCTTTTCTTCAGCTGGTGTGTTAAACTTTACATTTTATTTCTATAGCTTGAAAAGATGTGCAGTTTTATAACGGCCAAACCCGTCATTCATCCCTCACTGCCCACATCATTGTGCTGTCTTAAAACTTTGTAAAGGACATGGTGGATTTTCATATTCTTAAACTTCATGTTTAGTAAGGCCAGTAGTTACCTGAATTGTTAAATGTTGTTGGATGCATTTTGGCCTCCAATCATGTGAGGGTCAATTGTGAAGTGGCTAAAACTGTAAAGGCTGTGCGTGTGTTGACATAAGGATATGGTTTTGTTTGTTTTGTTTGTTTGAAGAGCTCATTTATTATCTTCTGACTATGACATTACCCCACTGACTGACAGAGTTTGTGTGTTTGTGTCAGCTCTGACAAACACTGGTGCTGCAGTATTATTTATGGTTTTCTTTTTAATAACTGGTCCGTGCTGTAAGACAGGTTTGATACTAAACCTTCCGTCATGAACGGGAATCAGGAGTTTGTTGAGGGACGTTGTTTGTTTTTGGCAGGTGGAAGACAAGATCACCGCAAGGATGAACTAACAGGATGTCATGAGGACACTGGATGGCAGAAGAATGTGGCATCCTCCCTGCAGTGTAAAGCACCAATCTCGAGCGTCCGGAGAGCAACTCACACAATAAGCAAAGCACTGAGGAGCCAGGTGTAGCAGAAATACTGCACATACATCCTTAACCAGCGAATCGCCTGAGCACATATGCATCCCTTACCTCTGAGAAGCTCTAAGATTCACAGCAAATCAATGAGTTGGTGGACATCCAACAGCTCGAGATATAAAAGCAACCATAATGAAAAGAAAATCTAGATCTTGCGTTCCACTGGGGCTCATTTAAAAATAGCCTGGCTGAGGCTTTGACTGCACTCTGCATGTCCCAACTTGATACAGGAAAACACAGCCAGCAAACACACTCCTGCCTCCACTCAAAATGGACATGAGGACCTTTACAGTAGGGAGGAGCAAAACCCCACCTCAAAAGCATTTGTTTCATTCTTAATTGGTATCTGGGGCCATGGCTGCAATTAACCAACACCACGGTGACTGCCATAGAGATATCTGGTCTAAAAATAGACGTGCTGGGAGTCTCACAGTCTCTATCACATCCTTCTTCTTAATGAGCCACTCATTCCCCGAGCTCAATGACGCGCTCTTCCAGAGTGTGTGAGTGTGTGTGTTAGAGGGAGGGCATGGGGAGGGGCCGGCTTGTATGTGTTTGCAGGGAGATGGGGGTATTTTTCCTCTTACCAATTAAAACAACAATGAGGAAAAAGCCAAGAATGAGGCGCTAATTAGTCATTTTTTATTAACTCTTGCTAATATAGACGTATATGTAACCTGCAAAAAACCAACCCTGTTAACCCCTTCAGTATTGTTAAGCACTTGGTTCCAATATCAAGGATTTTCTGCAAGGCCTCCCAGCACAGAAAATCACATAGGTTTACGGGATTGAGGCCAGTCACGAGCTTTATGTGTAGGATGCATTTACGCTGATATTATTATCAGTATTGCACTCAAATGCTTCCACTTCCACATGAAGGAAATGAAGGCAGAGGGCTGATTACTGTTAGGCGTCAAACTTCATGCTGGAAATGGTGCAGACGAAGAGTGCTGCATCTTCCGTAACAGACCACAGGGGTAATATTGCAGTAGCAGGGGGTGGAGAGAGTGCCAGCGTCATTTCGCAGCATAACAACCACAGATGACGTCTCTTCCAGGTCTCCATAGGGGAGAGAATGGAGGGGAGGAGGTTGCTGGGGGTAATGCCACTCAACAGTGTGCAAGTGCTTGCCATTCCCCCGGGTATCCTCACACCGGGAACAACAAATTATTTTATTTCTATCTCTGTGATTTCCTGTTTCCATCAGAACAATCAATATGGCTTATGCTCTCAATCAACATCCTGTTAAAATGCGATAAAGCCAATGAATCATTTAATTGCTGTGGGACTGGCGGAGAATCTCTGGCTTATATCTACCAGAGGCTAAATGTGACAACTGATTGGTTTGCTCGTGTTTTATACATCCAGTGAAGGAGCATTTTATGCCCACTGCTGGATCTCGCAGTTAATAAAAAAAAGCCGGCTTGCAAGTTAACACAATGAGGATGAATAATAAAGCAAGAGAGGAACTGCATATGGAGGAATGTCTGGAATAAAATATTGGAATAAAATGGGGCCTCCGAAGCAGCTTTGTGACAATCGGTTTAGTTATGAAAATATCTAACACAAAGAAGTGGTTGAGCACAGCACCATTACTTCTATCTAGATTGTATATAATCTTTGAATGAAATCCAGGCACATCCCACCAATCTAACTGTGTCATGGCTGTCCAAGTATGACTCTTTTCTTTTGACCAATAAACAGAAATCACTTAACATGGAGTGCAGGAAGATAAAGCCTGCGACAACCGCTGCTCAAACATGCCTTTATTCACGACAACACCTAGAGCATGAAACACCCAGAACAATAGGAGCAGGTGAATGGTCTCTGTCTACTGTTCGGGTTTAATGTCTCCAGATGACCACCTGTTCATCTGCTTTGAGATCACGGCTGTATGTGTAATTTACTTTCGCATTTGTTCTTTGGGCCAGGTGGGGATTAAAGAGATAAATGCCTCCTTTGACAGATGCTGAAAAGTTTCTCTAAAGCATGAAAGGACTAGCATGGCTAGTATTATTACACATTCAGTAATGTTCCCCAGCCTCCCTGCACATGTCAACACAGTTTATGGCTTCATCTTCACGAAACAGCAGATACCTTAGGAACCGTTAGAAGGGAAAATAAACATCAAACAGGAGAGCTGAAAGAGGGAAATGTGCCCACCACATTAGAATAGAAATGCACGACCTAAAGAAACATTTGTTCTCTGCCAATACCACTACTCCCTTGTGGGCATCCGTCTTTGTTCAATTCCTCAAGAACCGCGTCGGTTAGAGGTCTTTACCCAGCAACATGTTTTGTCACGTTTAACATCTACATTGCATACAATGCCAAATGTTCAGCTAGAAGATAAAAAGAAAAGAAAAACAAGTATATCATAATATTTACCTGAGGACCCCTTGTGTGCCACAATGCAGCACTTAAAAAAAGGCAATTAGAGTTGTCTGCAGTAATGGCTGACACATGTGGAAGCTCGCTTCCTTGAGATCTGTTTTCAATCTGACACAGTTTCAGAGCACGTTTAGTAATAGATGAGTACCACTAAGGGATTATACCTGGCCTCCAGACCAACCCCAGCACTACAAAAAGCCCAGCATTCAAATAGCTGCTGAGTGATCTGTGCTATCCAAATGAGCGGTTGCTTCCCTCCCACGCTGTGTGCAATATTGGACAACTGAAAGAATACAGTAGTAACATACACTACAGCATGGTTTAATCATAACTGGCTCTCATTTGTGGCTACATACATAAGTTATCAGTGTTAATGCACTCTAAAATTTAGTTTTCAATTATAATCTTAACAAAAAAGAACATAGTTCATTTTAACCTATGAATCAGCAACTATAGAACCTAACCAATGAAATACCATAGCTCCAAATTAACAGCGCTGAAGTTCCAAACTTTTTACACTAGATGGCGTGTGAGACCGTGAAATAGTAAGAGATCCTTCGCTTCCTCCCTCCCTCCACCTTCCTTCTCCATCTCTCTTTCCCTCCCTCCAGTGAAACACGATAGATAGAAGGACAGTCAGATAGACAGACAGACAGAACAGTCAAAAACATCGTCTTTTTTTCCAGGACAAGTTTTGGTCGTGCGTAATTGTAAACAGGCAATAAAATTCCCTCAAAGGCTATTCTATTTACTCACAACTCTTCCAAGAAATTTGGCCCCAGTTTGCATTTTTTGGAAAGTACATCATTAATTCATCAGTACACCATCATCTAACCGGCCCTTGCGAATACTGCTATGAAGTTCTTGGACAAGATAGGCCTATATGCTCACACGACAGCTGTCACACGTGAGCCAGTTTTCCACCACGCTATAAATGGGATTTTTATTCTAATCCGGGTTCATTCTGGCCACTTAACTTGAAGTTATTCAGCGCGAGCACACAACACCAAGAAGTAGACCCAACGGTGTATGTTGGCCGACGTAGCTGGGCGTTCAGGTCTCGGGTTTCCTATAAAGTCTTAATGAGTTCATCAAGCCCCCCCCCCCCCCCCCCCCCCCCCCCACCCCCCCAACTAAAATAGCAATACGAACTGTCAGAAGTGTTTTTGTTTGATTGGTCACAATGCAGGTATATAATATAGACTACACACCCTGACCAAGAGTTTATTGAGCTATTTATGAGCATAAAGTTGCCATCCAGTGTTCAAACGTGGCTGATTTCTCACACGGAGAGACACGCTGGATGTTTCCACTGTTACTTACGATAAATAGTACTGCTAATAAGTCCCATTGCTCAGGCGGCTCTAATAATGAAACAACAGTCTCTTTTTTTTCTTTCTCGAGATTGCATCTGCCGAGCCCGTGCTCTTCACTGGAAACCCAATCAACATAATAACTCCGTTTTTTATTAATGAACGGGAGGATAAGGTTACACATATCCCCTCTCGGGCTGCGGCGCTATCTGTTCGCAGGATAACCGGACTTGATCGAGCTACTTTTAGACCCCCCCACCACTCCCCACCCCTCTTCCGTCCTACCTCCACCCTCCCAACACCACACACACACACACACACACACACAAACAAACATATACACACAAACACCTCTGTCGTTTCTGGTCAAGCAGAATCAAACAAAGCCAAAGTGCTTTAACAAATTTATAAAAAAAAAAACAACAAACAGACAAACATACCTTTTACTGCCCAGTCGTAAAACAGACCATTCAACAGGACAGTAGTGTCATCTGGGATGTTTTGGACAACTCCCTGAGTAATTTACTTAAGCGATATTTTCCTCTGTACTCTCCCGAGCAGCTTCAGGATATCTCTTCAGCTTTGGAGCAAATAGATTAAATTATTGATGGTGGAAATTGCATGGATGAGGTAATGCACTCCCATGACTGCACGGCTCCTTTGGACATCGTCTGAAACCGAACTTGTCGCATGCTGAAACGCCGCAGCAGCAGCAGCACCATGGGATGAGAGACCTCTGGAGCTGAAATGAGGAGTCTCTTTGCAACTACAGTAACTTTACTACACAATGACGCTGCAACATGTGACCTGCCGCTGACTGGTCGCCAACAAACTCCTTTTTAAACAGCCCCGAGGCGGAACTATTAATGCGCTTTCAGGGTGCATTATGTGCTTTTGTTTGCCCGCATACCGTGCAGCCCGCATCCACACCATAATGTCTGGCAATATATAAAGCACAACCGAAGCCTCTCCTCTTTCGTATCTTGCTCACGGAGGGTAAAGAGGTGGTGTATTTTTTTAAGGGTTTTGCGTAACAGCGCGTCTCCACCAAGTCGTGATACAGTGCGTGCCATTTACAGATGGCCTATTTGTGTAAATTTAGATATTCAGAGAATTAAAAATAAGCACTTCTTGTACTAGTCTGCAGATAGTGAGGAGGATAGGTCATTTATATCAAAATATGCTTTAAAGAATGTATTTCAGTCTGAAGTAAACTATATATTTACCCCCACTATGTAGGCAGTGTGAGCCTTCCTAAATCTATTTTATACATTCTTGATATAGCTCAAGAAATATCCCACCATCATGTAATGTACTCTACATACTGGCTCATTTTGAGTCCCCTCTGTTATAAACCCCTGAATATCAGCTGAGATGAGGCTGCTCATTTTGCTGCTGGAAAATGTAAAACATTAGGATGGCAACAGGCACTGGAGGCTAACAAAGATGTGAACTTATTGAAAACAATTCTGTTTCTTCTTGCTTTTAAAGTGAGCCATCTCCACAACAGATGGATGACTCCCCTGCAAGTGCTCTGCAGTGTAGTAACCAGCTTTCACAGGTTATTATTACCAAATGTCAGCTAAACAAACGCATTTAAATTATATACACAGAGCTTAGTTGGAGAATGAAGCCGCTTTGCTTCTTGATACTCTGTTTCCCCTCATCGGGAACAAACAGGGAACAGTTCCTTCCCTTTATATTACGCAGAATCCAAATAAAAATGTCAGTGGAGCCACAACCTTTCAATGGGTAATGAACGTTTGGAAACCACCTCTGAATACAAGAGTGAGCATAATGGGGAAATAGCAGCTCATTATCCTTGTGACTTGGCCCTGGTCCAGTGCAAAGATTTATTGTGATGTGTTTGCTATATTGCCATCATGATTCTTCCCTGCGCGAGCTTATGAGCTGGAGAGCTCTTGTTTGGCATGTAGCAGTATGGGAGTGGATGCTCACACCTGCTTAATGAGTCACTCCCACCTCCAACACACCCAGGGACATGCCAAGATAGATATAACCCTCCCCACAGCTCACAGGAGGTGAGGGCAAACTCTGGATGACAAAGAGTTGCATCAGCAATCACTGAGCGACATGACTCCAAAGAGGATAAAAAAAATGCACGCTGCACAAGGGGGCTGTTCCAAACAAGTAATTCATAAATAAATCACTTGGCATCTCATTAGAAGAGCAAGAACAACAACATGGTCTCTCTCTCCTTTCTGCAAATACAACACAACTGAAGGTGGCGCATCAAGAGAAGTCTTTTGGCTTGAGTGTGTCTGAAGCTTTGAGGACCGAATTTCTGAATGAATGTAACACAATGTCTCATAGCTGGGAGCAAAAAGCAGTTGTGAGCAGTGTTCAGATGTTTTTGACTCATCCAATCGAGGGTCAAACAGGAGCATGACAGCACTGGCCTGTTATAAGGCAACCAGGAGTCTTTTTGAAAACTGCTAAACCACTATGTCATCGGAACTGAGGTGTACGATTTCTCTTTAGGTTTAAGATTTCTCACGGCGATGACTTCAAACTAGCTGAGGTGTTGGGGATGAAACCTATTGTCTTTTGCATGTCACGTGGCAAATTTCTACAGGGTTTGAATCCCCCCATTCATGGCTAAACACATGGGATTTGCAGTAACAGTTGGGTCTCCTTAAAACTTCCCCACTCAACAACCTTTTTCGCCTGTCTGTGCAGCAGCAAGAAGAAACAACCACAGGGGCTGACAACATGACACACTTGTATAACCTTTCAAGGCTTCTCTTGCCAAATGCAGCACAATGCTGACAGGTCCGCACTGCTGAAAGCTTCGCTTAACAAGTAGAATTATGCCTCCTTGTTGTGAGAGAGGAGCCGTGTCACACGAGCGAAATGACATTTTGTGAAATGTCATTTTCACTGGGGATAAAGGAAGGCGATGAGGGTATTTTGATCAAAGCAAAATTTCATTCCTTCCCCGAGAAGAAAACGCATCAACTGGGAAAACATTTTTGTGTGTGTGTGTGTGTGTGTGTGTATGAGGTTGGATGACGTCAAACAAGATGAGGGCGAGCTGGAGAACAGTTTGAGAAAACTCCAGACTGGTAAACAGGTAAACTCAGTGCAGGCCTTTTATAATCAGACGCTGGAGTGAGGAGTTAATGCCATCCCGCCTGTGATGACAATAACCTTTATTGTAATCATCAGGCAGACACAGAAGACCAGTCTGCTAAGCTCATCCCTCCCTCAACATCCTCATACAGTTGATACATTATTTCTATAGTGGCATGCAGACTGCAAATCACTCCATAGCCTATTAAGCCTCTCTGTGTCTGTCCGTCTGTCTCTTTTCTTGGCTTACTCCCCACCCCCACCCACCCACCCAATCCAATATCACCACAGCATCAATAACCTTTGCATGGTTCACTGCTGAAGGAAAACACACTAATCATGCCACAAAATTACTTGGAAACGTTGAAATATTTGTTACCAGGGTCAGCAAGCAGGCATTTTTCATTTGATACGTAAACAAGACTGCAGAGAACTAAATTAGTGGCTTAAAAAATGCCTCCTACTTAGTTTAATATGTCATATCCTGCCACCATATGCAACTGCAGATACATATTTTACCAAATAAGAGATATAAATTAGATATTTTCCCTTATAATAATGGCAAAAAGCAACCTACGGACTATAAGTTTGTCCAAACCTGACCAACTTTTAGTCTATCTGACATTCAGGAAATACAAATATTATGTTTCATAATTTCAAGAAGTTGCTTGGGTTCAGTGATGTGCTGCATGTTCACCTGAAAGGCACACTTGAATGGTTTGCCGGCATGATCTAACATTTCCTCTCTCTCTCTCTCTCTCTCTCTCTCTCTCTCTCTCTCTCTCTCTCTCACACACACACACACACACACACACACACACACACACACACACACATAGATTCATGAATCCTTGTAGTCCCGCAGTGGTCCGACGCATAAAATGTCTCTACAGTCAGAATAACTAAATCCACTGTGTATTAATAACCTCACCGTGGGATTCATCGCTGTAAAATCACAACCATGCCACTGTGACGAATAACTGATAATTAAAGGTTCGGAATAAGGTTCATGGATTCGCCTCCTGACAGAACTTGTTTGAACAAGCCTGTTAATTGGATGAAGGTGTTGGTGATGAAGATGGTGGTGGTGGTAGCGGTGGTGACTAAAGCAGCAGCAGCAGCGACGGCGGCGGGCAACGTAGCCTACATTTCCATAATGATTAAGATGATTAATTTTTGCTCTAAATATATCGTGACGCCCGCTTAGCCGTGAGTACAGATTTCTGCCATCTATAGCCCAAAATAATCAATAGCCTATTTATAATTCATATTCGACCATCAAGTTAATGCATTTCATGAATGAAAACGTTGTGACAACGTGGGCAGGCACAATCCGAAATCGAGTTTTATTAAAAACAAAGACCTATTATTTATATAAAAAGAAAATTGAAAACCAGATTTCGCCAAATCCTTTTAGCCCCCACAAAGTGCATGAATTGATCGCAACGAAAAAAAAGACACATAAGGCCAACGTTTACATTATAAATACAGCAGCAAGCACATTAGCGGTATGAAACAATAATGTCAATCCCTATTCCGGCCAAATGCATCTCTTTTTTGTTTTTTTTCTCGTTAAATAAATAGGCCTAGCGAAATAATTTCATCTGGTTTTTGCAATGAAACCTACCATCAGGTTTGTTATTGACGCCCACCCCAACTCTGCAGAGCTGAGAGTGCAGAGAGAGAGAGGGGGGAGATTCTCGGTAAAGATAACACACGCGGAGACGCACGCACACAGTTGCGAGCGCACGCAGGCGCACGCCCGCACACAAACACACGCAGCCCCATTTATGGACTGATCCGCTGACGTACATTGCAGAAAAGTGCTATAAAAAAACCTTCATACATACAAAGTGTGTCGTGCCACCCCACAGACCCCTCCTAACCCGCCTCCGCTCATCCCTCCTCCTCCACCCAACACGCCCACGCCCACACCATAATCCCACGTCTCAGTGGGAAAAAATAAATAAAAATACTGCTACATGGCCAGAAAATAGGCATTCTACAAAGAAAAGATATATTTATAAACAAAACACAACCGGAAAAGATGCTGCAATAAAAAAATATAACTCTCTTGTGGCATCTGTGAATAAAAAAGGCCAACTATTTCTTTAAAGTATCACAATTTCCCTGATTTTATAGAAACGAAAACGCTTACGGTTTCGTTAGATTAATTTTTGATAGATCATAATTTGTGCAATAAACGGTTTTGTGGTATTGATTAGCCCGGAACGTGGCTATTACAGTTGCGACGCAGCCTTTATTTAAAGAGCATTTTATGAATGTCGGGCAGCCTAATAAGTAATATGATCTATTTTGGTTTCACTGTCATATAAAACGAGGAGTAATAGGCCATAATATGCAGAAACCGATCTGCGCGCATTGCTGGGTAAAAATTACCGAAAACACCAGCGGCGAAGTCCCATAATTCAAATGCAATTAGGAATTTACTGGATACATTCGTTTTGGAGTACTTATTGAGAAATGCAGCCTGCAAGAGGAGTCTTGATTAAAACAGGACTGCCAGTGGGCGTTGGGGCTTTTCTCTTCTCTTGCAGTTGTTTTGCCATGCAATTGCTACGTCTGGGATCAGAAATCTTAAATCTTTGACCAGAAGGGGGGAAAAAAGAAGACGAGAGAGAGAGAGGGCGAGAGAGTGTGTGAGAGAGAGAGGAAATAGACAATATCCACCGCTTTTGCATCGGTGCGAGACGGATTTTTAGGCTACAAGTCCTTCAGGAGAGTAGAGAAATAAAATCCCTCAGCAGTTTTGTGCGATGATGATCTAAATCTAACAGCTCCATGTGATAGATTTTACGCATGCCTTCATTTGAAATAAAAAAGAAAGAGAAAGAAAGAAAAATCGATGCCTCCCGAACAATTGCATATCAAGCCATCTTATCTGTCTCCATCACATTCAGCCATAACATCTGTCAGTGGAGACTTTGACCACGCCCATCTTTATTGTAATTTTACAAAGGAATAATAGAACAATTTGTATACTGTAAAGGAGACTCGCTTTGGCAAAACAGGCAAAATCACACGAGTCAAAGCGATTAAGAATTAATTCATCTTTTTTTTCATTATTCATCCGTAGCCTGCAGTTTGACAGGTCGACACAGAGCCGTGTACGGACAAAAGAGGGGGTAGGGTAGCAGGTGAAGTGAAAAGCACCTTATGAATGAAACCGTGGAGCGGTCGTAGTAAAAACACAAGTGATTTGATGGCGATGACGGGAGGGGGGGCGATGGAGAGAGGGAGGGGGTGGTGGTGGTGGTGGAGGGGTAAAGAGTATGGCTATTTTTGGTCGATAACAAAATCCAGAGGGTTTGACATCAAGACAAAACATGAATGCAGCAGACCAAACAAGAAAAATAAGCACACATAGATAGATAGATAGATAGATAGATAGATAGATAGATAGATAGATAGATAGATAGAGGATTTTCCAGACAAGTTTATGATATGCACCAGCATCAGTACTCCAGTTCGTGCAGGCTGGAAGGATCACTGCAGCGTCTTAAGTCCCATATTGGGAGCATGATTAGGCACAACGCAACGATTACGCAAATTGTGTTGCAGCAGGCGGTGTTCGGAAACTCCAGAAACGCTTCAAAAAGCTGTGTTTAAAAAGAAAAAAAATCCAAAGCACGGAAACGAGTCCCAATTTAAACGTTTTCACATGACCTAAAGCCTATACATGAATGCGCACGCACCACTAGTATTCTATAAATTTAACTTCAATTGTAGGAAAACGAGATATTGGTCACCTGGATCGGATTTAATTTCGGAGTTATTTCGGGTACTGGTGCCCACAATGAACGCACTGCTAAGGCGAAGGCTGCATGCTGTAGTTTTAAGCCGAAGTTCATTTGAGAAAAGCCAGAAGCCCGTAAAGACGACAGGGACAAAATAGTGACATGAAAACAATGGATTGTGCTCTTACCTTTACAAGGGCTGACAACCACTATGTGCGTGGTTAGATCTCCGCGACCAAGACTTGCATGTCCCAAAGTTTAACGCAGTGTGGGGGGGCTTATAGGTACCGAGAATGTGCTGTGCAAAAGACCAGACGACCTAACATTTCAACTTTCACAATGCTCTACAAAAACACATCTTAAAGCGGGAGCTCTTCTAACGGCAAGCGCTTTTTTCTTGTTCCTTTTTTAAATTGCTCTTTTTTTTCTTTCTCTTTAGAATCCCGTTTATTTTCCGTTTACAGACCACAGGCTCCCTCAGAATAAGCTTACCAAAAGTTGAAAAAACAATCCCAGGTTTGGCAAAGGGGGGGCTGGGAAAAGAGAGAAAGAGTTGGCGTCCACTCGGCGTTTTAGTCCATGCACGACTCCGGTGCCTCTGTCCAACGTGCTGAAAGCATAACACAGCCTGGGTAACTATGAGGGGCCAAGAAAATGTCTATATACTTTTGTTTGAGTGCCCACTTTAAACTGCTTTTTTTTACTCTGCTGCTTCCCCGCGTCTTGTCACGTGTATTGCCCCCCTCTTGCCAAACCAGTCCTGTTAATATTTGATCACATGTTGGTCGGACATTTCCTTCCAGATAACAGCACCTATATCACAAACGCCGGTTCAATTCAGTGTTATTGTCGCCTCAAAAAAGGCTCTACACTCACGCCACAGCTGGCAGCGCTGACACTGAGCCCTATTGTTCCTAATGTCATGCTTACGGCAAGTGTCACAGGTAAGTGGCACATGTTGCTTTTTTAAAAAACATGGGCACCGCACAAAAAGAACACAGGCTACATACATGCATAAAATATAAAGCCCTCACTGCCAACACACACACACACACACGCGCGCGCGCGCACACACACACAGCCCTCCAAGACAGCCTACATCCACACATTGCGCGCAGACACAATGTAATATTTCCTTACCTCTCTCACTGTACCGGCATATCTTGAGCCGAGAAATGCCACACAATGTTTTTTTCTCTCAAGCTTTGTCAACATCAGCCACATCAGACATGGGTCTCGATACTGAGTTTCTCAAGTAGCCACTGAGTCCAACCCTTCCAGCAATGCGTTGCCAGACTAAATAGCAAGCACGACTATTTACTGGTAATCATCCTTTATATGCTGTGTGTTTCCATTGCTACTCACCATTTTCCCCTACGCTGTCCTGGAGATAGAAGTGTCTTAATATCCACTCACTCCAACAGATGCTGGTAGGTAATGTGTCTTGTTTGAAGTCATCATATGAGAACTTCTGCTGTGCTCAGTAGATCGCCCACCACTTCGCTGACTTATGAATCTAATAACCCTTTGCAATATCGGCGTGCTTAAACTCTCGGCAACACCTTGGTGGCTCTACAGTAAAGACAAATATCAACAAGCCCGGGTTGTCAGAAAAGCTTGTACAGATATACGTAACACCCTCGCCCGGACAACGCCATTAGGGGTCTTACGTGATTGAAATAAGCGACGGCAATCCAAGTTCATGGGGATACTAGTTCCTGACTGATCCGCTCGCTCACTGCCTCAAATCTGTAAATCGGCATCGAGCAACAATGACAGACACATAAAACTTCTGAGACATAGCCATATTCACGTGTTTGTGTTATAGACTGTTAACTCCCTCTTTGGCGAAGGGCCATAGGCCTGTCACGCGTACGCACAACTGGTCATTTAGATTTTTTCAAACACGGACGATGAACAGCCAGGTCGGGTTTACCAAACAAATATCAAATTAATAGCGCCCCTGTGTCTGCCTGTCAAGTTCTTGAGGAACTTGTTGCCGCTCGAACAGAAACCCACCTCCGCTTTTTTTTTAAGTGGCCAAACACCCTGAGATATACTTACATTGTCAAATTCTTTCAAAGTGCTGCGTTTTTTTCTTCTTCGGGCAGATATAACAGAAATCCAAAAAGTTAATCCGCGTCCCCCAGAGGAGTAATAACACTGAGAGAAGCGATCAGAGCGTTTAAAGCCAGTGATGATACTTTTCGATCAGAAATATCTGGAAGTTCAAAGGCGAAATCTGTTTTCAGTAAAATTCCATCAGTTGCACTGCCAACACTCAGCCATCTGATTGTTATGCGGTGACGAAGCGCTGTGCTTGCAAGTGAAGCCCCAAATGTACGAAGTAACATGAGTAATAGGTGATATTTGCCTGACTCTTTGTCAGCATCCCAAAACTTTCTAGAGAGTTTGTGAGAAAAGTGTCATTCTTGTGGTATAAATGACTTTTGTTTTTTGTTGTTTATGGAAATCACGTCGCATGGGTGGCGAGTTATTGGAACCTGTAGGCGTGCGTCTGCAAAGACACAATAGCACCAATCTGACAAACCCATGGACTTCTCTGACTAAACAAAAAAGCTGCTTAGGAAAGTGTTTTAGGTAACTATATGCCATTCAAACCTGCTGCTTAGGCACACAATTTGTCTCACTGCCTCACCACGTGAATTATGGGTTAAAAGGTGGGCAACACTATCCCTTTCTTCACCATACATGTACTTCAACATGCACTGATTTGAACATAAAATCTGCAGCTTTATGGCTTTATAGAAAGAAAAAAAGATGGAATAGTTTCTGTGTTGTCAGTGTTACTTGTCAATATTGTACCACCAAAACTTCTGACACATTCAAAAGTCTTTTCTTGGCAAATATAGTTGATTCTAATTTGGTCTGACTACGCATGTACTCTGTCATCTTGCTTGTAGAGGCAGTGGCCCAAAAAAAAACTTATTTTCTTTGCAGTTTTGTCAATACATTTCTGTCTCAAAGACACAAGATGGCATAATCAGATAAAATTAGAATCTTTTAGAAAAATATATTATTATCTGCCAAGAAAGATGCACTTTGTCATGTACCACACAGGCAACAAGTGCTGGACTTGAGAGTCACACATTATCCTTAGCTTATAGCTTATTATCCTTGAACTCCTCTCTTAATGTAGGCTTTTCACACAGTGGCTACTCATTACAGGCTACTAATAAAAGGGAGTGACGTAAAGAGAGAGGCAACACATATCAGCTCGGCGTGGACAGCATGCTGTGGATGAACAATTCCTTTTCATTCGCTTCACATGATTAAATGATTAGGATGTATGTGTCCCATCACCTCTCGGGCTCCTACCATCATCCTACTCTCAGTCCTTTTTGCTTCCTGACGTGGTAACTTGACTTGCTCCTACTTGTGATGTTGTTAACACTTCCTCTGCTCCCACAGCTTTTCGCAGACTCTTTTACTGACTCATGCTCGTCCCTTTTCCACTATCCATGCCCTCCCCCGCACTCTTCACCACAATATCTTATGGCTGAGTCCGAGGTCACAGATCAATCACTTCATCCCCTGGGCTGCATATGACTGCATGGCATTTTGCTCTATGGTCTGCCAAGATACTTCACCTCTTTTGAGCTTACTCTTGGAACTTTTAAGTGTTTGAGTGGAATGTATTTTGGCAGAGGGACTGTTATTAAAATGTGTAGCCAACGGGCTGCACCATGGGATAAATATGGAGATGAATGTGCGCCATGACAGATATTGGTGGCCTGTAAAGAAAGACAGAGATCAGTATAGATATTGATATTCATTAGATACAGTAAAGGCAGCAAAGAAGATGTATGATGTAAGAATAATAGCAGGAACACTCGCAGTATAGCTCTTTAGTTGTTTGCTCATTACCACGTGTTATCACTCTTTTTGTGAGTCTTTTTTATCACTCGTTTTGTGAAACTGTCCTTACATCCAGAGCAGCAACCTGCCTTTAAGATGCAATCTTATGTGATTTAATCCACAGAAGAGCTGACAATAAAAACCTGAAAATGTATCACAGCTCCACCCTCTCAAATGACAACTGTATAAAATTAATCACCCCCCCAAAAAGTATTGTTAATGCCAGTTTAACACTGCAGTGATCATACTTCCCTGTTAAATCTGCTAATTACATTTGAGCCCTGTCTGGTCTCTGGAATCATTACTAAAATGTAGAATTTTGAGTCTATCAGCACTTTCCTCCCCCTCACCGTAATGACAACTATTAAGCGAGGATGGATCCAGTCGGGGGCTATGTGTATTATTACTCTGTCTTAATCTTTGCTCCATAAATATTGATAACAAGAGCCCCACGTCATGTGTTACTAGTACCTGCTGTTAAAAATAGAAGGCCCGCTGATGGCAGGTTATCTCTTACTGTCAGATCCCAGTGTAGCCCCCCCCCCCCCCGCCCTCTACCTCTTGTATCTACAGGAAGTTGAGCTCTGGGACAAACAAAGAGCAGACAGAAAACAACAAATACTCTGATTACACAACAGTAAATCAAACTACTGCACCTCATGTCTCTTCTTCTCACCCTTCAACGGTCAAACTAAGTGTAGTTTGTAACAAAAATAATTTGCCCCGCACATAAAGTCTTGATTTATTTACATAAATCAGTTTTCTTCTTTTCTTTCTTCATCATAAACCAGTCAAAATAGTATAATCCAGTCACCCTGTTGACAATGTGCTTCATGCTGTACATCTGTCATTCTGTCCTGCAGCTTCATAATATTTCTGTAGAGTGTGGAATTAATTATCAGGCTCGGTCGGTGACTCAGAACTCAGGTCTTCAGAAAGTAATGCAGCCTGTAAATAATCGCCCTACTGCCACCATACTTCACACTGATGGCAAGCACTGCATTTGTGCTAATTCTGCCGTTCTATGTATAGTGTGATGGACAGTGTCAGGATGAATGATATTTGGGTTGCCCCAGTGGCTTAGCAGGCTGTAATTGAACTGAATGTGCTGGTGTGATATTGAGGCTTTCTGTCTTCAAGCTTTGTTTGGTACAGTTTCATCCGTCTTCTCCCGGCCATCTTTTACCAGTTTAACACCAGGTGACTATGTAAACTCTGCCTTTAGTGCCTGAGGGGAGGACTCTGGAGCTGCGGTGTGACATATAAGTGCATTGATCTCCTAAGTCTGACTAACCTCCGTATGCTCGACCGCCCGGAGTGGAGGATGCTGCCTGTCATTAGCTGTCATTAGACTGCCTGGGTGAGATGGGTAATCTGGGCCTGCCACTGGACTGTGAGGCTGCCAAACTACAGTAGGCAACAAGGAGGATAAACACAAAATAATTTAAAATTATATTAAATATCTTATATAAGTTTAATTTCTTGGATAACAAGTAACTTGGACAAGTAAAATGATCACAGAAATATTTATCCAAACTTGTCTCAGATCCACCCCAGCACTGTGACTTATTCATGATGATTGAAATGAATGTATTTTGATTTTGCAGTGTGGTGCACTGCGATCAGATTGTGTGCGAGTGTTTGTGTAAGCTCAAATCTGTATGGAGTGGTTCAAATTTGAATAGATGTATTTGCATCGTGTTGCTTAGCCAAAGGCATTATTGGTTCCCAGTGGTAGTGACCTGAAATTTTGCATGCACTGCAACTCTGCAAATGGTAGCCCCTTTATGATCAGCCAAACATTGCACAGCAGAAGTATGAGGCACTGACCTTCAATGCAGTACATATATGTAACACAAGGCAACGGAGATGTTCACATTTCATGATCCTTCCCAGTTTTTCTGCTGAACTCTACAAGGAAATGAGAACCAATCAAATGTTTGCATTTGGAGTGTGATAGTTCAGACTGATTTGGTGACTTTGGTCATTAATAGTCAGTCATGTTTGCATTCCACACTGCCTTCAAGTAGCTAAGAAGTCAGACATACTTTAATGTAACAAAACACAACTGAAAAGACAACCGCACTAGTAAAATACCACGAGTGTGGGGATTTTATAGCTTGCAGATGTACAGAAGTCATTCCACAGCAATACTGTGTGCATACTCCGGAGGTAGGTGGTAGATTGTGAGTTCAGATATTCACTTTGTGTGATTCAGTCCGACACCTGAGAGGTGGACTGAAGCAGCACAGGCTGTTGACCTTGTAATGGATTTCTGAACTGGACACTGAGTCCACAAACATCTTCTTTTACTTTGAATAAGCCAAGTAGGCTTTCTTGGTTTGTCAGTATCGTTAGTCAGTGTATACATTTCCAGCATTACCACTAACCACTGTAAATACCTTGCTGTGTGTAAGCCAACTTATACAAAATATACAGTCAGGCAAGATTATCAACCCTGCAAACTCATATCAGTATTACTCAGGCTTTAAAACAAAACTGTTTTTTCAATATTTTTATATAAAAGCCCTATTCCTGACCCCCATACTAAAATGCCTATGTGACGAATATAATCTTTATCTGCTTAAGCACTTGTGGGCGCCCAGGAATGAACAGGTCAAGAGTTTTAGCTCTTTCACTGGTCGTCTGATATTAAAGACAGTAGCAGCAGCGTGCAGAGGAGGTGGAGGCTCGTGACTTGGAAGCTGGCAGTTCAAATCCCTGGACCGACTGACGAAAGCTGCGTAGGGAAGTAACACTCTGCTCTGCCTCAACAGCAACTGTCAAAGTGCTGTTGCACAGAGTCACTGAAGTCCCAGCCGTTCAGTAGCAACAGTGCACCACTGTTTGCCCAGTGGATAAAGTACACAGACCTTGTTTTATCAACTCCCAATTATTTGTCATTCTGCATTACATATTGTGATTTACTTTTAAATTAAAACAGAATAATCAAAATAATTTCTGTACTTCAATAAAAGGAGGCCTGATGGACATCTATTTGTAAAAGAGCTTTTGATTACAACATGACAAATACAGTATTGGTTGGTCTCTAGTTTGGAGTAAATTTTTGGTCTCTAGTAGTTTAAATTTAGTAGTTTTAAATTTTTTTTTACTTGCTTTGTTTTAGGAAAAGATCATGGTTTTAGTTAGTTTTGCATAAAAAGTACTCGGTTAGGTTTAGGAAAACATTGTGTTTTGGGTTAAAATAAGGGTTACATTGAAGTTACTTAAAAGCCCAGACGCTAAAGGATACCTTGAAGCTTTGTCTTTCTTAAAGCATCAGTTTTTGACGCCCTGGGATGAGACCCTGCTAAACACCCTAATACATTGCTCGTACAAAAAACGAAATATTATGGTGAGTCTGGTTTCCTGGCAAGACTCCAGGAAGTGACTGTGCCAGGAAATAGCCTGTAAAACCACATGTCATTTTTACACGTTTTTTGTACAAATTAAACATCAAGATAAAATCTGCTAGTTAGTGAGCACCTTAAAAGTGTTCAGCAAAATGGAAATTTAAACATCTACAATTTCATTAAAACTGTGCAAACTCCATCTGCCAAAAAAGGTTTAAAAACTCAAGAAAACCTACTAAATAGACCTTGTGGTCAGATTTTGGCAACTATTTTTGTCATATGTTTTTCCCATTTTATACCTCTTTCCTGTCCAAACGGTAATTGTCCCAAAGATGATGAGGTTTTTTCATATCTGAACTGCATGCCCCCAACTTTCCATCAAACACCCCCTCTATGCAATAATGTCAAACAAGATTCCCCATTACAGTTGACAGACAGACAGTAGGCACAAAGTTTAAAATAAAGGTCTTAAAGGGAATAAAAGCTTCGCAGTGAATGGTGAGGGAATTGTTAAGGATAATACAAAGGAGTGGGATTTCTCGTGCATTTGTCTGCGAGGGATATCCCAGCCAAAGTTTCTCTATACATCAAAGGGCCGCCACAAATAAAAGCACACTTGTCAGGGGCGAACAAACTGCCTCCTTTGTGCTGTCTACCAGCCAAATTCAGGCACACAAAGCCTTTGGATGTACAACACTGCAAAGAAGACATACTATTCAGATGACATGCTTTGCTCTCTGGTGGTTTGCTGTGTGCTTTTGTCTGCTGTGACCAGGACAGATATATAATATCACTGGATCAAAATCCTTTCAGTCCCTTTTACTCCCTGTTAAAGAATCCCGTTACACTCCCTCCCCCATACACTCCACTATTCTTTCTTTTCTTAAACAAAGTAAACTTGATGCAGCCAGATAACACTTGCAGCCCTCAGGCCTAATGCCCAAAAATGAGTCTCAGGTTCATTCAGTTTTTTTTTTTTTTTTTTAGCCAAGAGCCTTGTACAAACTGTGGTTAGACAGGCTGGACACGTTTCACTGTTGCCTCAGGAAATCTTTGACCGTTTTGGTTTTCCGTTTCTTTTAACATCTGTCACCTGCATCTTTTACATTCCTGAAATAAATCACAAGAACACTCAGAAAGTTTTCCATGGCAAGAATTAAAGAAGAAGAAGAAAGTTAGAAGTCTTACTGCCTGCACACACTCTCACACGACTCACAAATACATGAACACACACACAACCAAAGTCCACCCAAGTACAAACTAAAACGTGCTAAACGTACACCAAAATGATTTGTATGATGCTGTGGAGGTTTCATGTGTGAAATAATATTCAGATCATCTATTTTAAGTAGAGCTGCAACAAAGGGTTATATCATTATCACTTAATGTGCTTGTTATTTTCTCAATTAATAGTTTATCTATCTATCACAATTTCTTCATAGCGCAAGTGGACGTAGAAACGTCTTGTTTTGTCAGATCGACAGTCCAAAACCCAAAGATGCTGAGTTTACTATCATAGAAAACAACTAACAGCAGCAAACCATTACAGTTGAGAAGCTGAAACCAGTGAATTTTGGTCATTAATTGATAATAGAGATTGTTGCAGATTAATTTTCTGTCAATCAATAGAACAATTGTTTCAGCTCTAATTGCAATATTTTTGATTTATGCATTATTGCAGTTTTACTAAATGTTTTGATGATGTTCATTTCAGTGTACTTGCCACAAAAGTTTTTTTTCATCAATAATAATTCCCATTAAATGTATAAAAACAAACAAACAAAACCTGTTTAGATATGACCTATGGCAGTGGTTCCCAACCTGTGGGTCTGGGGCTCCTTTAAGGACTCACAAAATAAAACTGAGGTGTCTCGAGATGATTAACAAGACAGAGGAAACACAAAACTGTGTTGTTTTCAGACTGTTCTCTAACCTTTGCTTTATATTTCAAAATAGTGGATAATCTTACCTTTTCAGGTCTCAAATTATTACTCAAAAAAAACATCTGCAAAAGGAAATGGTGGCGCCATTGACAACTCAGTGACAACGTGCATCGAGGGGTTGCACATAGATGCTGCTTCATTATAAGAGGTCTTAAGGAAAACACGTGGAAATCATTGCAATCAATTAGGTGAGAAAAAAAAGAAATGCAGCAAAGTGTTCACACTTTACATGCAATGAAAATAATGAAAGTTTTCATTTAAAGGACACGTTTACCTAAGAAACTAATTTCCAACACCTAATTACTGGTTGGTTTGAAATATTATAGTGTGATTACAGGAGAAGGGAGTCCTTTCTTTAATTGTAACGTATGTGTGGCTGGGAAATCAGTTTGGTTTCACTGGATTTTAATGACGTTATCTGCTATTTTTACTTGACTTTTTTTGTACATTTGAGAAAAAATGTCAAGGCACGCCTGAGCTCACTCAGAGGCACAATGGCGAGAACCACTGCTCTGCCTTAAGAGATTTCAGCATGTTGAATAAGGCGAATCTCTGAGTGAATGCAATGACTCATCACCAGGGTCATTTGCCTTTCACTGCAAATGAGTGTGGGTGTCTGACTAACTTGCAGATATAAGCTGGATATTGTTTTTTAATCATTGAAGAGAGAGACAGAGGGTGAGAAAGAGAGACCTATTGTTTGTGCGCATAGTACCTATGAAAGTGTGTGAGAGCATATATGTGCGTGTGTGTGTGTGGCTGTGTTCAGTACGAGTGTCACAGGGAGACACACAGACTGAGGGCCACATTTTGAGTCTTTAAGACGCATTGTTCACCCGGAGCCACGCGTGTTATTTATCAAACAGGCGCTTTGGCCTGGAAGTGCAGTTTCCTGTCGTCTGACAGAGCAGCCCTCTGTGTGTCAGCAGTGAAGTACGCCTCTCTCCCACATTCATTTGAGGGAGGAGCATGCAAGAAGTGGGAGGAGATAAAATAAGTGTGTGCATTCTGGCTGATTTCTTCAAGTTCACACACTTCTGTGAATGCTGTTTTTAAGTGGAAAACGTTTCATCTCTACAAAGAATTTGCACATTTTTATTTTTATTTTTTAATTAAAGCCTACAGTAGGCAGGAGAAATTTTAATTAAGCCCTATCTGCAGAAATCCAGCCCACATATAGCTATTTTAATAGCCATGGTAACACTTTATTTGAAGGGGTGTGCATAAGGATGGCATTACACTATCATGGAAAGTCTCATGAAAAATGACATGGTCTTAAACTTCATGATTGTAAATGATGTCAACCAAAGATCCTGAAAAGCTCTGTCAAATGATTTCAGCTTTCAGCCGTGTAATTACATTGAAAGTGTAAAATCACTCTATGTTACCTTTAATAAACCTATAAACTCTACCAACATACAAGGAAATGATTCACATAATGGTTATATGGGCATGTAAAAGTGTAATAATAGCTTTTCCCTATTTTTCCACCATAAATAAGGACACAAGAAGATAAACAAAACAGATGTATAGATAAACCTGCACAGAAAACCAATAATTACAATACTTATGATAATAAACAAAAATATTTTATACACCTTTTATTTACATTTAAAAGCACTTATCACAGGCAGTAACCCCTCAGCTAAAGTCAAGTTGTCATGACAGAGGTCTTAATTTTGCATAGCAAGTGACATTATTTACAAAATGTCTTTTACCAGGAACTGTAATATACATTCCTGTAAACATCACTTTTCATTTATGACAGTGTCATGCCAGACTTATGCACAAACGCAAGAGGCTTCAAATAGTTACCAGATCTGTTGCATGCAACTACTAGAAAAACTACATTATTTAACACCGGACTGACAATGTGATATTCCTTTGGTTGTTTTTTGCAATTATGGTTGGACTGTCCTTCCAAGAATGACAGCATCAGTCTTTTCAGGAAGTGCCCCAAAGTGACGTATGTTTACGTTCATGTGACAAAGCCCTGTAATGGCCAGAGGATTTATACCTTTTAATTAGGAGAACTTGTTGGTGTTTTCAGTTATAATCAGTTGATTAGACCTCTGCTCAGGTTGACATTAGTTGAAATGCAGGGAATAGAGGGAAGAGTTATTTGTATGATGTAGAGAACATACACCTACTGCTAAATTATCACAGAGACTTATTGTGCTTCTGTGTTGAGAAACAAAGAGGATTTTGTTAAAGGAAAACTGTAAAAAATTTACAGTGGCCGAGAAAACTAATGGACCATCTTCCCTTTTGCTATATGGACGTACAAAGAATGATAAAAGTGTTGATAAATGTTATACCCTAACAGGTGCACCAAAACTAGCAGGAGGGTGATGCAGATGTAAATCAAGCACAGTCTGTACACGCCCACACAGTCTGAGAGGAGGTGTAATCCGGTGACAACGTCTCTGTGGGGGCGTAACATGCATGTGTAGTGGCTCTAAAACTTTATTTGAAACAAGACAGACTAGGCCTGAATAAAAAAAAAGTTGCTCGGATGTAGAATAAAAACCATGTCAGGACAGATGAAAGGCTCTAACACGCCCCATTAGTGACAAACTTTATAATAGCAAAGATGACAGAGCAACAGGATGCTGCAACTAAATATGGGACAAGAGAGGATTTACAGGGCGTTTGAAGGGAACGGGTGTTTAAGGCTGCTGGGAAACAAAGAACATTTGAATGCATATTCCCTAACCATCCTAAAAAGGTGGAGTTACCCATCCACTCAGAGTGCAGTGTTTCCTGGAAGTTGCGGTAAAGGGTAATGAACACACACTCATGCACTGTATGATACCAGTAGGTTTGGGACCCGGTCTCCATGGCAATTGCTGCAATGAGGACAATTTTGCTGTTTCAATAAACAAAATGAGTAAAAAATTCTGGAGCCTTAACTGATGTATCATTGTTGTGTGTTTTTGGTGATATAGTCATAACACAGAAGGGACACATTAACACAGGAGGCTATTTTACACTGTGTGCCTTACAGACAGAATAAAACAGAATTGGTTTGTCAGAGTTTGTGTTTGCAGTCTGCGGGTTCAGACTGTAAGTCAGCAAAGTACTTCAGTAGACTTGTGAAATGTTTATTTGCAAGGCTACCTGCACCATACAGCTCATTCTCCTGAGGATGAGTCATCCACAGGCTACATAGAGTACATTTGAGGTGGGCTTTGGATAAGCTCCTGGAGGAGAATGTAGAGGGGCAAAGAGCACTGCTGAGCCATCACAGCTGTACTGATTTTCTGTCACATTGTTTCACACCGGGAGACATTACCTGGTAAAGGAAACTGTAAATCTCACCCATCCCCCCACTATAACCACAGCACAAGGTCCTGTCAACAGTCAGCTGTGTATTGATAAAGGGAGCTAGGTATTTGCCTCCTCGTTGTCTTCTCACACAACTTGTTTTGCCGAATAAAATGTGGAGGGGGAATACAATGTAAAGCATTTCTGAAAACAAAACTGCTGGGCGAAAAATGGGGATGACCGACAAACACGTAACTAAATATATATGTGTTATCAGATTTCTGTAGCTATCGTTGCACTATAACCCATTCGACTGAGAATAAAAAAAAAACACTGTGTGAAACCTAGTTTTCTCTGACGTCTCTTCCATTGTGTACGTGACAGTGTACATATGACGTCCTTGAGGATGGATGGGATGCTGTTACCTCAGACTGACAGAGCCTAATTTTTCCAAAGTCAACCAAACAACAACCAACTTCATTGTTTATCTCCCCCCCCCAATTTTCACAATGACATGTTTATGTAAAAGCACATCTAAGTCTAAGAGTGCTTATACAAAATCTGCTCCTTTCTTAAAAGAAAGATAATTTTTAAATCCACAACTAACAATTATTTTCATTGTCGATTAGCCTTTTTATTCAATTTTCACTTGATCAATCAGTTTTGTCCATTCATTGAGTAATCGTTTCAGCACTAGTTTAAATCTCTGTATAGGGAAAAACTATCATGGCTTACCTTATCCAGAATTTTGAATGCCTTTTGAGCTGAAGTATCTCCCCAAATGTGTTCCAATTTTGTGGACAGTACAGCAAATTTTATTTACACTTGTATGTCTATTCCTTTGCTTCACACTAGTGGATGCACTGGACACAAATGTGCATGGTGTAAACAAGCATCTTCTTGGCCCTGCTTTACATGCCAAATTCAGGGTGCATCCCAGGAATTTCCATAAACCCCATTTAAATATTTGCATTTAGCATCACGGGACGGGACGGTGAGCAAAAGCAACTCTTTTGTGTCTCACTTATGATGCTATATTTTCGACTGAAATTTAAAATACATTTAATTTTCTATTACAAAGCACTTAACCCCACAGATATTTTCCTTTTAATCTGGTCTTTTTTTTTCTTCTTTTAATTTAATTTAACTATCCACAAATGAATCAGTCCCCTAAAAAAGAAGTGTGGAGAAGCATAAAATAATAAGTTTCAAGGTTGCTCTATACACGTATTTAAAGAGCTATTTGTATCTGAACTATTAACCTAACTAATCTAGTAATCATTTTGTTGCATGTTCACTTCAAATAAACATGAGACACAGTAGGATGTGGGTACACATCAAGCATGTAAACCTATTTTCAGGTGACATGTACATATCACTTTAGGCTAACAAAGGTAAAACAAAAGCCAACGAGTGACACTATTAGTGGTGAAAGGACAGACAGTACTGGTGGTCAGCTCTCCTCGAGTTATTCCTCTGTGACATATCGCTTTAAGATATTGGGTCATCTAATTAGACAGGGGACGAAAAGTTCACAGCTGTGACACGCTGCCTTGTGGGAGTACGGAAGATTGTAGGAGGGATCATATGCTTATATTTGTATGTGGTTGTCGGTGTCTCTCTTCCTGACCATGCAAACATTGCATAAAGGCTCTTCTCAAACACTGGATTTACCAAAACACACTTTCAATTTTATTTAGGCCAACACTCAAGGTTTCTTGAATCAGAATTATAATAAAGAATCATAATTAATTGCATAAGGGCTTTATGTGTGTATGTGTGTGTGTTAGTGTGTTGGTATCTTCTACATGTAGAATCTTAGCAACCATGCCTGAAGTTTATAACCACTCATCTCTGATTCTGCGTGAGGTTCAGTAAAGGTTATTATTACTGTAATCAGGAGCAAAAAAAAAAATAAAAAAATCTAAATTCACTTGTATGTGCCCCAGTGGTTTGGCATTGAAAATAAAACAGCTACATGTAGTCGCATAATGACAATCAGTTAAAAGTGCTCTGACTTGAGCGTGAAATGCCATTAAAGTCACTGTGATCTTTGTTTAACATTTTAAAAATAGAGTTAACAACTTTGTGACGCATTTGCACAGAGGTGTTTTTACTAAGAAATCACAACACATAGCATGTAATGTCTCTCAGGGAGGCAAGATAAAACAATGGGTCCGACATGATCTGAGATTCTACCTGCAGTTGCTAAGCAACACCCACCTCCAACCTCTCAATCTGTCCCATTGGTCAGCAGGAAAAACGCACAACGAGCCCCATTGGCTAAGAGAAAGTTAATAAACTTTAGCCAAGACCTGCCTCCCTGTATGCGCACACACTCTCTCCCTCTCTCTCTCTCTCTCTCACACACACACACACACACACACACACAATGAAGAGATTCTTGTGAATGAGAGCATGAGAGGGTGTCAGTGCTTGCGCAGTACAGTGCTGATATATGCATTGAGCTCCTGAGCTAAAAATAAAGATCACACTGAATGCTGTGCCACTGAAAGTTGCAAGACTGAATTCAAAGTGACAAGTCTAGTTCTCTCCAGACAGAGCAATGAGGTCCCACCCTCATCAGAGATCCAGGAGGTATTTTTTGACATTTGTTTTTAAGTATAGAATTCTAATAAAAGCTTGTTCCCAGCAATTCTTCACATTTGATCAGGCTAAAAATGCAACATAGGAAAGCCTGAAATATCTTTGAAACACTATTCAAAAGTGGTATTTAGCTGTGGTTCCCAGGTGTGCTCAAGTTCCTCTTTATCCACAATATGTTTTTCTGAATGGATGTCAACTTGATGTTATTTAACACTTTTTTTTATTATGGATATTGTTACAATATTTATATATTTATCTTACAATATAATTAAATTGTCAGTGTTGCACTTGTACTTCTATAACTTGCAGGGGCAGAAGCTGGACACTTCAATAAGTTTTCCATTTTTTTTGCTATTTCAATTGTTTATCCATTACTTTTAACTATTTCGACTTCTCTGCTCCCTTGCTAACTAGATTTTATGCACTCTCAATCACAATTACAACTGACTCAGGTTGGTGGGCATGTACTACCCTATAGTAACTTGCTTGTTATTGTAAATACTAAAGATCAGCAGCCTCATACCAATTTGCAATTTGATTTTTCGCATTAATATACAGATTAAATTTTTTTTATTTCTATCTTTTCAAATTAACTGAGCTACTCCACCATCTTTCCACATACGCCCTGGGAACTACAGAAATACACACTGGGGTACAAAACAGCTCTGGTTGGGCAACACCCCCCCCCACAAACTAATGGGCAATCATTTTCTAGACCTTTCACTTTTTTTTGGACAGCAGTGTTGGTTATAACACCTATTTTAAGACTGAATGTGGAGTGTGTGTTCTGTTGAATGGTAAAATACACTCATCATCCAGAATCCCCACGAGGCATCGGTAGAGACAAATAGCATCCTATCAATCATTCCACTCGAGGTTCACCCTTTTTCCTTAAGCCATATGAAACGGTTGCTTTTTAAATAGAAAGACATTGAGAAAGTTATCTTTCTGAGTTATGCTGCGAGTCACTCCTAGGTCAGTTCAATTTCTCTTGCCATTGTGTTCTTCACCTTCCCTGAGCCTGTCCTACGTCACTTATTTATCGTTGGAACATCCTGTAACCCAAATGTCACTGAAAACCACATTCAGACTCCACATCAATAGCACAAAAAACAGATATTACATTTTCGAAACTGATTTATTTATCACAAAACAGGAACGCATTCTGTTACAAGCAGTTTTATTATGAAATATCTATATCTCCATTTAATTATCTGTACAAGAAGGAAAAATAGAATTAAAAATAAAATTATAAACAGCTCAGTGTGGAGAAGTTTCAGTTTTATTTTTTAAACAGCCATTCTTCTGTTTGAGGTCATGTATAGTTTTCCCCTATTAGTTGCACTGGGAAATATGGTCACCTAGACCAATCAGTTTCAGAGAACAGTGCAAAGTATATCATGTACGTAAAGCAAGGAACATCCACAGGACATGTTATATTTGTTGCTTTTAGTGTGTACATGAGTTTTAAAATATATCTTCAAATCTAAAAGGGAGGCTTAAAAACCAACAAGTCCATCAACTATGAAAAGAATAATCCAAACAGAACAACTACAAAATGTTTATATACAGTAAGTTTCACTGCAGTGTAAGCCTAAATTGAAGAGCATAAAGCAATAAAACATACATTGCATTTTTCTAGCTACCTTAGAATTGGTGGGGGAAACACAATGGACCGCTTTTTTCGGTTTTGAGGGAATGTTGTGAAAAGATGAATACGAAGAAAAAAGAGTGGAGACTTAAAATGTTCAGAATGTTCATAAGGCAACATGGCCTGATTTGTACACAATGTTGATTTACATCCGTTTGGTCACTCGTTTGAACTGTTGGGATGTTTTCTGGAAAAAGGACTTGGATTTCTGAGGTTCAAGCTGGCTGAGATTTCCTTCAGAAACACTCCTCACAACTCTTCGAGGCTTGTTCTCCTCTGAACCTGAGGACAGACGCCAAACAAGCAATAGTATCAAGAATGAACACAACTACAATTTATTGTTCCTGATTGCTCTGACTGTGAATGCCATGATTGCAGTTACATTTTAAATCCTTCAGGAACTTTGACATTGCTCTTTAAAAAAGGACCCCCTCCCCCCAATTCTGGTTTGATCAAACTAAAATGGCATCGAAACAATGCACACATTTAGCTGTATGTGTGGCCCTCTCTGTCATGGCAGTTTGTAGTTTAACTGTAAACTGTTATCAGTGGGGGTATATATATATATATATATATATATATATATATATTTATTAGGATGCCACTCAAAAATAAAGTTTCTAATTTTCATCTTCCCACCCCCCAAATGTGTTAATAATGTCACAAAAACAAAGTTGACAAAATTTGAATGTTTCTAATAATTTTTACTGGTAGCTCAACACTGACAAAGTTTTACAATATTCAACATTTTCCAATTTTATCATGTAATATTTACTTTAATATCACAAGTTAGAATAATGTAAAACTCCTCAAAAAGAAGACACATAGCTGCTAACAGTTACTTCATAATTTAATAATGAACACTTCAGTGTCCAGAGAATGCAATGTATTGCAGCTTAAAAAACAGCTACATGGGTTTTGTTGTAGGCTAGCTATCCAGCTCACACAGTAGCTGCAGATTTCTATGAAATGGACGAAACACATGCACATGTAAACCAGATAGCCTTTCAGATAGACCTTAATTATGGAATTGTTGAAGTGGCATAAGTGGGCGGCTTTGACTCAGGGTAGAACGGTCGTCCCCTTAAAGAAGGGTTGGGAAACCGAAATTGCTCCTGGTGGCTGTGCCATCAGTGTATGAATGAGTTCATTTCTCTTTCTGATGAGCAGTTGGGTCTGTGCTCATAGGTAGGTGAATGTGATGTAGTGTAAAGCATTCTGAGTGGTCGAAAAGACTAGAAAGATGCTATACAAATACAGCCCATTTACCATATGTAACAGTTCATTCGGAATTGGGGGCGAAACCGGAAAATGTTCAGACTGTAGATCACCGAGCCCGGTGGAAAGTTCTGAGAGCCTAAATATGTACATCCGCACTGCGCTCCAACAAATACAAGCGACAGCTGCAGAATAAGCTCTTGTTAAGTGTCCTCTCTTGAAGTGTCCTTCTATACTGTACCAAAAAATAACTGGTAGGTGGTGCTAAAAATGAGAATAATTAACATGACACACAGAAGCGACATGGTGGTGCAGTTGTTAGCGCTGTCACCTCAAAGCAAGAGGTTCTGTGGATTGAGGCCCAGGCCTTTCTTTGTGGAGGTTGCATGTTCTCCCCGTGTCTGTGTGGGTTCTCTTCATGTTCTCCTGCTTCCTCCCACTGTCCAAAGACATGCATAGGCTAATTGGTGACTCTTTGCCCTTAGGTGTGAACGTGTGTATGACTTGTTTGTCTCTGTGAGTTAGCCCTGTGATGAACGGGCAACCTGTGCAGGGTTCACCAATGACAGCTGGGATTGGCTCCAGGCCCTTCGCGACCCTGCACAGAGTTAACTATACTACTGACTACGGCTGCAATAGTGCTAACCCAAAAATATTATTCTGATTACATAGTATTTAAACCAAATAATAACACAAATCAGAATATGAAAAAGAACAGTTAAATGATATAAATAATAATACTTACTTAAGGATTAATTTACTTTGGTAGAGAAATTTTGAATTAAATAACATTTTATCGCAATGAAAGTAAATATAAAAACATTGAGCCCATTGAGCTACCAGTAAATATTAATATATCTGAATGAAACTTCACAGTTACTATGCATCATAAAAGGAACAGAATGAGGGGGTGGGACCTGAAAAATGTTGGGGCAAAAAAAATTGGCCATTACATTGAGTGGCACCCTTATATTATATATATATATATATATATATATATTCCCTGTGTTGACACTTACCGACAAAACGATGAACTCTGAGTGGTCTCCGGGTCACTGAGGGGTCTTTCTTTATACGCTTCGGTGCAGAGAGACTCTGTGTTAACTCTTCTCTGATGCTGTCACAGTGAAAAAAAATGGACAGGAAAAAGTAAATCAAACACAACATCTAAATTTCCTCATGATCTATTTCTGGATCTTCTCCTAATAACAGTAGGAATGGGATATTCATTTTGTTATTTTGGTGACAGTTCTGCACAGCGTCCAGCCCCAGATAATTATGAATATGTCGAAGCTGAGTGTTTAATCACCGTCAGTATAAAATAACACAATTTACATTAATATAAAGGGAAAAGGCCAGTTGCAAATTACCGGTTAAATTTACGCTTTCCTTGTGCAGCAGATGTCATGTCCATGTAAGTTGGGTTGGCTCGTCTCACGTCTTGTAAAGATGGGATCTGTTGTCTACAGAGCAAAGGTTCACGTTACCATGACATCTCCACTGTTGGGAACAAGGAACATTTCCCTTTGCTTTCAAAATCAGATAACTAAAAAATAAAATAGCTGTATTACAAAAGTTTTGTGTACACATTTGTTAACTTTTGATATTTGATACCTCCTTCCGATGCACCAGCATTCAGAAATTTGGATTATGCAAATGTTGTTGTCTCTCACATACATCTGAACACACAATCTTGATTTCAGCATTTTTACATCCATAGGTTTCAAATGTTACAGATTCCTGCTCAAGCAAGAATGGATTTGGCAATAAGTTATATTGGACATAACCCCATATAATCCATTTGTAGCTCAAAAGTCTCTAGCATGTTTATACTTGTTGATCTGAGGTTTAATTAATAAATCACATAGTTGAGGATAAGTTGAAACTAGTAAGCTGCTCTACACCCAATCTTTGGCATTGCTTTAGTGCCAAAGCTAATGTTTCAGTGCAGGACACAGAAGTTTTACTGAACATGTGACTGAATGGGTCCTATGAGTAGCTTGTGGCATTGAAAACAGGAAGTAACAGTGTTTGGAAAAACCTACCAGAGGAAATCAACCTGGTGAAATTGGTATCACCTTTTATGTAATTAACCTTCTTCAGTTGTTTTTTAGCTAGTTTAATTGATGTTGCCGTTTTATTTTTATTTCTCCAAACACAACAGTTAAACTGTCAAAGTCATTTGAAACTTTTCTCCCTCTAATGTCCCTGTCCCCTACACTTTGCATGAACCCTGCTCGGGGAACTGCCTCGCCCACCTTTCCAGTCCCAAAAAATCACTTTTCCACAGTTGCCAGACTAAAACTAATGTGAAAAATTCTTGTTCATCATTTACACTGTTAGCACCATCTACAATGGTCTTGTACTGAGAAAAAATTACAAAAAAAAAGGTAATGCTTTTTCTTACCATCTAAATGCAAGAGTTTTCCTTTGAGATCTGACCTCTGTTGCAGGACAATTTAGCGTTCCAGGTGCTAAGTGCTCTCATGAAGTCTGGATTAGCCCTAAACTTTAGTATTTGAGGAAACACAGTTCTCATGAAAACCGCATGTTTGCGGGTTAGATAGATTTTTTGAAGCAATTTCATTTGTTTGTGTTGTAGTTTCTTTGACTGAAGGAGTGCATTTTGATTTTGAGGCTGGTTAGGAACACATTTATCCAACCAATAAATACTCTCAATGTGCTAATGTGAAAGCTCCTCTGCTGCGAGGATCATTCACTAATACAAACTCTTTCTGTTGCTATAGCTTGACATTTTTCCTGGTTTTGTTTGCCACTTCCAGCTGAAGACACCATGACGCTGCTCAGCTCAGCTGACTTAAGCCTCTTGGCCCAATGTTCCAGTCTGGAAACTTGCTGCTGGTGAGAATACTTATATTATTTGCACTCTAGTCTCTGTCTGGTTTTGAATAAGTTTTGGGGGATTTACCACTTTTGAATGGTTTAGTTACCATCCAGACTGAGCATCTTTTACACATAATTCTTTATTTGCTCTGAAACCTTCAGCGGGCAGCCAGAGGATGTGTTTTAAGATTGTTTTTTAAAACATTTTATGGAACTGATTCGAGAGATGCCTGTTAGTTCCCTCTGAACAAACTTTTAAAAATGAAGTTTTTTTCTTACTGTAATTCATAACATTTTCTGTGTAGTACACTTGCATTAAAATTTTATAAATTTTACTTTCAGGGAGCAAAATATACGGTACAAGAACTATCTGGGTTTAAAAGGCATGCAAATTGAACAAACACTGAATCATTGTGCTTGTGTTAGACAGTCAGGCATTTTACCAAGATTAGCATGGGTGACATAAAGAGTGTTTTCCCTCTGTACCAATTTTTCTTAAGAAACATCAAGATATAAAATAAGTGGGGATGTCCCTAGTGTTTTAAACTCCAGGAAAAAGTTAATGACATTCATAATTTGTGTCTGATTTCAACACTCATTACAGTTTCTTAATAGTCGTTACATAAATGGTAAAAATAAGTGTAATGATGCTAATATTGGTCACTGGTATAGTTCTGCTTTAACACCAAGGAGGCAGCTAAAAACACTCCCTGGCTAAAGTTCTGCGTCAAATCGACGGCGTAGGCTACAGGGCTACGCAGAGGCTATGCCGTCACCTGACACGCACCTCCTTCAAAATTGTTTGTCGACGCAGACCGTAAGCTCTGTGATTGGTTGGCTGGGTAGCCTCGCAATGCCTCCAAGCAGACCGTAAGTATGCCCGTGCTTTAAAGTTACATTTACTAGCGGCCAAAGCAGCGGCTGTAATACAGTGAATCAATATATTTGACCGTCGCAACCTGAGCGAAATGACTCGTTTCGCTATCAGAATGTGATCCATTCAGTCGGTAACATTTGAAAAGAGTACACCAGCCACAAAAATACAATTTTACCCCCATTTACATTAGCGGAGTGCTAAACCGGAAGTTAGCCTGCTCCACCGGCAAAAGTCAACACAGTGGACGCTGTAGCGCTACTGCCGACTAGCGTTTGGGGATGTAATTGCAGAATGATGGACAGACCTACACACAAGTATAAATGCATGGCTACGTGCGTAGCCTACGGCGTAGGTACGCACGTAGACTCTACGCGCGTAGCCTACGGCGTAGGTACGCACGTAGACTCTACGCAGGAGTATAAATGGGCCTTTACTCTCCATTGCATGTTGAGATACCGTAAAAACTTAAATTAATAGCCGAGTCCCAAATAGCCGCCTACCTCCTTTACTGGTCTGGTATGGGAACACCTTTTGACAAATAAACGCCTGCCTCCATTAAACGCCTGGTCTGGTTTTTATAGAAGTTCTTTGGATGTATAAAACCTCTTAAACCCTGCGGGGTCACCCGCTTAAGCTGCTTCTAAGCTGCTTAGATTGTGAACACAAATATTAATGTTTAAACATATGATCAATGTTTCAGTATGGGCATGCTGCACATCGTTAGACAATCCCCAAAGTCTAATTCTTATAGATTTACTGGTGTAACCTGCATGGTAAACGCTGAATGCTGTTACCTTTGAAGCGCTAGTTAAGTCCGAATGTGTCCGTTCCTTGATTATTTATATTCCTTTAGTCTGTAAGGCTCCACCGATCAAACGAATCAAAACAGCTTTTCAGAAAAATTAATCCAAGTTACGAATCCTGTCATGTGAAGTCAATCGCTGTCTGCTAACTTCTGCCATACTTCTCTCGTCCTGCACCCTGTTGTTGTTTTCGTTAGTTGCTGCCTTCAAAATAAAAGCGCACAAGCCGTCTGTCGGAGCTAGATCAAATGAATTACATGTCTTTGATATTTTTTGATAATTTTTATACAAGTATTATTCTAGCCCGGGCTAGTTTTACAGTAAATAGTTCAGTGAATGGGAGGCAAGAAAGTGCAACAAATGGTTGTAGAGCTATCCCCGACTAAGGATTTACATAGTCGAATCAGAATAGTCAAATCCTGCCTATAGTCGACTGATTCAAATCATGTGTTTTTGTGCGCAGCAATTTTGCAGGGGGGTTAGGGGGTTTACACACGGTAGCTCCGCTTTAATCTTGAGAAGCTGCAGTTTTACATGCATTACTGCTGCCGACAACTGCATGCAAGCTGCGGTTCCTTGCGGGTCTATTTCAAGTAGCCACTATTTAAAAACGACATAATATTCTTTGTGGTTCATCAATGGTGATAAATTATCCGAAAGTCCCGCGAGGTGCGGATAACTCGGCACAACACCAGTGAAGCTGGAGCTCCGTCCGTGTTACGCCTACACATGCGCACTGACGACCCAGGGTTAGGATTATAATTTTGGATTTATTCACGCACTTTTAAAAACATTTATTGAAAGTTTTATTCTTTTTACATGTTTATTTACAGCATTAAACATTGAAATGTATATTGTAATAATAGGTTGTATATTAACTTATTGGAAGAAAACTGGTAGTTCTATGTAAAATCAGACGTTGAGTACCCCCATAAAGCCAAAATGGCATATTCCTTGTTTCGCTGCAAAGTTTCGACTGTGAGATTGACAGTCGAATCAGGCTCCTCCTGTCAAAGCATCGAATCTTCGACTATTCGGAGTCAGCCCTAAATGGTTGTAATACAAATTTGTGACACCTGTTGCAATTTTTCCCCCCCGGAACTTGACTAGTTAGATTTTAATGTTATATTAGTTTGGTTTCTGCTGTGAGAGCAGGATTTTCTTTGGTGTTTCTCAAAGTTTCTCAGTTCCCATGAAGACATGAATATTTTCTCACCTTTTGGTGGGAATCTGGTTCCCCTCATTGGCCTTGGGAGGATGGAGTAGTCGGCTGGGACCTGAGAAGTCTGTTGACTTTGATTCTTTACAAGGACTATCACTGCTTATTATGATGGTTGCATTACTTGCAGTTTGATCATCATTGTCCAGAATTTCAAAGGTCATATTAGGATCCATGGCACTGGAGGAGCTCAGAACCAGGGCCTGAACATTATTTTGAGCAAGTTCTGGTGTGCACTGGATTGGGAACACGCCCTCCTCAAATACTTGGGCCTTGGCAACGGTCCGGGGGCTTTGTGGTGGCAGTGACGCAGACAGATTTCTCCTGATGGGCATTCTGGGAGGTGGTTCCTGTTTCATATCTGTTTTTTCTCTACCTAAAAAACAAACAATGACAAATGGTTAACAAAAAGGAAACAAATAAAGCGGCTATAAAATTAATTCAACCTAATTTACAGTGCACATTAATAAACAACCTGAATGATGAACACAGTCACAAAAGGAGTTTTAACCATACAAACCAAAGAAAGCTGATCTTTGCTCAGTTGTTAGGAGGGGTCCTACATGAACACAACATTATCTGCCAAAGTTACAACAGTTTTGGTTTCAGTAATGTTTGAATCAAAATCTGATGAAAGTTGTGTATTTGTTGCTTATGCCCGTCTGTCAAACGCATGACAAAACCCACCCACATTGTCGTGTTGAAGCAGGTTAATTTAATTTTTGACAGTTAAAACTATTAAAAAACTACTCAAGTATGTTTTACAAACTTTGTTGTTTATATAGTCATAAATATTTCATTTTATTGAGAAATACTTTGGTTTTAGTTTTCAGGGGCTTTAACAATGAACTGTTTAGGCACAACTTGTTTCATATAAATGTAACATATCAAAATTATAAAGGTTCCTTATTAAGACCAAACATTTGACATTACAGATGAGAGTCAAAGTGGACCCAAAGTAGGGCTGTCATGATAACTGCAAAACTGAAATACCGTGCTATTGGCCAAGCCAACCGCATAGAATGGCAAGCACTGCAACAATCGCAATGTTCATACTTTACACTAAATGCGTGCTAAATAATTAAATTAGTTCTTCCACAATTCCACAAGCGTAACAAGCTCTGTAATTGTTTAAGGAAGGATCGCCATTGGCTGCATGTAACCCATTATAAAACTTGGAAGTTGTAACTACAGAAATGAGATTGCTCTGCAATGTTGTGCAACTTTTGACCAGCACCCAGCAGCTACCTTGCTCCGACCACAAAGCTGCTGTTAGCAGCTCAAAAACGGCAATAAAACCGCATACCACGCTGTTTATCCACAACAAATTTTACTGCCATTATAAACAAAAAGGTAGCGTGCTTCTAGTACCTTTGTAGTCCAGATGTGTGTCCAATCCTCAATTAGCCTATATATAGTCCTTTAGTCAGTAAGGGTCCAACGACTAAAAGAATCTAAAAGTTTTTTCAAAAAAAAAAATATCCAAGTTGAAACAACTACGGTTACCTTTGACTTTCATCATTTATAAGGTAGGCTACCGGTGTTTTGATACAGGGCTCACTCGCTCGTTCTCTCTTTGTGCATGAGGTTGATCTAGATGCGCATTCTCTCTCAGTTTAAATAAATGATTCGTAATTCATACGTTATTCGATAGACAATTTTTTTTTTTTTTACTGGTTTGAATAAATAAACTATTTCACAGTATTTAACATATTTGCTGAGCAAGAGTTTTGTTCAAAAGGAATGTTAATACCTGTCCAATATGGGCACCTGTCTTAAAATATAGGCAAACAAATAAGAAAAAAGTCTGGGTTAAGTTGAAGTTCTATGGTATTTGACTATTTTAAAATATATGTCCAGAAGTTGTTCTACATGGCCGGGATTAATATTGTCACCGTGTTGCTTTGTAACTAAAATGTTTGCTAATACAATGAAGGGATACTGTTTTTTTTAGGAGACAAATGGAAATATTGCGTTACCTGCATTGATTTAATAATACTTAGCAACTGTATGTACCTTTAACAATCACCATGTTTGTTGATGGTTTTGTCAACGGCCCGTTTTGTCAGTTGTCAGCAAGGCATTGGTTCTGGACAAACAATTAACAAGTCATATGTTACAGAATTTTAAGCCTTCTTTGCAGGTGCCAGCATGTGTAACAAATCATCTTTGACACGCATTTATCAATGAAGTGTTTACAACTAAGGGCTTTGAAAGTGAAAGCAAATCAAACCACTTCAAATCAAACCACTTCAAAACTTAAGCAGGGCAACAATAAACACACCACTCCCCAAATGATGCCACCTCCCATACTCAATCAGTAATCAGTAATAAGCGCTGCCTTAGGCTAAACAGTGCAATTAAAAAAATGTCACAACAGAGAAATGAGATGGATCGTTCCCTTAAGTTACATCAAAGTGATCAGTAGTGTTGGAGTTATAATGCATGGCACAAGGCAATTAAAGATTTTAGTGCCCTCTTGCACATATAAACTTTACAATGCTCGTTTGGAGCTGTGACCTGCATTATGACCCTAAAAAGCGCTTTATAAATACACCAGAACTGAAGAATTTTACTGCTAGCTTTGGAACAAAAATTTTTAAACTAAGAGAAACATGACACTCCAACACACAACTCTAAACTCTGCTTGTGAAAGGAGAAAAAGTAGGTGCTGCTGCAGGTACTACTTATTCAAAATATAACCAAATATATCATTGGGTACTTTTGCATCTGTAGCGTCGCATGAGAACCAGGGAACAATAAAATCATGGTGCAACATTGGGACCTTCAGCATTTGTAGTGTTGCATTGAGAACCAGGGGACATAAAAGTCATGGGGCAATAAATATGCCTTAAAGCAGTTTCCAGTGGTGCTAATATTAGCTAGCAGTTCTGCGACAGCTAAATTAGGGATATACTGATCCAATACCGATATCAGTCCGATACGGACTCAAATACCTGGATCGGGTATCGTCGACAAGGGGGCCAATCTATTCAATTCAACTATGCGATGAGTCAGCAGTGCGCTGGTAGACCTGAATATTTTGCTAGGAGAGCTAACATAGCATAGAGCGAGCTAAAGACAAGTGGTCAGCAGTTTGAATGTTGCCTTACACATAAAGAATGATTCCCAGTCTCTTCCTCACAGTGGGGAATACAGCTTGTTAATATTACGCTGGTATCAGATTGGTAATCTCTATCGCTGATACCCAAAGCTGAAGTATTGGTATCAGCATTGGGACCGAAAAAGTCGTCCGCTGAGTTTGAGCTAGGACTGCTCGATTATGGCAAAAATCTTAATAACGATTATTTTGGTCATAATTGAAATCACGATTATTAACACGATTATTGACTGACTTAGGAAACATCATGCATTTATTGATCTTTTAAAAATAGCCCATGAAATAGGAAATAGTAATCAAATATTTTTAACTTTAAACAGCATCTTAGCGCCAAGCGGACGAAAGCAACGCTGTGTACGCTTGCACACAGAGTGGAGCAAAGCAGTTGACAGGTGAAGTATTTGAGTTGAGGACACCTTGTTATGATACAACGCTGAAATTCAACCATGTGTTCCATCGGGAGATGCAGTTACTTAAACCAACGGTGAGAAAAGTATATATCCAGTAATACAGACGGGGACACAGTAAATATTTCACAAGCACGGACCAGGTAAAGCAAGGCTTAACACAATGGGTTTATTATAAGCATAACTATGTTTTGAAAATTGTAAAGCTATGTGTAGAGGAAATGTCCGCTAGCCTCTAGGCTAATTTATACAGTGTAAAATGCCATACTCTTAATCTAATAATGATGACTAGCAGCACGTTTTAGCAGTTATAACCCTGTAATGTTGGCTCCAGCTAAACTAATCATGCAACAGGATGGAGTTTGGGCTTCTAGCAAAGGAAAAGGTGCGCTGGATTATAACAAAACGAGTGTCATTGTGAAACAGCATGCAGCACAATAATCGTTTAAATTTGATTAACAGCCAAAATCGAAATAGTGATTAAAATTTGATTATTGCACAGCCCTAGCTTGAGCCAGTGTGCACCGTTGCGAAAATGACTTCCCTACAAAATGTCCTGTCACTCCAGTCTCTGTGTCCAATTATCCCCCATAAAATCAAGGGCATGTTCAATGCTGATGCTTTGAGCAGACTTATAAATTCTTACATTTGACAAGCTGTATAAAAAAGCATTTTCTAAGTTAGTTGCAAGATGAGGCTGCATTGCAAGATTGATGAGTCTGTCTGTCAACAAACGATCTAGCATTAGCATAAATTTACAGCCGCTACTACTGTAGCTATATAGCCGTCGAGTACTGACAGATAGGTAACGCTAGTGGATAGTGAATAATATTCTGAATCCACAGCCATAGCACAGATATTGGTTAAACTTTCATTAATTAGTGGTAATTATTGCAAGAAAGCAAATTCCCAAAAGGATTGACATGTGTTTAATTTTGTAAGACAATAGTAATTAGGGGTTCAGCAGTATGTGTATTCGTCCCGAACCATTCGGTACAGTACATTCGGTTCGTATGCAACTTAATTGGTACAGTATGCCCTGTGACCAAACACTTACTTAGGTATAGTCTATTTATGTGTACTACTTGCACATGCTGAACAGAAATTCCAGAGTGTGAGTTTCATCTGGAAAGTTTTTGGAAGTGCATCAGTTGTTATCTATGAGCTGTAGCATACTAGTCGGGTTAGCCCCATTATTCAAACTCGTGTATCGTCACTGCCATCGGAATGACAAACACAAATGAGAGACCAGAACTGGAGGATCATGACAGATCCACTGTATGGGAGCATTACGCTTTCTCGCATTTAATCAGTTTGTTGTGCCTGCCCTGTAAAAGAGCGCTAGAGGCAGGTGTTCTTGTCTTACGATGCAGCATTACAGACATTTGAAATTTAGTTATCTCATTTGCAATATATCAGTATTTGAGTGCATTAACTGTTTTCTGAATAAATTATCAAAATGTTATTTTTAAATTCTTTGTTGTTTTTCCAGCTGTTCCAGCCAAAATGTACTGAACCATAACCCCAAAACAGAAGGTACCAAACGGGAGGTACCAAACCAGGATTTTAATGTACTGTCACAACCCCTAGTTGTAATACAAAGCTAAGTTTGCACAGTTAAATGCTTGCATTTAGTTAAATGTTGGATTTAAAATATATTAGGTAGATTGAGTGTACATGAACCCTCTGTTTTTTTCAGCATTAGTCATTATAAACTTGGAAATAGGATTACCAAATTGTATACATCATGATGTATTTAAATATTGATTGATATGTGCAATTTTATCCAGTATCTTTTGGCCACATTGTCTAGCTTCATTTACTTGGGCAGGTTGCAGAGCAGAATGAGGTTAAATCACTGTGTCTGCATAACATTATGAACACCATTTCCTGCAGAGGTGTGGTGGGGGTTAGGGAGGGGGCTAAAAAAGGAAAAATGCCAGCACATAAAGGAAGTAAGAACACTAAATGCAAAGGTGAATGACTGATTTATACATTTCCCTAAATATCAAAATGCAATATTTAGCAAAGGTGAGTCATACTTCAGACTGCACACCGGGTGAGGAGATGATGATAAATAGCCTTTTTCTGTGGTAGAGGAGTTGTCCCCAGCAATAAATGGCAGCAGAGTTCCTTCAATCACATATTTTTGGCTTGTAGGGGATTAATACATGCATGAGTTGCTATTTCTGGTGGAGGCTGCACTGAATTAGGGTCGCCTGGTTGCTGCTGCCTGTTTTTTATAGTGCGCCTTTTCTGGTTGGCGGAGCAGGGGAGTTTACGTCTGTTGACGTTTTTTCCTGCCCTGCTGTGGATCTGCATTTTCATGAATGAAGCTCAAGAGGGATTGGGAGGGTTAGATGCTAGACAGACAAGGAAAAGAAAGGTAGAATGGAGGAAAAAGCCAGACTAACAGACGTTTGAAGCAAAAGGAACAGCAAAATCTAGGGAGGAAAAAATAGATGAGAGAAGCGAGGAGTCGAAGACTGAATGGGAATATAAAAAGAACAAGATAAAAGGGGCAGTGGGATGTAGCTGAATGAAAATCATAAAGCTATTAATAAATCCATGTGTGGACATGTTATAATCAGCACTAAATTGTTGAATAAAGAAATGTTCCTTCTAAGTGATTCACTATTATTAAACAGTCGACATAGAGTTGATGCTTGTTTAAAACCCCAACCCTCTCTAAAACCAGTGGAATTTGATTGGCTTTGCAAGCTGCAGGGTGGAGCTATTTCTCATAACATGCTGCAGTGACTACCATTAACAGCTGAGGAAGCAGTAAGGGACTGACAAACAGCATCAGGATAAGATCAGAGCTGTTTGTCTGAATTCTAAATAAAAGCCTAATTAATTAAAACATTTTAGCTATTTCAACCCTGTATAATTTAGAATGCATCAGTAAGTGAACAGTCATTTAGCACAGCTGATAATGCTAAACAACATATGAAGCTGTACCTACTGAGTATCTCTGTGCGCGTATATACACTACATGCATGTATGAGTGGTAGCTCTAGACTGAAATTAACATGGACAGGGTGGTTTTCAATGATGCAAGTGTGAGCCAGTGAATGCATAACTGAGAAAGATGCACCGTTATGATTTTATTAGAGATGAAATGATCCAAATAATGGGAAAATAGTGATGCAAAGACAGAATACTATATGGTAATTCAGTATTACACTATTGTTACGCCTCTGAATTGCACAGCCCTCTTGCATGTATGTTGAGTATTAATATTATTTCATAAGGTGCTGCTGCAAGATGGGCTTTGTGTAGATATTATTGAAAAGATTTATATTGTTAACATAAATCTTTTGGTGCCAGGTATATTTAACTGTAATACTGTGTATAATATAATATAATATAAAGACCCTTGATGACAAATCGAGGAAGAGGAGGAGAGACCCTGCCCGGAGGAAGCCCGGGGCCCCCGTCTGGAGCCAGGCCCAGAGGGAGGGCTCGTCGGCGAGCGCCTGGTGGCCGGGTTTGCCACGGAGCCCGGCCGGGCTCAGCCCGAAGAAGCAACGTGGCACCCCCCTCTCCATCCTTTGGACCCACCATCCATCGGAAGATCCGCAGGGGTCGGGTGCGCTGCCACATGGGTAGCAGTGAAGGTCAGGGACCTCGACGGACCAGACCCGTGCGGCAGAGGCTGGCTCTGGGGACGTGGAACGTCAACTCTCTATGGGGAAGGAGCTGGAACTTGTGCGGGAGATGGAGTGCTACCAATTAATCTGGTGGGGCTGACCTCCACGCACAGTCTCGGTTCTGGAACCGTACTCCTTGATAGGGGATGGACATTATTCTTCTCTGGAGTTGCGCAAGGCGGGTGTGGGGATACTCACAAGTCCCCGGCTGAGCACCGCTACGTTGGAGTTTACTCCGGTAAACGAGAGGGTCGCCTCCCTACACCTTCGGGTACTGGGGGGGAAAACTCTGACTGTTTGTGCATATGCACCAAATAGCAGTTTAGAGTATTCGGCCTTCTTGGAGACCCTGAATGGAGTTCTGTATGGGGCTCCAGTAGGGGACTCCATAGTTCTGCTGGGAGACTTCAACGCGAATGTGGGCAATGATGGAGATGCCTAGAAAGGTGTGATTGGGAGGAACGGCCCCCCTGATCTGAACCCGAGTGGGTGTTTGTTGTTAGACTTCTGTGCTAGTCATGGATTGTCTATAACGAACACCATGTTCGAGCATAAGGATGCTCATAAGTGTACATGGTACCAGGGCACCCTAGGCCGAAGATCAATGATCGATTCTGAAATCGTTTCATCTAATTTGAGGCCGCATATTTCGGACACTCGGGTGAAGAGAGGGGCAGAGCTGTCAACTGATCACCATCTGGTGGTGAGTTGGGTCAGGGGGTGGGGGAAGACTCTGGACAGACCTGGTAAGCCCAAACGGGTAGTGCGGGTGAACTGGGAAAGTCTGGAGGAGGCCCCTTTCCGTGAGATCTTCAACTCAAACCTCCGGCGGAGCTTTTCTGGCATCCCTGTGGAGGTTGGGGACACTGAACAGGAGTGGGCAATGTTCAAAACCTCTATTGCTGAAGCTGCAGCAGAAAGCTGTGGTCTCAAGGTCTTAGGTGCCTCAAGGGGCGGTAACCCTCGAACACCGTGGTGGACAGGGAAGCCGCCCGACTGAAGAAGGAGGCCTTCCGGGATTTGTTGTCTCGGAGTACTCCGGAGGCGGTTGCAAGGTACCGACGGGCCCTAAGTACTGCAGCCTCTGCTGTGGCAGATGTAAAGCAGCGGGTGTGGGAGAAGTTCGGAGAAGACATGGAGAAGGACTTTCGGTCGGCACCAAAGTGTTTCTGGAGAACTGTCCGCCATCTCAGGAGGGGGAAGCGGGGAACCATCCAAGCTGTGTACAGTAAGGACGGGACCCTGTTGACCTCCACTGGGGAGGTAACTGGGCGGTGGAAGGAACACTTTGAGGAACTCCTAAATCTGACTGACATTCCCTCTTTAGTAGAGGCAGAGCTCGAGGCTGATGGGGGATTCTCATCAATTTCCCTGGTGGAAGTCACTGAGGTAGTCAAACAACTCCACAGTGGCAAAGCCCCAGGGATTGATGAGATCCGCCCAGAAATGCTAAAAGCTTTGGGTGTGGAGGGGCTGTCTTGGATGACACGTCTCTTTAACATTGCGTGGAAGTTGGATACAGTGCCCAAGAAGTGGCAGACTGGGGTGGTGGTTCCCCTGTTCAAAAAGGGCCAGAGAGAGTGTGCCAATTACATGGGGTATCACACTTCTCAGCCTCCCCGGTAAAGTCTACTCCAGGGTGCTGGAACGGAGGGTTCGGCCAATTGTCGAACCTCAGATTGAAGAGGAACAATGCGGTTTTCGTCCCGGTCGTGGAACAACTGACCAGCTCTTTACACTCACAAGGATCCTGGAGTGGGCTTGGGAGTATGCCCATCCAGTCTACATGTGCTTTGTAGATCTGGAGAAGGCGTATGACCGGGTCCCCCGGGAGATACTGTAGGAGGTGCTGCGGGAGTATGGGGTGAGGGGGGCCCTTCTCAGGGCTATCCAATCCCTGTACATCCAAAGCGAGAGCTGTATCCAAGTACTCGGCAGTAAGTCGGACTCTTTCCAGGTGAGGGTTGGCCTTCGCCAGGGCTGCGCTTTGTCACCTATCCTGTTTGTGATATTCATGGACAGGATATCGAGGTGTAGTCGTGGTGAGGAGGGGCTGCGGATCTCGTCACTGCTTTTTGCGGATGATGTGGTCCTGATGGCATCATCGGTCCATGACCTTCAGCTCTCACTGGATCGGTTCGCAGCCGAGTGCGAAGCAGTTGGGATGAGGATTAGCACCTCTAAATCTGCGGCCATGGTTCTCAGCAGGAAACCGGTGGAGTGCCAACTCCAGGTAGGGAATGAGTCCTTACCCTTATCCTTGTTCACGAGTGAGGGGAGACCGGAGCAGGAGATTGGCCGGAGAATCAGAGCAGCGGGGGCGGTAATGCACTCGCTTTACTGCACCGTTGTGGCGAAAAGAGAGCTGAGCCATAAGGCAAAGCTCTCGATCTACCGGTCGATTTTCGCTCCTACCCTCACCTATGGTCATGACCAAAAGAACAAGATCGAGGGTACAAGCGGCCGAAATGGGTTTCCTCAGGCGGGTGGCTGGTGTCTCCCTAAGAAATAGGGTGAGAAGCCCGGCCATCCGCGAGGAGCTCAGAGTAGAGCCGCTGCTCCTTTGAGTTGAAAGGAGCCAGTTGAGGTGGTTTGGGCATCTGGTAAGGATGCCTCTCGGACGCCTCCCTAGGGAGGTGTTCCAGGCACGTCCAGCTGGGAGGAGGCCTCGGGGAAGACCCAGGACTAGGTGGAGAGATTATATCTCCACACTGGCCTGGGAACGCCTCGGGATCCCCCAGTCAGAGCTTGTTAATGTGGCTCGGGAAAGAGAAGTTTGGGGTTCCCTGCTGGAGCTGCTCCCCCTGCGACCCGATCCCGGATAAGCGGATGAAGATGGATGGATGGGACTGTGTATAATACAGCTGTTTCCGATATTGCTGAAGGTACATTTAAGAGTTACTTTATGGAGCTAAAATTCTTAGTTTAAGAAAGATTGATTGATTAACTTGTTGTTAATAACTGGGATTCATATAAGTGTTATTATATTAGTGGAAAGTAAAAGTGTTTATTCCCTTTAAGTTTTATTGTAGGCGTGTCAAATGCTGCATTAAACAGAATTAAGTTAATGTTTGGCCATTTAAGTTTTTGTTGTTAAATACACTGCTCAAAAAAAATAAAGGGAACACTTAAACAACACAATGTAACTCCAAGTCAAACACACTCCTGTGAAATCAAACTGTCCACTTAGGAAGCAACACTGATTGACAATCAATTTCACATGCTGTTGTGCAAATGGAATAGACAACAGGTGGAAATTATTGGCAATTAGAAAGACACCCCCAATAAAGGAGTGGTGACCACAGACCACTTCTCAGTTCCTATGCTTCCTGGCTGATGTTTTGGTCACTTTTGAATGCTGGCGGTGCTTTCACTCTAGTGGTAGCATGAGACGGAGTCTACAACCCACACAAGTGGCTCAGGTAGTGCAGCTCATCCAGGATGGCACATCAATGCGAGCTGTGGCAAGAAGGTTTGCTGTGTCTGTCAGCGTAGTGTCCAGAGCATGGAGGCGCTACCAGGAGACAGGCCAGTACATCAGGAGACGTGGAGGAGGCCGTAGGAGGACAACAACCCAGCAGCAGGACCGCTACCTCTGCCTTTGTGCAAGGAGGAGCAGGAGGAGCACTGCCAGAGCCCTGCAAAATGACCTCCAGCAGGCCACAAATATGCATGTGTCTGCTCAAACGGTCAGAAACACACTCCATGAGGGTGGTACGAGGGCCTGACGTCCACAGGTGGGGGTTGTGCTTACAGCCCAACACCGTGCAGGACGTTTGGCATTTGCCAGAGAACACCAAGATTGGCAAATTCGCCACTGGCACCCTGTGCTCTTCACAGATGAAAGCAGGTTCACACTGAGCACATGTGACAGATGTGACAGAGTCTGGAGACGCCGTGGAGAACGTTCTGCTGCCTGCAACATCCTCCAGCGTGACCGGTTTGGCAGTGTCTTAGTAATGGTGTGGGGTGGCATTTCTTTGGGGGGCCGCACAGCCCTCCATGTGCTCGTCAGAGGTAGCCTGACTGCCATTAGGTACCGAGATGGGATCCTCAGACCCCTTGTGAGAGCATATGCTGGTGTGGTTGTCCCTGGGTTCCTCCTAAAGCAAGACAATGCTAGACCTCATGTGGCTGGAGTGTGTCAGCAGTTCCTGCAAGAGGAAGGCATTGATGCTATGGACTGGCCCGCCCGTTCCCCAGACCTGAATCCAATTGAGCACATCTGGGACATCATGTCTCGCTCCATCCACCAACGCCACGTTGCACCATAGACTGTCCAGGAGTTGGCGGATGCTTTAGTCCAGGTCTGGGAGGAGATCCCTCAGGACACCATCCGCCACCTCATCAGGAGCATGCCCAGGTGTTGTAGGGAGGTCATACAGGCACGTGGAGACCACACACACACTACTGAGCCTCATTTTGACTTGTTTTAAGGACATTAAATCAAAGTTGGATCGGCCTGTAGTGTGGTTTTCCACTTTGATTTTGAGTGTGACTCCAAATCCAGACCTCCATGGGTTGATAAATTTGATTTCCATTGATAATTTTTGTGTGATTTTGTTGTCAACACATTCAACTATGTAAAGAAAGGAGTATTTAATGAGATTATTTCATTCATTCAGATCTAGGATGTGTTATTTTAGTGTTCCCTTTATTTTTTTGAGCAGTGTATAAAAGCTCAAAATTGTAATACAGAGAGAGCGGCAGTGCTGACACTTGCAGAAAGATGAACATAGATGTATAGGTAAATAAATAACAAGCAGAAACCATCTTGCAATGGGATCACACTTGCTGCGGTGCCAAATTGATGTGTATTGTGCAATGGAACACATGACATGAGATAAGTGAGTTTGGAGAAACAGGTGAAATGTGCCAAATGTATTCAATTTGCCTAGCAGTCCTGGCAGGGGCAACTTTTAACCATGTTAGTTTTGACATATGTGTTTTGCTGAAATGCCCCCCGCCCACAACCCTGTGGCGGCTGGCTATAACTGACCAATTGAATAAAACGGGCTTGCAATGTATAAAAACCGGTCGGACAAACAAACCATAGAGAGAAAATATCAAAACTAAATGAGTTCCTGTATTATAATAGGCGGGGAAATTTAATACCAGTAGTGACACACTCCCTAGTGCTTTCATGTTTCATTTCCATTCAAGGAACTCCCGTCATCTGGCAGGAATATTTTCCTCAAAAGTTACATTTCCCACAATGTGTTTCAATGAAATATAGCCCACCTGCAGTAAATATCATTACAGCCAATTTGAACTGCAATATTTCACAAAAGGTTTTTTGTGTTACATTTCCCCAAAGGTTCCCTGTGTACACTTTTCCCTCCATAAAATTGGTAGTGAGTATTCACATAATTTCATTATTCAAGTGTTGGTCTGGACAGAATGTCTGCAGCACAACTATAAATGACATTATACTTTTTTGACTTTTATTGTGTATTTACTACTCTAAACAACTCCTTTTTTTAAATTGCTCAAAACATGTTCAGCAAATGAATGGTTGAGGGGGAGGGGGGATTAACAGGTATGCAGAGGATTTAGATTAATGACTACAGTATGTTAGCAAGACGGGGGGTAGAGGAGAGTAGATTTACCTTTTTGTGATGGAGCAGCATTGCACGATAATGTTCTTGTTGTGCGCCCCTCGGCACCTGAGAATTGAAAAATCATAAAGAGGCAACATCAACACATCATCACAATTACAAGAAAGAAAGCTTGCAAAGTTAAAAAAAACCAACCCATTTGACTTGTATGTTACTATATTTTTGAGAAGTGTTAGCCTATGGTTTGTTGCTTTTACTTATGGGATTGAAGTATCAAAGTATGTCAAAAGTATTCACTGAATTTTTTGATGAAACATTGCTTTCTGACATAGTTTTGAAAGACTGCCGCTGTGAAACATTTCCTAACACTTGAGAGCTATGATTCAAGTTCTCACTGTGCAGACAGTATAGATGTTCAACCAGCTTAATGAACTATGATTTTCTTTAGAAAAAGCCAATCTAATGTGGCACAGACAGTAAGGAAATGTTGGCAGTGAAACGCTTCCATTTAAAATAACTTGTCCAAGGACAAAGTCTTATACAAACATCTCATCATTTAAACTTAAAACTGATCCACACGAGCACAGACACATATCTGTATTTAGGGGATGTCAACACATTTGTTATTACTGACACTACATTTGACTGAAATTCAATGAAAAACATTTTAAAATAAGTGCTTAATACAAAACAATTTGAAATAAGCCAGCAGTGGAACAGAGGGACAGGTGCAGAGTTAACTGTCTCACAAATAATAAGACACCATCATAGTAATTAAGTATTGTTGGCCAGCTTTGGTTCATGCTCCACTGTCTGTCATGGCTTATATGTCATGAGGGCCTGGTGCTGCCAGGTCATGCAGAGATGACAGTTAAAAATGAACTGTGCACTCTCAAAGGTCCCACAATACACACTAGACCTGAACTAATGCCAAATACACTGGGCCTTATTGAACCAACCTACAGGACACCTGACTAATTTGTTAAAGACTATCGAAATTGAACTTACATCCACGTGTCACATATGTATACTTATTAATCTCACATTTTAGGCCACATTAAAGAACAATCTAATGAAGATTATGGAAAAACAACTTGTGAAAGAGCAATGTTAGCTGTAATTAAAACAAAAGACATAGTCATTTGTAAAAAGAAAAACTGGTTGTGTGCACATATTTCAAAATATGTTAAATGAAATAATAAGAAATTATAAAACATAAATGTTAACTTTGAACTATTTTTTCTTTAAATAATTTGCCATGTTGAAGTGCACCATGCCTGATGGTTGAAGACAACTTAGTAGTAAACAGATTTAATTAAAAAAAAAAAACCCTAGGTAGCGAGATAGCTAAGATTCTGCATGTTAGATGAATGAATGGCCGAGGGACATTTTCTCCCTTACCGGTGTGACATAGATTCACTCACTTATGAGGCATCTCTCTCATTCATACATTCTGGGAGGGGGAGGGGTAAAAATATTGCATGCACTTGATGGAGTTAATTGAGGGAGTGTCATCTCAGTTGCTCTTTCACATTTAACGGACATGTTCCAAGGAGATGTCTTAGTTATAAGCCCCTTTTTGCAACATGTGATGTTTTTGCTTGACCAGGAGGTCAGGATTTTCTGTATTTATCAAGCAAACTGACATCTTACAGTTGCACGTCACTAAAAATGTATCGCTAGAGAGAAAATTAACAGAAAACTTCATCTTTGAATTAAGTTATCCATCCATCCATCCATCTATCCATCCATTGTCAACCGCTTATCCTGCGTACAGGGTCACGGGGGAATTAAGTTATTATATATGTAAAAATATCAAACATTCGCTGCTTTTAGCTTCTCGAATGTGATGACTTCCTGCATAAATTCAATATGTTTCAAGTTTTAGACTGTTAGTTGGGCAACACAGGCCATTTTAGAACATCACCTTGGGTGCTGGGAGAGTGTGATGGGCCTCTTCTGATATTTTACAGTGTCAACTAATCTAAAAAAACAACCGACATATTACACATTTACCAATCATTCACTCGTTTTGTGTGATGATGGGAGTATGATGACTTACTGCAGGGGCTACTCTGGTGGTACAGGAGATGTGAGAAAGACAAGACAGGTGCCAACTCGCTGCGGAGCCCAACTCTTCCCGCCTCATTTGATTCCTCTCCAATCCCTTCACCTTTCAGTTGCTGCCCCACCGCTTCCTGGTCTGCCCAGACCACGCCTCTTTCCCTCAACACAAGGTGCTCTAGTTCATGGTTCTCCATCTCATCTGCTGCTGTGACCAGGCCAGCCCCACGCAAAGCAGAGTAGTGGCGACTATAAGCCGGCAATAAAATGTTAACCATTCTGAAATGCAATGAAAAAATAACACTGAGACATTTTCCAAGAAAAAACACACGTTACGGTGAGGCAAAGTGTAGCGTCGTCGGCTGCACTGAGTAATAGTTACTGAGTAATAAAACTGGTTCTAGGTATTGTCAACCTACTTCTGCATGCGCTTGTTCTCCTGATCCTGCAGTGCAGTGAGCTCGACCATCTGCTTTATGTGTTGTTTGAGATCATGTACCTGCAGCTCCAGTCTGTGGCAATGTAGACTCTTCTCTAACACCTGAACAAGGGGGAGAAGTGAGTGCAGAAATGAAGAGTTTTGAATTATTCTGCTGGGGAGAACTGGGGGAAACAAAAGGCAACTGGGGGTCAGCATACTAAAGAGAAGATGCAAAGTTCTGTTTTCATCCATGTTTCATCAGAAAAGCTGTCTGCTTGGGGTAAGGGAGGGGAGAGAGAGAAAAAATAAAGAACTCTGACGTAAAGAAACTACGAAACAACAGCAGAGAGAACATTTGACCGGTGGGTGCGTCATAGTTCTGGGTCAGTTCCTGGAAGAAAGGATAAAGAAAAAAATAACATGGGCATGGTTTTAGGTAACTGGCTGCTGTGTGAGGGATGAGTAAAGGGTATTGATTTATTCTCTTCAGTGATCCACGAGTGAGCTGGAGAAATAAAATGAGCACGGTTCTAATTACTGGGAGAACAGATGGGAAGAAAACAAAGACAGTCACGACACCAGTAGAGACACAGCCTACCTTCCAAAATAAACAAACAAAAAACACCAAGCAATGAGTTTTGAACGATGTAACCCACATTGTAAAGTTTTTCTCTATATCTAATCATGCTCATTTGCCTTCTTACATTAATTCAAACTATTTCAGACTGTCTACAAGTTATGTAACTTAGTATCTAGTTTTACAAACTGTTTGCCTCTTCTGATTTACTGTCCAAAGTCTGACAAAGATTTAAGTTCTCTATCCCCGATGTCAGTGCAAAGTGTTGTTGGAATTTGTATAAAAAGGGCTACAAGCATTGTGTTATACACAATTTCAATTAGGCAAAATCACTAGCAATCATGATAGAATTTTGCAGAACTTTAACATGCAATTATAATTCAAAGATAAAAGGTTTTTACTAAAGCACGAAGCAATTTGTTTTTCAGCTCCCTTAATGTGAAAGGGTCAATAAGTTCTACTCACCTCTGTGGTCTGATCATTCGACTTCAAGAGCTTAATATCATTCTCGACACGATGAAGCCAGCCATCATTGTCCAGGAAAAGTGTTTCTGCCTCCTTCAAACGATTGTAAATGTGTTGCTGCTGAGTGCGTAAGCTGGCAATCTTCCGCTCGTGCTTGCAAGTGGCCTATTGAAAGCAACAACAACAAAGGCTCATACTATTACTAAAGTGATATTATGAATCGTCCGTCGCTTGAGCTAGTGTTACATACTATTAATGGTGCATGTGGTATATATAACAATAATTACATCTGAAAGCAGCAATATGGCAAACAGGCGCTTTTCTAAAAACAAAGAGTTTAGTTTGTTTTGAATGACAGTTGACCAAAGTTTGGTACCAAAAAATCTTGAGAATTCACTTTTCACACTTTAAATGGCATTTACAGCTGGTACCAACAATGGACTCAAATGGCAGAGAAGAGCCAGGAACTAGGGAGCAGTGACCCTGTCCTGTAGTGGCGTAAATGAGAGGCTAAAGCAACTATAGAGAACAGAGAAGTGAAATGATGACTCAGCAGCTGTTTTTCTGCGGGGAAGATGGAATCTGTGGATAGCAGCGTAAGCATCAGCTACCTTCTCAGTCTTTTCTTTGGCACAGAAATGTTGGACCTGCAGGTTGTCCTCCTCACTGTAGCGCTGGCGCAGCTCATTCTCCTTCAGTTGTCTCTCCAGATCCAGCTGTTTTTTCCTGATTTGGGCCCGGCCCGAGAAGATTCGCTGCAGAGCTTCTGACACCCTGGAGAGAGAGAGAGAGAGAGAGAGAGAGAGAGAGAGAGAGAGAGAGAGAGAGAGAGAGAGAGACTTCTTTGCTTTGAAATGGCTGCATTGGGACATTTGAACTTAAACATGAATTAGACATGTTCAAAAATGACCATCAATGTGGTAATTTTTTAGACTGCATTATGCTGACTGATTCACATACATGAGGGAGACAGAATATTAGAAACACCTCAAGGCAATGTGATTAGAAGCTGCAGAGCCACACATAAGGAGCTCATTTAAATTAATTGCCATGCCAAGAGCCCTTACAAACCACTCGGTCATGTATTTACCAAATCCTAAAAAGGTCATGCAATATTTAATAGTTTTATCAAAACAACTGTTTACAGTAAAATAACTTACAATATTGATGATCTAAAAATATATGAATTAATCACGTCACATGTTTGCATGACAAATATTGTTATTTACTACAATCAATTAATGATGCTTTGAGGCTTGATTCAATTATTAAGTCACATTGTTAACCTTTTAGTGTAATCTAGAGCTTCCACGTGATGCCAATTCTGTTCGGACAAAGCCAGAAAGCTATATGATGTATATATATGTATTCCTGGAATAGACTTGAGCTGATATCTAGACTGCATGCAAGCGGCTGTCTAGTTGAGTTAAAGCAGGAGGAGAGAAAGGGGAGGCATGCAGGTAAATAAGACTGGAGAGCTGTCGCTGAAATGTGACTGCACTCTTCAATGTAACTCCAGTGACGTAGGAGACGTCGTGGCCTTGCTAGACTGCTGAATTTTTAATAGCGTGAGAAGCGTGCAGCCTCTATTCAGAGCCTCTCACTGTGCGAGTTGTGAATTCTGATGCCAGTGAATGAAATGTGTGGGAGTGAGACTCATTCAGGTTTTCCGTGTCCTCCGCCCCCAACCCAAATACCCCAACAGATGCCACTGTATGCCTTAAAGACAACTAGATGGGATATGGTTGATCTGATTTATGTGAAAGAAACAATTCTATCTATCTAGTCATCCATCCATATATGTTATTAAAATAAAGGCACGACACAACTTTCCCTGTCAAACTTAAAATAAATAAATTAAGGAGATGGCTAAGCTAATGTTGATTAAAGCAGTTTCATCAAACACTAGTATACCTTTACTATACATTTGTGGCAAATAGAAATGAAATTTAAGTTAACATAAAACAGTAAACATAAGTAGTTTTTAGTCTTGAAGGTCAGCAGTGTTGAGTCCCATCTATCATCCTGTTTCAAATTGGATACATATAGCAATAAATGAATAATGCTTTATTAAGATTAACCTTAAATTGGTCTGAAAGTTCAATTAATTACAGAAATCTACTTTAGTATCTAGCTGCCCTATGTAGGTCCACTGACTACAGTGCAGGTTAGGCGTGAATGTGGGAAAAAAAAGTCTTCTAGAATACAAATATTGGTGAGCTGATGACCTCAAATTCTTACGTAGTAGTTGCCGGTACAATATTGCTGTTTTTATTCCAAAACATACAAATACAGAAAATCTCTAGAAATAAAGAAATCCTTTTCTCTCTCAGTATTTGTTTTTTCGTGTGATGCAGAAGCTGACAGGGGAGTAGTTTTTCACTCCTGATGGGACTTTTTTTGCTATATCCACTAGTGCTGCATGAAGACACTACTGAAGACGCACTGCTTTCTGTGCATAGGATAGCATTTCATGTAACACAAACAAGTGATTAAAAAGCAAACAAACAACAACAAAAAACTAAGTGTGCTACACAAGGTATGGGAACTGATCAAGTCTTTTTGGCAGTATTGGATCATCAGTTCTGACACTTTTTGTCTCCAGTACATTCGGGGTAGATCAGCTGTCAAAAACACCACAAATGCATTGTGTTGCAAGTGTGTGCATGACAGTATAAACAAATAAACAAACCGTAACTGGCATTTTCAACTAATGATATCCACATTGACACTGTGTGATAAAAAACGCATGTAGAATCGCTTTGGGTAAAAAAAAAAGTGGCTTTGCTTCTATTTTAGCAACATTTGCTGCTGCTTTGCACCTTGAAAGTGCTGCTCCTACCCAAACACTATCAAACAATTTCCCACAGCAGTTTTTCATTGTCACTGATCTCTCCACAGCTATTAAGTTATTGTACAAAGCAAAATTACAAACAGACATAATTGCAACCAAGGAGCAGAGAGCATCTAGTTAGGTGTCCTCAGGATTGTATCACTGCTTTTTACCAATGATGTAGATCAGCTAGCCTTATTGAACTGTGACCATCACCAGCCCTGGGTGGTCTGTAGCCAATTAAGCACATCCAAGTCTGTAGCCACTATACTCTGCTAGACAACAACAGACAACGTCCTTTGGGTTGGGAACAAGTTGTTGCAAGCTTCAAATATCTTTGGTTCTTGTTCAAGAGTGAGGTGAAGATTGCGCATGAGACTGTAGTAGATTGGTTATAGGAAGTAACATAGGTGTCACACTGGACTGTCGTGAGCTCCAAGTACTGACAGAAAGAATGACATCCCAGATACAAAGGGCCAAAATTAGTTTTCTTCACAGTGGTTGGGGTGTCTGATCAGTATGTGTCTTGGACTCCCTCCCTGCGGAGGTATTTCAGGCACATCGAGCTGGGAGGAGACCCCGTGGCAGACCTGGAGCATGCTGGAGGGATTATACATCCCATTCGTGCTGGGAATGCGTTGGGAACCCCCCAGAAGAGCTGGAGAAGGTGGGCAGCTTCTTTGCTTTGATTGCTACAGTGCTGCTATATGCATATATCTGTGTGTGAAGGACTGTACATCCAATGTCTATACAAATGTAAGTACATGTACAATTATTTTTTGGTGATCCGAAAAAGTATCCGATCCGTGACTCAAAACCGTGATATGATCTGAACTGTGAGTTTTTTTAAACTAATACGCTTTGTTATAGGGACCCTGCTGAGCAGATATATATAATATAATAAAGGCTCATTGCTAAAAGTTAATTTTGGAATATTTATTGTAGGGCTGAAACGATTCAACGATTAAATCGATTAATAAAATACATCAACGCAAATTCTTTGCATCCCTCTAGCATGCTCCAGGTCTGCCATGGGGTCTCCTCCCAGCTGGATGTGCCTCCGCAACAGCACGACAGCACCTGATCAGAAAGCAGCCGGAGTTCTGCCAGTGGACCATAGACAAGGTAACAGTAACAGCAACTTTAGCATTTAACTGAAATCAAGATTGATTGTTGAGTTGAAGGCTAGCCAAAGTAAGCTGCAGTCCTTAGCTGAAAATGTACACACGTGCGTTTGTTGTTCTCCTTTTTGGGCCGTCAGTTGTAACCTCACAGACATGAGTTAACTGGGTGTCGGGGAGCTGCACCTTTTAACTCACCTCCAGCTCTCTCTGTAGCTCAGATAATCCCTGGTACCTGTGTGTGCTAATCCATCCTTTCACCCATATTCTTTGTCTTTATAATTGCCATCTTTATAATAACAAACAACAGCTTCATTTCCCGTTTCACATTTCACGTGTGTTTTCTTGAGAAAACGTGGTTTGGAGACCAGCGTCACGTAGTATGAAGCCACAACGACTTCAAGACTCGATACAAGACGGCAAGTTGTGTAGTGTGAATTGGCCAACGCTGAAAGTCGTGTAGTCTGCACAAGCCTTGTATGACACACTATGAATTTCTGAAAGGACAATAAATATCTATCACCTGATCCCACAACGCATCGATGAATCGTTGAAATAATCTATAGAAGCTTCGAATACTAAAATCATTGTTGATTCTACAACCTGAACCACCATTCTCAATCACACGTTACAATGCTTGATCCACTTATGGCCACCAGGACCACTTGTAAAAAACCATAGGTTCCTATCAATGTATCACTACTGTACAATACATTATCAAATGCAGGCTACTTGACTTTCTGCCTGCAATCGGTGTCTGTATTCTAATTACAATGTTTACAATAAAAGGGTTTATAACACAAAGAAACAACCACTCAGGTTACACTGTGAATCACATTCATGAACATGCTTACCTTTTGAACTCTTCTTGTTTCTGGGAAGGGATCATGTTAAAAGGCCCAGGCACCATGTTCTTCTCCTCATATTCTTTTAGTTTCTGCTTCAACTGTAGAATCTTTTGAAATGCGAAAGAACATTGAAATAACAGTCAGAAATCAGATCATGGTGACTGTTGAAATGAGAAGTTTTAAGTATGGGGGAAAAATGCTAAAGATAAAAAAAAGTTTACCTCTTGCCGTTGCTTCTCACATATCACTGCATATTGGCCTATGTGACTGTCCAGGCTTACAACATTACTCTTCAGCTGATATGTAAGAGTAAAGAGAAAAATGTAATGATTTAAAAGGAATTCACACATTTATAGTCCAAGGATTTTATCAGTTATATTACAATTAACAATTCTAAAACAATATGATTTCTTTAATACTAACCGAGGACTTAATCTCCTTTGCCCTGTTGGCATACTTAAGTGTGTTGTGGGTGTCATCATATGACTTGGATGAGGGGCTAACATTGGCAATCATAACCGTCCTGCAGTTGCCGCCCAAAGAGTCTTTGAGAAGTCGTGTCAGCTTGCTGTCCCTGTACGGTATATGAGTTTTCTTACTCTGAAACAAATGAGAAAATAAGTTGACTTAAAGTGTACACAAACAAGCAACTCAGAAAATATTAGACCTCTTTGGGATCCATTGAGTTTATTTAAAAAGACATCAAATGAATCCTGGAATCCACTACCTCTGTCAAACATGACACAAATCAAAATTTAAGAAAGAAAAAGTCCATTATTGCTGTGGTATGCAGAACGCACCAATGTGAGGTACGACTTGAAATGCATTCTCCATATGGACAAGCTCCACAAGAGACGCTTAGCCATATTACAGTATTTGGTGGGGACCAATAAACCTAACAGCGTACAAAATTCAGCATGGACTGTTCATTTTAGAGTTAAAAAAGAGAACAGCCATCGACAACACTGTTTTTTTTCTGCAGCTGGTCTGTGAACACAGCTCAGTCTGTAATAATGGCATTAGATAAACTACAGCTGCTTAGGTGAGTTACAATCTCATGGGCATTGGGATCGCAAAAGTCACATTAAAGTTAAGTAACAAAGTAGTGTAAAATGATCTCTTGGGGTCCGCAGCTGTGCCTGCACTTCTTCTTGGAAAAACCCTAAGTCTACATCTGGATTGAGACCTTAACTATAGTTCATGTCAGGTCCAGGGAGTTTCAAGATAGCCGTGCCAATTTGATAAATCTTCTATTTAATAAGAACAGGCAGTTCAAACATATTCTTTCAACAAAGCCGGTATCTCAAAGTAAACATCCATTTTTCACCAAACTCAAATGTTTGTTTTGACCCTATTACATTGGTCAACTATTGGGAATCTGTCACAGATTCAATGTAAAACAACCCCCTGTAACTTACAGCTGAAGCTTCAAAAGGAACCCAGCACGTGTCCACACTAATGCAGACAAAATCGCTTTATATAACAAGGGGGGTCTTGTCCATACTACTAGTTTTAGATCTTTTTCTGTAAGTTTACCCTCCACTTTTACATGTCAGAACAATAGGAAAGTTGGTTGGATCTCTCCTTGTTGAACATCTTTCAGCTGGCAAATAAAACTGTATAACTGCCATGATCTGGTAAGTAGGGATGGGAAGCATTATCATTCAACCTTTTTTCACCAATCAAAAAAAACAAAAAGTGACATCAGCATTTCAAAAAGATCAGCTCTCTCTGTCACCATTAAGCAGGATTGGCACTATCAAACGTGTCTACTTTGGACAACATTTTCAGAAAGCCCCTTTTTTGTGGGTGGGAAACACTGGCCTTGTGTGGATGGAAGGCCAAAATGGAGAGTAAGTCGTTAAATGTATCTGCATCGCCTAAGGCAAACAACTTACAACAAAAACCTCTGTGCAGCATAGCATGAAGATGACATACTAAACAGCCTCAACAGAAGTAGCAGACATTCTTCACTCAAACGAATGGCATGTCAGCCCAGACACAAGTGGGGACATTCTTTCCTGTAAACAATGGCCACAACATGAATTCCTCGTCTGACAACAGTAAACACTGCAGTACCAATAACCATGGGGATAGGGTGGGGAAGGAGTGGGGATTTGTGGTGGGCGTTGTAGGTTGAGCAGATCAAACTGCATCCACAACTGCGACACAAGAATGGTGGGCAGGGTGTAATACTAACTGGACAGTGTCCATGACATGAAAAAACACAGTTTTAACCCCAAGAATGAAATAACCTGTTGAAGAAGGATCATTTTTCAACATGGCTGTGGTGCATTTGCACAGTACTTCCTACATGCATGTGGCCTGCTTGCGCCTTGTCCCTTGGGACTGGTGTGTAAAATAAAAAGACTGCTTGACAGGTTAATGTATGCAACTGGAATGAAATAATACCCAAATACTCAGCTGACTCTCCACTTCCCAGGCTCTCTGGTTCATAAGGAGACCAGTTAACTTCATTTACCTACAACTATAATAATCTTAAGAACATGATGGAAAATTTCCATATGCACTGTTGATTTTCTGACTAAATAGAATCAAAAACAATACTAAATACAATACATTGTATTTGCTAGCAGTCTGTAATGTGTTTTGTTTTTCACGTCTGCACATTCACTGTATTTGTGCACTGTCTGCAATGCACTGCACCAGTGCACATCTCTGGACACATCACACACATTTGTTGTGACTGTGATAATGAGCATGATAGCATACTATTATAAACATTATTTGTTAAATTGTCTGTAAAGATTGTAATAACATACAGTATGTAATTGGAGATAGAGTGAAGAGCTAATAATGCTCCATCTAAACTATACAATAAAATATCAATACAGTCTACTCAGAATCAAAGATTCTACTATATTTAAACAATGTATCTGACAACAAATTGTTGACTTTGCAATTTTTGTTTAAAGTCTGGTTAGTAATTAATTTGTTTATTGTTTGTGTTACATTGCTTTTATTGTTTAAAATGTTGAATATTGCTTGATTGTGTAACATCATTTAAATGTCTAAATAACACATTTTTCTAACTTTTATTAAGTTGTGAATCACAGAGTATCATTTAATTTGTTATGAAGCTAACAAGACACTTTGTTTGGTTTCTAGATTCTGACAGTCATTAGGTCTTCACCAAACAACAAGGTGTCTTCTGTGCATTCAAGTCTGGGAGTTACAACAAGCACACAACACTGTTTAAATGTGTAGTTGTTGTGAGCAGATCAGTAATTTAAATTTCCAGCTGTCATTGAGACATCTGACAGATTGCTCCAAGCAAAAAGAAAGTGTGAAGCACTGTTAAATATTAAAAGGGAGACCACATTTTCCAGTTTCTCTGATGAGTCAAAATGTTTAAAGGTTTTCAGGGTCCCAAGAAAAATGGAAGGTTTTCTAGGAACAAGTGGCCACCCTGGTATTGGGGCATAATGATCTTGGAAAATGGGAGCAGTGTTTGCAACAAAGGCTGTAATGTCATGCTGACATATATCCACTGACTATTGTATGACCAGAGCATTCATTGGATCTAATACCAAAATGACATGCATGGAAAACAAGTGTGCAGCTTGTGTAAACAGTGCAACAGAAATCTGGGCACCAACGTTTTTGCTCTATTTTGAAAACTGCTGAGTTGTCAAGTTAATCTAAAATGTAATATGTATCAATGGTGACTGTGGTTTATATAATAATACTAATAATACAGTAAATGCAGGGTAATATAAACTCACCTTTGGGTCAGCAAGCGCATTGATAACATTTCCTAATGCAAGGAGCGAACGGTTGATGTTCGCCCCTTCCCGCAAACGTGCCCCTTTGGCGTTGGTGGCGCTGGCTCTCTCAGAACCTGCCAGATCAATCAGGCTCATTTTGGCAACACAGGCATTAGGATTGAGGCTGGCGGTTTTGTCCTGCTGCCTCAAATATATCTGGAGAAAATAATACAAAACTGTTCATTTAAAACCACCAAGAAATATTCAAAATATTTATTACACTAGAAATTGTGGAGTTTGCAGTTAAGCTTTTGTATCCATGTCTCTCTTTTTAGTTAATTATTGTCTACATGTTATTTTCTTATTCTTAATTAATTCTACAGCCTGATTTTCCTTTGGGACTTCAGTAACTGGACTGGATTGAAATACCTGAAATACAGCATGGGACCGGGAAGAAGTGGCATTCATATCAGTGGGATGCTGTGTCCTGTTGCGATTGCCACAATCCAAAGCTTCAAGAATGTGCTCTGCAGATTTGGGCTGTATATAACAACAAAAATTTGGAATGATTTGGAACCATCCCAGTACACTTGCACACCACAGCAACATAACAGTAAGGGACGTCAACATTCAATAGCTGAATATGTAACCGTGTATATATATAACACATGTTGCTACTAACCTGATGCAGTGAGAGGCCCTGAACAACCACTCCTTTAGAACTGTCCTCTCTGACTGCTAGAGGCCCTGCATTAGCCAACAAGTCTCTGATCTGTTCATTGTAAACCTGCAAACAAAAAACAAAACAGAAAAAATTACTGCAAACAGCGGCTAATCCATCAAAACCACCCCAAGAGATCAGTCAAGACAAAAATGTATGACTGGGTTACTAATATAGAACAAACAGTATATAGAAAAACCTGTGAAGACAAAATATCCCCTTTAAGCTAGGCTATTAAAGTGAGTAACTGCTGCAATGCCTTTAGACAAAAGCGTTGTGGTTTAATTATCAATGAAGATTACAACTGAAACCCCGAGTCTGACACTGCACTAAAGCAGACAATAAAAACTATGATGATTAAAATGTTCACCTCAAGATATGAGAATGCAACAGCAAACTCTTTCTCCTCCTTGGCATCATCCATGCGTTTGAACAGCTCTTCCATGGTGCGGTACATGACCCCAGGCTCATTTTGTGAGCCTAACATGGTATGCGTCTTGCCTGCTCCAGTAGCACCGTACGCAAACACTGCAATTAAATGAAAAATTACTACAAAGTAAGACATGTATATATAAAATAAAAATAACAATGCTTATCACAACAAAAATCGACTAGCTTCAAACTTATTTTGGATAGAGCATAACCACAAATTATTATGTGAAAAAAAATTTGACTGAGCATCAAATGTATTATTTTTCAAAATGAGGCTGAGAAAAGCTGCTTATTTTGAAAAGCTTGGCTTAAGTGTGCCTAACTGATAAAAATGAAGATGTTCTAATCAGCTCAGATTTGAAAGTACGCAATACTGTCTCAACAACACCTAAATGAAAAGCTTTAGATTCACACATTAAACCAAATACAACTCCAAAGTTTTTGGTTACATACAATTTAATCAAGACGAGCTAGGTGGTAAACACTGATATTCTGCACCCAATATACACTCAGTCGCTAGTTTATTAGGTACACCTAGATAAAAGTGCAGTCTAATACAACAGTCCTGCAATAAATCCTTTCTTAATGAAGGGAATAATGCTATGTTTTCACTGAAAGTGTGTTGGAGAGGTGTTGATTCAACTGTATGGTGATTTTGGAGGCCGCAGCTGAATTGTATTGCGGTATACTGACAGGTGTTTCAATTATTTTATAGATTTTTTTTATGAATGAGGGTATGCTAAATATCAGGAAGGCCTCTCTGTGAAGTGCAACGCAGTTCAACAGCACCACAAACTACATCTTCCAAAATGATCATACAGTTGAATGTTTCAGCAGGATCATTTGCAGCTGATCCACGCATCTTTTGATGGATCAATTAGACTCTAAAGCCAAATCCATCTCTGGTCTTGTTTGCAGCAGGTACACAAAATTTCCCAGTTGTGCTGATTTAAAAACACTGCAACTGCACAGCGTTGTGAGCCAGTGACCAGCAAGTGAACCCTGGCGCAGACAAAGTAAATTAACAGCAGCCAGCATTTTCAATTAATGATACGGCAGCGTGAGTCACCTGTTGAGAATTGTTTTAGTATTTTTTTCCATTATTTTTTCACAGCTCTGAAGTAGTGCTAGTGTAGCTCATAAATGCATTTGAATTTCAGTATTTGGTCATGCTGGAGTTAAAGAGAGGTGGTCAAAAATCCCCTCTACTCACAGTACAGCTACTGTAGCCATATCAATAGCACCAACGATACAACCACTAATGCTGCTGTGGTCTGAGAAATAACCATATTCACAGCCAGGCACAGCAGCTACAGTTGTGTTAATAGCAGTGGCTGTACCACTGTTGGAGCTCAGCCTTTCGGAAGGAGTAATGAGCAATTAATGCATAATGGAAAGTTTCACAGTCTATCCTTTCTGTAGCGAGAGCGTTTCCCTAAACTGGCAGTATAACTGGACTAACATATTAACTGTTCCTACGGATCAAGGGTAATGCAAAAATATTGCATGGGAAAGCAAAACTTAATGCAAGGAAATGCAAAAGTAGTTCAGAAATAATCCCACCATGACCCTTCTGGGGCAATGTACTTTATAAAATATTAAAGAAAACCATGAAAGGTGTGATTCATGCTATACTACCTTAATGAAGAGTCATTCAGGTGTTACATATTTAAATTGCTTTATAATTTTAATTTAGGCTTACTTTATGAAAAGGGAATATATTGCACATGTATTGTTAAGAAATATAAATATAATTTAGATACTGATTATTAAAAGGACTCAGATAGGGTTTAGGAATGAAAAATGTGATTAGGACACCCAAATTGTTCAGCATATCATGTTATTTGATGGTTGCGCTATGGAGGTTCAGTTATTTCTTTTTTTGTTTGACAGCCTTGCGCAGCTTAAAACACACATCTTGTATTTATTCATTTGTTACCTGTGCAGTTAAATCCATTCATCACACCATCCAGCACTCCTTTAGTGGTGTTCTCAAAGATGTCAACTTGAGTAGAGTTCTCGCTGAAGACATGGTCAAAAACAAACTTAAGGTCTTTGTTAGCCCTCTTGTTGATGTTTCTGTTCCGTACTCTTTGTGACCCAAAACATGATACGTCCTCTTCCTTGGGATCAAATATGAGCATGTGGTTATCAACAACCTGCACCACATTTCGACAGTTTTCACGCTTCTCACTGTCGCTGGTTGGCCTAACCCGAACAACCACCTTGACATGGCTGCATACATCACTTGCCATTGTGGTCCCTCTGCAGTGACTGAAGTGTTGCTGCAAAGCAAATACAAAGGGCTGCTCATTAAATCACACAAATTGAGAAAGAAACAGGGAAAAACAGACCGTAGAATAGAGGGTGTCATTATGCTGTACAGACTGTAAAGGTCTTTGAGACAAATTAATGATTTTGGGTTTTATATAAAATTAACTTGACTGACTTAAGTCACCAACAAATTTCTTCAGCCTGTCTCAGCTTATCCCTGATGTTACAGCAGACAGTTGATATGTTTGCTAATGATAGTGAGGTGAAAATCTAATTGATAAGCAATCACATCATTTGTTTTTGGTACAGGTTTTGTAGATCAGTACAGGCCAAACTTATATTACTATAAACCATGCATGCCCTGTATGGCAGATGCTTTTTAGTACAACCACCCTGCAATAAATCCAGCTCATCCAGAAGTTATATTTACTTTTATTGAAAATGTTTTTGAGATGTCTTGTTTCAAATTGAAGGTCATTTTGGAGGCTGCAGTTTGCAGTGCTGTTGAATTATAATGCTTTGTAGTGTGACAACGTGAGGGCAATTTTTCTAATATCATCTTATATTTTCTCCATCCTCACGGATATGAATAGGGTTGGCATATGATAAAGGACATTTGAAAGAAACTAAAAAATGCATTGGTTTTAGCCAGGTGTAGGAGACTGGACGTGCAATGTTTATGTCATCTAACGTTATATCTATATGCAGGCTGTTGTCCCTACCATTGCACAGATAATCAAAAGTGATTCCCTTGCACCATTGCTAGACATTACAAGAGAATGAAAGCACTAAGGTTAACGTTTTAAGTTAGAGGCTGGGTGGCAGTTGCTCTTGGTAACGTTAGAGGTAAATCAACTGGTACGTTTCAACAATGAGACAAAAAATAACGGCGCAACACATTCAAGTCTAGTAACGTTAACGTTAATGACTAGTTACGAGTCACAAAAATGTATGGATATAAATACGACATTGTCTTTATTGCTAGTTAACGTTCAGTGCTTTTTAAAATATTAGCATAAATATTTAAATTCAAGCACACAGTACAAAATTACGTTTTTAAAAACCACTTAATATGAAACCAACCCTATCATGCTAACGCCTAAGTTAGCTAATGTTAGCTCTCGCACAACTTCCAACGGTAAGTTAGCGTTTTTTGTCTTTATGTTGAATGTACCGTGTGCGATTACGCCTTACCTTTTGTCAGTAACTTTGTCAGAGGTTATCTCTCATTTCATTACCACGGTAACTTTCTCTGATAAGACACACGTATTTTGGGGTTACAAAAATAAACTCGCTAGCGAAGCTTAAGTGGCCATAGCTAGCACGACAAGCGCCAATATTTTCAAAAACAAGCCCTCTTCCTCTGTCGCAGCAGATTGGATGCGAGTCACTGGTCATTGGGCGGACCATAGTGACGCGGCGGACATGCTGCTGCTGAAGAAGGCGGAGCTACTCTCGTCCACTACGGTAAGCTACAGTTAACTTCCCGAGGTCTAGACACTGTTCTCCGGCATACTTCACCTTGGTTAAAGGCTTTAAAATGTAACTGAATGTACTGTAGCGTTCATTTTCGTATAATCGTTGACAGTTTGTGTAGCTAACTGCGCGCCGTCATCCAACATGGTGGCATAGCCAACAATATCTAACATCGCCCTATCGTCAGGTGTAAAATGCATCGCCAGCAAAGGGATCGCCACTAACGTTAACGTTACTGGTCTAATGCCGTTACAGTTACTATACATGTGATAAAGAGCAACTAACAGTGTGCCAGACGTTGCATAACACCTCAGTAACGGGCATCTCCCAAGATATTGAATATCCACACCCACTCCTACACATTTCCCCACGTTAACTCTGGTGTTTTTATCGAGGTGAGTTACTTAGCTAACCTGCTTCACACCAAAACTGTTTTCCAAAATGGCAACATAACACTTGGTTACACGCGTTTGATTATATGAAATCACCTTGTTAACTGCTACCAACAACACAGTAAGTTAGTGTAAAGTTATGTGACCTGTTACCCACTCCTAGCTTAATGGCTAGCAGCTAAGTAGCATAATAAGAAAAGGGGCGTAGCTAACGTTAGAATCATGGGTCCTCGAATAAAATACCTCCTTACATTAAATAATAATATCGTTTTTATCCTATCCCTGTTATGTCTGTGTGAGACAACGTTACTTTAAGTTGTGACGATCTACTTTTTTGACATTTGAATTTGATGACACGGATTAAAAATAATTACAAAATTATTCACATGTGATTAAAAGTATACAGTATGCTCAAAATATCATTCATTTGCCTGTGCTCTTCCAGTAAAGGTATCCATTGATGTAATTTTTATGGCTGGGCGATATGGCCAAAAATGTTATCATGATAAAAAAATTTCATATAATTTGATATCGATAATTATCACCATAAATGTCAAATCATTATTTCTTTAAAGTTTAAAGGCTGATTATTGCTCCTGAGTGAAAGTTGAAGAAACCAGATTGTTAATTGTGGTTTTTAAACTATTCTTTATCGTCAGAACTTGCCAAACACTTGCCAAACAGTGAATCACTTGACAAATCTGAGGTAGAACATTCCAAACAATTATGATCAAATCTTTTTTCAACAAATATGCATGAGTAAAATCTTTTTTCAGTCCCTTTTCCTCAACAAAATAGAAAAATCAGGTGTTAATTTGTTCATGATTCAAATGAATTAAGTCTAGCATTTAAAATTATGTCGCAATAATTATTGTTTTATTGCCCAGCCCTAGTATCATTAGAACATAATTTACACCACACCAGCACATATGAGTACTTAATATAAGTAATGGCCACGCCCCTTTGTGAGGGATAGAAAATTGAAGATCCAATGCGTGTCTGGGCAATCTGATGTGTCATGCATTACAATTTTGAAAGTGTGTTTAAAGTGCATATGCATTAATTTTGTCTAAAGCAAACAACCTTTGTTTTATAGACATTTCTAATAATTATTTTGCAACCTTGCCTGAACCTTATGCATTTGGGATACTTAAATTAAAAAGTTTCTGTCTTCCACTGTCCCAGTGGATCAGGGAATTGCTTATCCTGACATCTGATTGAATCCACAGGTATATTTAGGCAATGTGTTGTTTGTAAACAACCAACATGTTAATACTAGCCCACTGTTTGAGCTAGGCTAGGCTGAGATTTAGCTGGAGACGACAGTCTGATGCGGCTACTGTATGGCTGTCCTCCAGATGCCTCCCACTCAAGCTAGCTATCCATCAGTAGTAACTATCACCGGCATTATTTATTCATTTACCACACTACCTATCATCAGTAAATATTCATATGTTTTATAAGCCTCAAATCAGATCTGGATTTGTATGCTCATTTGTTTTACAACATGCTATACAACAACTTTGCAGCATTTCCTTGTTTCTCTTGTTATGTGAAAGTGCAATTCTTTTCCCCCAAACGGGTGCCTTGATACTTGCTGCTTGATGACATGATGCCGGTCTGATGTATAGCTTACCTTATCTGAAAGATGTAATATTTTGATTTACATCTAGATACACACATGGTAATGTAATAATATATTATATGAGAAGTTGAAAAGGATTCCTGGAAGGTACAGCAGGTATGGCCCATAATCTGACAGCAATCATACAACATCACTCAATATTTTTATTGCCACCCCTTTTACAATTGTGTTATTCTTTGCTGCCATTGAACATTAGCTTTGCGTTCATCAGTGCCATTCGCACACTTGTTAAATTCCCTCAGCTTCTGCACATATTTCTGTTTTATTATAACCATACACCACTAACTGAGCTCTAATTTTCCAATACATCTTGTTGCCAGGAAACACCTGAATACCTTTTTAACCATGTGGCTGACTTTAGTGCCTGATGCAGGCACTATTGTTTATGTCGAATGCCAAAATGTTCAACTAATCAGCCAAAGGTTGTGGTGGTGCAGTATATGAACCACATATGTGTGCTGTTGGAGGGGTTCAACCTTCAGAGTGATTTCAACTGGCTTAAACTGTTAAAACTCTGATGCCCTCCTTTGGTTGGTTGGTGTCCAGCTTTTTAAGTTAGTTAAAAATTCTGATCCTGTCTGGAAATTTCAAAGCTACTTTCTAAGTCTGCACAATAAGATTTCTGTCTATTTACTCCTATGATGAAGGCAAAATATCTTAGCATAATAGCATAGCAACTACAAAAACTTACAGTAAGTTATTTTCAAATCAGCAATCCCCTGTCAGTTGAAGTCCAGAACTCCATCTTTATCTTTTAACTTTCAAAATACTCACCCATATTCAGCAGTAATTACAAAACCCTGCTCCTCTTAATTGCCTTAAGCACTTTATGTTTCTGCTTATATCAGTGTTAGAGCTGCAACTATTAATGGATTAGTAGTCAACTATTAAATTCATCTGCAACTATTATGACAATTGATTAATCAGTTATAGTATCAATTCCAGCTTCTTAAATGTGAATATTTTCTGGTTTCTTTACTCCTCTATGACAGTAGAGGAGTAAACTATAACTGAATATATTTGTGTTGTGGACAAAACAAGACATTTGAGGACATCATCTTGGGCTTTGGGAAACATTGATCGACATTTTTTTTTGTTCACCATTTTCTGTCATTTTATAGACCAAACAACCAATCTGTCGATTATTCTCTTGGTTATTCGACAATGAAAATAATCGTTAGTTGCAGCTCTAATCACCACAAATCTTTGCTCTTATTTTCTCCGTAGGTTATCAGAAGGATCATGATTTCCTACATGTCTGTGCGCTCCAACCAGGTATTACAGAAAACAAATCTGGCTGTGTGGAGAGCATGGAGGTCATTGAAGTTAAGCGTGCACTGTTCTACAGTTTGTGTATCTTCTGGTCCCGGTCCCCTGGACAGATCTGAAGAACTGTCTCCTGTTTCAGTCGAAAAGCCTCCTCATATGCCTGTCATGTTGAAAGAGGTGCTTCATTACTTAGACATCCAACTAGGTCAGGTACGTTTGCATCTTTGTTATTTGTGCAAGCTTTTTGATGTCCTTAAGAAAGTTAGTGTCTGTCAAAAGTTATTTCAGACCAAGTGAGTGTCGTGTGAACATATTCAAACAAAAGTAATGGTGTAATTTTACATCTTTCCTATTACCATTATTGCAAATAGAAAGTATTCACCCACTGATGTATTTCCACATTAGGTGGCTCCTAGAATATGTTCAGACTGCAGGCAGATCTGATGTGTGACTAAATTGAATATCTAAGACTGACTGCCTTCACTGATATTAGAAAGTGATTAGGTTAAATTTGTATTTTCAGGTGTTGTTATCCGGCCTGCCTTGGTTGCTGTGGTAATGGCATAGGCATGCTAACTCATATTGAGAGGTGTTTCTTATATTCCGTCCTTCGAATGTGTGTCAGAACGTTTGAAACACCTATCAGTGTCATACATCTTGTTTCAACACCACCACTAACTACAGTCTCAAAAACTACTGCAGAGTTGAATCAACACCTCCCTGATCAAAAACAATGTATATTCTAAGTTTCACAAAGACTAGATTTGTTGTTTTGTAACAAGTACGCTTATTGGTTTTTACTGAGATGTTTGTTGCTAAGGTAAAAATTCAGTTCACACATGATGTAACGACTTGTTGCTGTAAAAGCACACATGAATTGGACAGGGTGGCAGTAATTTGGCTTTCACTTAATGTATGTACTACCAGGACAGATGGGTATGAGTCAAAAGCCTTCTGGTGTGGCAGGCAGCATAGGAGGGGAAGCGATGCCCCCCTCCCTATATAATGCATGGTCAAGACAGGTGGGGGCCATGGGTCAACAACTTAGTCAGGAATTGCGCCACTGTAAGGCTGTTGGCAGGACACAGGGTGCTGCGTCGCTCCTGCCTGAACTTTAGCACCTCTAAACTCCTCCGCTGCCCGCCCATTTGCCAACTGTCCCAAGACAGCTTGCCAATCAGATGCTATTAAAAACTGTTTGATAGATTTTTTTGTACAGTACTTGCTGTAGACCTCCCTTGACGTTCTGTATAAATGTTTCATGGTAAAATTCAGAAGTCATGTTTGAAATGCTGCTTCACTGCAGATGTCTGTTGATTTACTTATTTATGTGATGTCACATATGTGATGTTGCAGTTTCACTGGTTCTATAACAAGAGCAACATTGCAACCCTTATTAGGGTGCTATCACTTATGTTCATATAGCTAAATTATAACTCTGTAGAGACAGCCGCATGCTCTGTCAGTCTCCGTCAGACAAACAGAAATCTGAATTCTGACATGACGCTCTGACAGAGCTGCCATTTAAGCAGTCAGATATGTGGTGGTTAAGTGATGGTGTCACTAACAGATCAGTTGCTGTGAGGAGGAAAACCTACTCTTAATATCAGACAAATGTCAGCTGAAATCACTGAGGGCAGTGAGATTAATAATTTGAATGGCTATTGTAAAATAATCACGAAAATGTAATTGCTCTTGTCAGCTGAAGCAGAGTATGTATGAATGGAGTACTTAAGCGATGATGGGTGTCAGAGCAAATACTGCAGTTAAACCAAAGTGTGTAAATGGAGCCTTCAGTGCCCTGCTGCCTCCCACACAGGACAGCTGGCTGTAAATGTGTATGCAGGTAGCTGATTTTCACAGTTTTACAAATGGCCATCATGCTTGTTGGATCTGAATTGATAATATATATTTTCACTGAAAGCATACATTCTTTTCTACTTAACAAAGATGTAGACATCTCACCACTAATTGACTTAAAGGTCCCATGCAATGGCTTTGAGTTTCCTTACTTGGTATGATGTGTTTCTGTATGAAGAAGAAAAGGTTTTGCTTATCCTTAATATCTCAACATCTACTAGATTGATTGGCACAAAAGTTTGTGCAGATATTTTTGGTTCCTCTACTATGCACCCTATGACTTTGGGGATCATCTGATCTTTTTTCTAGAGCCTCGTTGTTCTCATATTTGGGGTGAAATGTCTCAATATTTATTGGATGGTTTGCCATCATAAATTTGGCACAGACACTCATGTCCCCCAAAATGGGAAGAGCTTTTTCCATTTTGATGCAAGTATTCACTAAATATGACATGGTTTTGACAGTTCTTGGGATGGCACAATTTCAATTTATCTGCTGCCGATGAAACATTGTCCGAGCATTAGCAAGCTATTGTATAAGTTATTGTAAAGGCTTTGCTGCTATTTAGTAGCCTGGTTACAGACCCCACAACCACAGACCACATCTCTGAATTGTTCAGCGATTGATATAGTAACAAAGCAGAAATTCAGTGGGATTATCAGGCTAGCCATTTAGCATGTCTAATAGTAATTTAATTATAGCGTCGATATAATATAAAGTTAAATTATGAGAATTTCGATCGTAATTTTTAAAAACATTTTTTTCTTTTCTTTCTTCATGGGTGGGCGGTTAGTCTGTCCTTCTCTCAGTGTGTCTGTCTTTCCAAAACTGTTGTCAAAAGCAAAATAGCCTTAAAAGTACAGGCCAGATATCCATGACATGTGGTGTCTATTTTAATTGTCCCCAAAAGATTTATTTATACATGGACCACAGGTAAACTATATATAACTATGGTGCTCTTTCCCCTATTTTTGTTTATGGTACATTTTAAACTATAATATTTTAGATGTGTCAAGGTAAAGTTTTGATGTAAAGAATGCTTTTATGAAACCTCTACTTCAACTCGGTAATACTCATCGTTAAGTAAAAGAACTGTGCTGAAAAGGAAGGAGCATGAGGAGACCTCCACTGGCGCAGGCTGCTTGTGTAGGGGACCTCCTCTAGAATAGATTAATGAGCCATCAGTTGAGAGTCCAGGGGAAAAACCCTGTGCTGCTGTAGAAGGAGAAACGAGCTGCCTACTCTTACATTTCAGTCTCAAAACACTCCCCCTTGTGGAATCAACGAGGCCATAAGTGTTACTACTTTTTTAGATCAATATCAGAGTCTTTCAACAATCAACTCATTTTTGAGCATGATTATGTGAATAATATGTATTTGTTGGACAGTTGCATATTATACCTTGTACTTTTTGATCTCTGTCAACAAAGTTATATCCTTGGAGATTTCTTATTCCTAACAAGTATTGGCTTGAGGAAATGTTAGTATTGATTTTGAATAAATTACTTAGTTTTATAATTTATAAGACAAGTAAAACAATTATTTCCTTTGGCATATATAATTATGTTGCTGAAATGCGAGCACCACCCAAGGTACCAGGCCAGTCGTCTAGAAGTTTCGACAAACACATTTCATCCTGTTCACAGTCACTATTGCTTTCTGTTTCATTCTTGTTTAGTTATAGTTATTTTAGTGTTAACGTCATCAAATGATTAGTCTGTATAATTTGATTGGGGTCAACTAACATGACTTCTTAAATGCTGATACACTTACCTCTTTAGTAAGCAAATTTAAAACAGCAGGATATGGTAAAAAAACTTGTCAAAGTACAAACTGTTCTTATGACCACCAAAGCTCTGAGCTTTTTAAGTCTGGGGTCACCATGAAAGAAACGGAAGCATTAATGCTAGCTTATGTAAAAGCAGGTGGTCGCCGATGTGGAGCTTGCACACCATAAATAGCATGAACCAGGCTAGACTCATGATGACAATGGAAATCTAGCACAAAAATACAGCACAACAGGCAAACCACAAATCACAGGTGTTGTAGCTTGTTAAGGGCCGGAACCACAGCAGACTTAGTTGAGTGCTGCATTTTTCACATCCCCTGTTATTTGGGTTATTTGGCTGGCTGTAATTCGGACACATGAAGAGACACTATGTTCTATGGATAGATGACCACATAACACTCTGCCAGCTGCTACTTCTCAGTGTATTTTTTTTTTTCTTTTTGCATTTTTAGATGCAAGATAGAACACAGACTAGGAAAAGTAGTATACAGCTGTGTGACTTGAAACAGTAGTTAAGTAGTCTGTTTTATCTGTCATTTAGACATTTTTACTTTAAATGTGGTTTTTGTGGAATTTATAGTTCATGAAGGTTGTCAGGGAGGGAACATTCATCAGTGTTTTTACCAGGTACTGAATGTACCAGCTTGTAAATAGGGGCATACATGAGGTTAATATGATCTTGTCTCTTTTAAATTAGTTTAAAGTCTTACAGCTGAATTTTGGTTGAGCTGAGGTGAAAATTGCTCTCTATATCTACAGTACAGGGTGTACCTTGCACTTTTGTGCAAGACTATTTAGAAACTTAATATACAATCTATAAAACCTCTACTGTAAAACTGACAGGAGTTAAAGGACATTTAAATATGTGTGATATATACTTTCTTTATGATCTTCGTTAGTGCATGAACTGTAGTATTTGAAATGTACTCTATTTCAGATAAATGTTATTTTGTGACTTTATCTGTTTCATGACTTTTTTTTTCTCAGCATCAGCCAGGTGAAGCGCTGTTGTGAATACAAGCAAAGGGGTAATATGATCTTGTCTCTTCAAATTAGTTAAAAGCCTTGCAGTTGGTGTTTGTGTCATGGAACTGAAGTCAAGAAATGGCTTCAGCAGTACATTTGAAATACAGGGGATCTTTTCTTTTTTAAATAACATAAATAAAAGCGCATTATAAAAGGTTCATATATTTCAGTTTATGTAATCCTTTACCTTTATTTTTAATTTCTGTAATGAGTTGTGTATTTGTAGGTACTCAAATGTTATTTTGCTCTTTAAGCTTGTATTAATCATTAATCTGACAACACCTATTGAAGTTGTTTTGTAGTCATCCTTTAAAAAGGTTTAACAGCCCAGACAAACTCATCTGTCATATATAATGCACAGCATAAACACTGTCTGTATTATCTGGAACAAGCAACTTATTTTCTCTGTTCTAAATTTGCCACCACAACCTCTTCTGGGTCTTTCATGTATTTTCTTTTTTTTCTTTACACTCCTTTTTTGGGAGCACTGAGGAGTGAAAGAGGAGGCTGGTAAATAATTGATCCTTGTAATTAAACACTCCAGCCAGGGATGCTGGGGCTGATTGACGGCCAGATATTAGGCCCTTGTCTCGTAAGGTTGCAAGTTTAGTCTGAGGTTATCAGTGGCCAGAAGAGTCTTTCTCCCTCCCTGCCTCATTACTTTCATGAGTAGAACATTTCATAGTGGAGTGGTGGGTGGGGGTGTGGTGTGAAGACAGTCTGGGACTTCATTAGCCAAATGGGGTGCCTCAGTCTACAGAGCGCCAAATTGTTCAGCCTTGCTGAGCAGACAACCTGTTCGTGGGTGCTTCACCTTCCTGTAGAGTTGTTTTAGTCCTTCCATCTTACACATTCTTCAGCTGCAGGTTCACTTTAACAACAACAACTTAAACAAATAAAGCAAGCCTTCCTGCACCTACCTGAGCAGATGGTATCTATTATAGCCTAGCTCAAGTAAACCTCCCTCCCACCCTCCAAATTGTATTTGCTCACCTTTCCAGTTTTGCTACATTGCTTACAAAGCTGTAACTCTTACAGCTTATGGTACAGTATATTGTCCAATAAAGCTTAAATGTCCCCCTAAAAGTAAATACTTTCCCAAATGTTGGACTTTATTAATGTTAGATTGAATTTGCCATAACAACATTGACTCTGTGTGTGTGTGTGTGTGTGTGTGTGTGTGTGTGTGTGTGTGTGTGTGTGTGTGTGTGTGTGTGTGTGTGTGTGTGTGTGTGTGTGTGTGTGTGTGTTTTGTATGAGAGAGACAGACAAAGAGAGAGACGAAGAGAGAAAGAGAGATGCATGCACATAACATCAAATAAGGGGTAAACTGGAGAGGAGTGCTGCTACAACATCAATTACTGAGAGTTGTATTTGCATATAGCTTTAATAACAATTATTTAAACCGCATAACTCTAAACTCACATGTATCCAATATTTTGCTAAATTAAGTCAAAAAGACACTGAAAACCCCTCCTCAATGCTGAATTGATACTATTACAGCAGGTTTTATTGCAATATTTACATTTTTTCCTGGTGTGTGAGAGTGGGTATGCTAATCAGATACATGCCCTGTGGACAGCTGGATTAAGATGACTCATTCCTGCAACACATCTTCAAATGGTGTTTGTGTGAGGTCCAACTGCATTATCTCAGTAGTCTTTCTTTTAAATATGTTCTGGATAATTAGATGACAAAACATTTAGCATTTAATCTAGTTACTATTTAGATTTAGTTTACTTCTTATTTTTCTGATTTATTCTGTTTTCTTTATCAAATGGTTCCACTTCCTGTCATACTATTACACTATAAAAATGTCCTGATGGCAAAAAGAATACCTTTATTTACAAGTTAGACGTTCCGAAAGGGGGATTTATCATGCATGTTTAGATATTGTGTTTTTTGTTTTTAACTTGAATTTCACACTCTAGCACTAACTGATTTTGTAGTGCATTCTTATACCTTGCTACATGAATGGTTTGTCCATCATGAAATTGTGCGAAACAGCGATCTCATTTTGTTGTAAAGCCTAGCCAAACTTACGAGCTCTACTACCATACTGCCATATTGAAACACTAGAGATGAGTAGTGATGTGCGTGTAAGCAGGGATGTTGATGAAAACGTCCTGGTCCGCAAACACCAGCCAGCACACCCTTGCTGTTTGTGTAATGTCATCAAAGGTGGGGCCCATTTCACAAAAGCAATTTATGAGCACTGCTTACACACAGATCGTAAATGGTGGCAGCGTCACGTTTCAGAAATGATTGTTGCTCTCAAATTGCAAATACATTTGTGAGTCTAACAGGGCTTGCTCATGAGCTGCAAGTATGGCGTTTGTTTTTGTAATTGAAACAGGTCAAAATTAGCGAGAGGAAATGATCTCATGTTGTAAATTGCAGCTCGCCTGTTGCACATGTGGTAAAATGGGCCCTTGGCTCAACTTCTGGCACAACATGATGCAATGTCATCCGGCAAGGTTGGCCAGTCGAATGTATGCAAGTTACATGCAAACGGGGTAATTCCACTCTTAGCCTTATTGTTGAGAGGGAGGACAAAATCTTTGTTGTCGACTTTCCAGTTGTAAAATCTCTCCAAATAGTGTTATAAACCTGGCCCTTGTGAAGGTAATTTAAAACAGGTGTGATGTATACTCTCTTACTTATCTTCCTCAGCATGTGTTCCTGCATCTAAATGATCTTTATTAAACTGCTGTTGTACCTTTTCACTGATGAAAGTCAGTTGCAGTGACCTAATCTATGTAGCCAACATTATCTATATTTCCAGCAGTAATCAGATAAAGTGCTGTTGTTTTCAGCTGGAGTGCTCCCACTTCTTGCCTGCTCTGTTTCCTGACTAGTTTGGCAGGGAAGAGCATGTCCGCTCGACACTACATGACACTAGTTAAACCTACTACCTAAACCAGTAACTGTAGTTTCCGCGCTTCCTTCTCACTGTTACACACCACGTCTACCTCCACCGTTTAACCAGAATTTCCCTGCTCTGGCTCGCTGATTTTATAGAAACAATACTGCAGACTCCTTGCTTAATTTTAATCTTAAATACCTGCTTGGTTCTTCTTAAGCACAACGATGGGAGCAATCTTTTCCCATCTCAAGCATTTGAGGGAAAGCCCTTCTGAGGACCATTGCATCAATTCTCACGTCCCATGAGGTTTGCGTCATCCTCTTGTCTGTACAGCACTCTTAAAAGTAATGCTTCAGAGCCCAGATGTTACACCATCACCTCCTACTGATGAGTACCTGAAGCAAATATATGCACACTGACAGCAGTGCTAGATGTAGTAAATTTCATCCTCACTGTATCCGCAGTGTCCTGCTGAGAGGCAGCCCTCATACACTTGCTTACGTACCCTCTAGGCAGCCTAAGGCTCCAGAGACTGACCACTTGCCCATTTGTCCGAGTGTCAGCTCAAAGTCTGACCCTTGGTCATTTCCGCCTTTACAAACGACAGTTCTGGCCCGCATAATATGAGGAAAATCTGCAATGTGCGGTAACATTGTGTGCATGTTAGCTACACAGTTCCTATGTAAGGCAGGTTGTCTTTAACTTCAGAACAGGGTTAGAATTTTAAATATTTTAAATATTACTAAATGTTGTTTCTAGAGCAGCAACAGTAAATTTTACAACAGCAAAGTCACTATATAAACTCCATAATATCTCACTGGAAACCAATATAAAATGTCAATAAAAAAGTAATTCCTGATATCAAAATACTTAGTGAAGTTTAGAAAGAATGAAAAAAGCCATTTTGCTTATTGTGTGTTTTCATACCACGATGATGATGAAAATACAATTTAGTAATGGACACTATGACTGTGAGACAATGGAAATTTGTGAGAAGTTAATACCATGATAGCCTGGTTGCAGATCTCCCGATTTGCTGCCCACAACTGTGATTCGTACAAGCTTTCCACGGGACAACTGTTAACTGCTTCTAGCATCCACACCTTGTCGTGTTGACTGAAAGCTAAGTTGGTGGGATATATACGTCACTCTACTTATTGGTTCGAGCAAAATAATCCTCCCTTCCAAACAGAAAACTGCTGAGATGAACATGATGTCAGAGTTAATAACTAAACTGAAACAATATGGCAATTCTACCTAATTGGCTAACACTATGAATATGGTCACCCTCTGACACTGAGGCAATCAATAAGCAAAATACAAAAGATTATAATATATATGCCTACAGTATGTCTATTCTGTTTTGTAGCTTTAACTACACTGAAAATATGATGCACTCTGGCCTTTATAGTACCGCCACCTTTTTTTTAAACTGGTATAAAACATTGGTGGACTGATGATAATACGTCATGGAAAGGCCCATGGCAACTTTATCAGTAGGTAGCGTTGCACTACGAAGCTTCCCTCTGAGCTTACCCCCCTCCCCCAAGCCATATCCACTGCCCCCACCCCATTCCCTAGATCCTTTCATTTCACATTGTATTGTCAACCTAGTCTTCTACTACTACTGGAAGCATCTTCTTAAATGCCTCTAGATGTCTTTTCCCTATTACCATGTCTTCCACCATGAAGCCTTCATTTAGCTCGACTCCTCTTTGCACTCCCTAATGGACTTGGCCCTGTTCTTCTTTTGTCTTCCTTTAGTACCATGAAATTCACCTTCAGGAGAGAAACCATTTTTCCTGATGCTTCTTTACATTTTGTGAATATAGTTAGATGATTCCACCCCCTCTTTTCAGTGTATCTTCTGTTTTCTCTTGGGCTTTATATAGTTTGCATTGTTTCCATGGCACACTGTATTTGGCAGTAGTGTCACACTTAAGAGAAATCTTTCAGAGCAGTGAAGAAGAGCAATGAAGCACGTAATCATTTTGAATAGATTCACTGCATCATTGTTGACCTTATTTCTTGTTTCCTGTTAAAACAAAGAAATAGCCTTTTGGCATTTCTGTTACAGTTTGTGGCGTTTCCTATCCACAGGAAGTTAGTAGTCTATATTTTGTATTTTAACAACTATGCATTTGTGAGCATGTCAAAATAACAGCATATGTGGTTAGAGAACCAGATTGAAAAGAAGTTTCCATTTTCACAAGAGACAGTCCGATTCAGAAAAAAGACAGTAATAGTACTTCAGACTGCTTAAAATAGCCAATGTTTACATTCAGTGCCAATGCTAGAGGTAGTGTGCAGGGCAGCAAAATGTCATAGGGAGGAGTGGCAGTATGTAGTAGGGATGTGCATCTCTATTACTGAGGCCAATCCGATATGCATCTCAATGCACTGCCAACCATCCGATACATTAAAGATGCATATAAAGGAACTACCAGTGTGGTACAATAGGATTAACACTTATTGCGATTTGACATGATTTATTCCACACAATATAATTCAGTGCGATACGATGCGATGCAGAAGAATAAGCATAACCTATGCAATATGGTACAGAGAGTTTGATTTTAGTTTATTGTGTTAGGGCTGGGCAATAAAACGATGATTATCGCAATATAATTTTCTTCAATGTCAATATAACAAAAGTTAAATAAATGTTTGAATCACGAAGAATTAATTAGAAATTTATTTTTCCTTTATCTATATTTATTTTGTTGTGGACAGGGGACTGAAAAAAGATTTTGCTTAATTTTACTCATGCATATTTGTTGAAAAAAGATTTTATCATAATTGTTTTGAATGTTCTACCTCAGTTTTGTGAAATGATCCACTGTTTGGCAAGTGTTTGTCATGTTCTGTACATAAAGAATAGTTTAAAACCACAATTAACCATCTGGGTTCCTCAGCTTTCATTCAGAAGCAAAAATCAGCCTTTAAACTTCTAAGAAATAATGATTTGACATTTATTGTGACAATTATTGCTATAATGGTATAAATCATAAATGAACTATATCATAAATTACTTCACATATTTTTTCTCTTGTACTGCAACTATGTAAGCATCTCATTTATCGTCTCAGTTTCTTTTTAACCTCTAAAAATGTATCTGACAAAAGATTAAATAAGACCTGGATCTGGACCTTGCTTAAACCAGTCCTTCTTTCCTGCTCTCTGTCTCCAGCTACACTTTTATAATCCCTCACACAACAGTTAAACAATTTTAGGAAATTGCAATACTTTGCTCACAAGTCGCTAGTCCCAGCGGTACCGCTATCTAGAGCTGAATCCGAGGGGGTGGGGGAGGCAGACATCTCCACGCTCACGCCATGTCGCCACTTCAGGTGAGTTAGCTTTTAGATTAGTTGTGCTGCTTGTATACGTTATAGTGGCACGGCATCTTTAGTGAATTGCATGTGTCTTGTGTGTCTCTCTTGAACGTTTGATTTAGCTCTTCCTCCTCCATCTAATCTAATGTGACACACCTCAGCCTCCTTAGTAGCCAACAGGCCACTGGCAGCAGTTGAGATGAGGGAAACTCTTAAGGAGGAATTAATCTAAATGTAATGTAAACAATTTGATACCAACTAATAGGTCACATTTCTAAATAATAAATGCATAGGGACTCGACTGTCGACGTTCCTTCGACAGACCAGGGTTTGCATATTCTCCTACTCCCTTACTGTTTGTTTCTTTTAACTGTGAAGGTGACCTTTCCCTAACTTTGCTCTAGTAGTTGTAGATGTCTAAACCTAACCATAGCTTTCCCATTACTTATTTAGCATGACCATGATCTTAGGGAGTTTTTCTTCCCTAAATGTAGCCATGCCTTTACCATCAGGGCAGCAGACCAAAAATGCTCATATTTCTCATTTTTGGAAGACTTCTAAACACATTTAATATAATGCATCATGTATCTCATCATGTCATGTCTATGGACACTCGTAGCTCACACCAATTTTTTCATAAAGACAGAGGAAGAAGTCAAGGTACAATAGCCGGTATGTGCCCAGTGAATGTTATATACTCTACTTTTTGGAAATTGCAGACATAGCTCAACGCTAGGAAATGGAACAGTGTCATATGCCAATAATGAACATTAGGAATCTACTGGTGTCTGTGATTTTACCAACATAAAGTGTAATGCATTTATGGTTTCTGGGAATGTAATGTTCTTCTTAAAGATCCCCTCCTAAGATGTTTTAAGACATAACAATACTTTGTTTTTAATAATAATTTATTTCTGATATGATTTTTCCACATAAATGTTAAATCACTTAGGTTAAAAGTCTTAGTCATTTTAGATTTCATCTAGCCTTTCTTACGGATAAATCCAGAATCTATGAATATGCAAATATATCCACAATATTTAACTGGGCACATGACATCTCCTACTTCACCTTTCTTTGTGTATGTGCACTGGATTCATGTTTCCACATCACACGTGTGTAAGTTGCATATTGGACCACGATTGGCTTCTAAACTAGACAAACACCGTCTTTCCTCTTTCAGCAGATGAATGTGAAAACAGCCTTCTAGTGTCAAACTCTGCACACACATCATTCTGCACAGTGAAGGTCAAACATCTAAGTGAACAATTATCATAGCACAATTGTGAATGGAGGAGGACTTTAACATTGCAGCAGTAAGGTTGCCAAAGCTTCTCCTTAGCTTATAACTAACAGAATAAAATAAAAAATGCACAAATATAGTCCTCTTGAATATTTATTCACCATTTATTTGACTAATCTAATCATAGTAATGAGGAGAATTTCACACACCGCAACCCACTTGCCTCCTATTTTCAACCCCAAAACCAACTTGCTAGACCGTGGGAAACATTAATTTGATTATTATGAATTGCTGTCTCCCACCGCTACACAGCAGAGAAGTGCGGCTGATGTAAGGATGTATAACCTGGAAGTTCTCATTTTATATAATTTTTAGGTGTTAAATCCTTATAGTTAAAGCCAGACAGGCTGGTATTTGTATAACTACATTATAGCAGACTCAGCACCCTCCTGATGTAAGACATTGTTATAATCAAACACATACATTTATGTGTAGGATATCTTGTACCGACTGGAAAGTATTTTTTTTTTAACAGTCCCCAGACCTTTTGTTGTAATGCACATGAATTTGCTTGTATAGGTCTGCATTCAGTGTTATGCAAAAACAAATTTTTCTTGCAGAGAAAATGTAGCTCAGTAAATCTCCAACCTGCAGGACAAAAACAGACAGTTTGGCTTAGGGGGGGTGGGGGGTGGAGAGTGATGACTCATGCACAGAGTAGAGGTCCCTCCCTTTCCATTTCTTTCAGTGTCCAATCAGTTCCTTCCCAGCTGTCATTCATTGCCTCCAAATCAGATCACAGTGCTTTACTATCCCCTGTAAATGACTTTATTCGCAAAGGTTTAGAATAAATAAGGTGAATAAAAAATGCCATTCACATCCTTTTGACACGGAGATTGTTACTTGATTAATGTGCTTACCTAACAGTGCAGGTGATGATCCTCTGCATCTAGGATGTTTTGGTCATGCAGTGGCCCCATATTCAGCTGAAACACACATTACCAAAATCTCATGCTCCAGAATAGGTCTTAAAGTTGCAACTTTATGTACATTGAGCTAGTTTTAACTTTTACAGATCAAAACAGTTCTCAGACAAGCTTGATTAATTAATTTCTACCATGTAATTACTTTCAAATTACCTTCTTTTTTTTTTTCAGAATGCAAGCAGCATATAAAACGTAGAAAGACTAGTCATTGCCTTGGGTTGCCCACATACAGTAAATATTGAGATATTGGCTCATAGTTTCAGTGAAAATGCAAGTGCCTGCTATCCTGTTTCTCCAGGGATCTCAGCACCACCATGGTGTAAGAGCCAGTCTCAGGACTCCTTGAAGTAGGCGGATGCTTGACATGGGCTTTTTGAGCTTTATGTAGAGGACAGGGACTGGGGTTTTCCTCTTTGTCAGATTTTTATTGAAAATTTAACAAATGTAACCATAGAGTAAAGTAAAGGCAGAGCTGCCAGAAATTATCTGAATGTGGTGGTGAGAAATAAAAGAGTACACGAGGGAGAGGAAGGACAGAAAAGTAAAAACATGTGAGGGGCTTGAGGATGGTATGGTGTTTGACTTGAGTAGAGGTGAGTAGAGTGAAGGGAGATGAAGAAGCTTCATAATATATCAGCAGCTTTACACAAAGCTGTAAAACTACTCCCTTTACAACCATTAATCCATAAACTTTAGGTTCCAAAAAGGTGACATCAAAAAAAGAAATAATCCACTTTAATTGGTGTAGCTGTTCATTCTTTTCAGCTAACATTAGGTTGTCTACTGCAGTGTGTTAAAGAATTATTGTGAGCCAGGTTCAGGTGTGACAACGTTTCGGAGACTGATGAAGACTTAACGTGGCATGGTTCATTGATCCCAGCCAAGGAGATGCAGTGCCAGTATACAAAATGTGAACACATCAAGTGCCAACACCAAATCTGAAGGTTAACATCATTCTTTCGGGTCCCTTTTGTGTTTCTCTCTTTCCCCTAGTTCCTGTATGTTTCCCTCTTAGGTCATCTTTAACTGGCCTTAACCTAGAACAAGTCTATCTGATGTTGAGACTCCAATGCTGCATCATATGGGAATCTATTACTATCCATGAGTTGTACTCTAATCTGTGGAGCCAGTAAGTTCTTGTAAACATTCTTGTAAGACTCAACCTTGTAAGATTCGTATAGAACACTGATATCTGCTATCCTGACGCCTGAGCTACTGTTTCTACCTTATCAGTTATTAACTGTTGTCTCCCTAACAAGAACAGTTACAAGTGAGAAATAACTAGAGCCGGAAAGTCAGTAGGGTCGGCTAATGACTCCAAGCTAGACCTGTCTTATCTTTCCCTGTTACATCAATTAAGATCCCTAAGAATATTCTTTTACACAGTGCGCATTTGGTGTTTCTGGATACAGTGCTGAGCATTGAAAGATAATTCCATGGTTGTTGTCACTAGCTCTGATGTAAATTCATACACTTTTGATGCAAGATAAAACTGAGCAACACTTCATGTAAAGGAAGGTGCTAAGGAGAGGTCCGTCTTTTTAATAGCACTGGTAACATCTAGGAAGAACTCCAGGGGCTTGGATAACGTGGCACAGTATATCTTCATGTCCTCCTCCACGCTACAGGGTTATATTGCCACTCAAACTACATAATCCAGGGCTAGCAAGTGAGTTAAAGCAACAGATTTAAATGCAATCATTGCAGCAAGACAAATAACCACCCAAACATCCATTAAATTACAAGTCATTGAGGATTCTAGCTTGGCATCCTACTTCAACGACTGTGACCCTAAATGGTGATAAAGTGATATGTAATCAGGGCTCTAAACTCTTGACTGATTGCACTGCTATGCCACCAACATTTTAGCTGCTAATACCAGGAGGTAATTTGGATGCAACAATATTGCTTCTACACACTGATTCCAAACCACAAATTGTATTTAAATGAACAAAGCGTCAGTCTCAGTTGGATCTTTGTCAGATCAAAATGTTCAAAAATTTTAATTGTTATGTCACCCATAAATAATCAATCGGATGACAAGCTCTGTGAAGACAAATGTGGTTAACCATCAAACCTTCTCAAAGTAACAGTATTTTTCCAGTTGGCATGCACCTACATGTACACTCATTCTGTTGTCTACCAATGTTTCTTCTCACATAGAAATATATACAGTGGTCAAAAAGGCACAAAATTATTAGCAGCAGTCTTAGCAGATTTTTAAAAATGATTTGTGTAGTTGTGTATTTAGGGGGATTTGGCGACAATCCGGGGCCAAATGTATTTCCTCTAGTGGTGTCCAGCCACAGTTTGATGTTCATGAGTTAAGTTTTGTTGAAATGTGTCTCTGAGATTTCTGCTGCCACCCCGTACAGTGAAGGTGTGTGGTATGTTTGTTATGGTGCCATTTCCAACAGGACCTCACCTTTCAGCAGTGCCAAGTAATACATTCACTCAGGCAAAAATTCTTTTTGTCACCAATTTACCTAACCTAAGGGGCAATGTTGAGTATCCTCTGACAGCTCTCACGTCCCTGGCTTTCCCAGGATCAGCACCTTGGACAGCGGTCATGGCATACTTATGTACAAAATGTTAAAAATGATCCACCTGAGCTGAAAACAGGAGGATCTACTGATTGTCTTGAACCTCTACCACAGCTGTTATAATATTATTTTAGATTAGTTAAGTTTCCGGTTCACCATAGTCTGGTTGTCATCCAGGAGCCTCCAGGCAGTTAAAGTCACACTAACCAGAGCCCCTGTCTTGCCTCTGTAGGAAAAATAAAAGCACAAGACAAAAAGGTTATTCGGTATATCTTTAAAAAACATATATACATAGTTCTAACTGTTTCAGATTGGCTCCTTTAAAATTGGTTGTGTGCAGGTCTCAATGATATCTCACAGCTAGCTTTCTCCCTTGGTAAGCTAGCTTCACACCATTAAAGGTTCAGTGTGTAAGATTTAGTGGCATCTAGTGGTGTGTTTGTGAATTGCAATCATCTGCCCAGTCTACCACTGCCCCCTACACTTTCAAAGAGCGCAGGACAGCTACGGCGTGTGACAGAGCACAAAAGGTGTCTCTTCTTAGACAACAGAGAGTAGTCAGTCAAGAAATTAGGTTTCTTTAGGTATATTTATTAGGAAATTACATTTACGTAATAATTTAGTAAAACTATATGTTAGTGTGACTTGGCCACTGACTGATAACATGGAAAATGTAAGCCAAGAGTGTGAAACACTGTCACTGTTTCTGCACCACAGTCTATTATAAACCACATCATAGATAAAGTTTATACAAACATTGACAAGGGAAACACATTAATTCTCTCTGTGTTGCAATAATATCTGGCCCACAGCCAGATAACCGTGCTTTGATAGCGGCAAAAAATATAAATAAATAAATACTTTGATAGTGTGCTGAAATAGATCTCAGTCATGTCTGCAACAGTTACTCACATAGTCACTTCCTCTTTAATGGTTTTGCCTACAAAATAAAAGGGCAAGAAGCTTGTTTACTGTAATGCTGTAGTTGGAGTGGAACTGAGCTTTTACTTTCAAAAATTCTGAACGACATTAAAAGTCTGTTGCCTGCTTGACACACCTATGAATGAGCTGTCAGAAAACACAATTCCCCTAAATGTTCTCTGCCTGGAGATACAGAGAAATGATAAAGTGTCCATAGGTTGATGAATGCAGATCAAACACCGAAAGCTGCAGTGGCAGCTGTAATGTAAGAAATAATCATTGCAGAATCAATTTGTTGAAGAAAGAGAAAAAAATGTTCCCCAAGGTGGGCTTGAACTCACAACACCCAGGGAATAAGACCTGCGCTTTACCAACTGAACTAACCAAATACTACGATGATAGAAGTCAATATTGTGTCTTATATTCTTACCCACCATCTAGTGGTTGAAAATATTGCTGTAATGCTAAACGTCTTTGCCGACCCCTGCTGTATATTCTTACTACTTCTACCATACGTATTCAACATAGTGATGAGTGTCCACACTGCCTGAATTCTACCAGAAGTAGAAAAAGATGAACGTTGGAACGAAATGCGCTCTGTAGCTCTGTGTGTTTCAGCTACTGTATGATAACGCAATGTGGCGACGTCCATGGAAGGGGGGGACCTGCGTTTATGTAGATATAAATGTATCATTCTAAGGTAGGGCTGGACAATAAAACAATAACAATAATTATCGCAATATAATTTTTTTCAATAACAATTTAACAAATGTTCAATAAATATTCAATAAATGTTTGATTTTATTCACTTGAATCATACACGAATTAGGACTTAATTTTGCTTGATGCTTATTTTGTTGAGGAAAAAGGACTGAAAAAAAGCTTTTACTTAATTTTACTCCTGCATATGTGTTGAAAAAGATTTATTTAAATTATTTTATCATAATTTTTTTGAATGTTCTACTTCAGATTTGTGAAGTGAGCCACTGTTTGGCATCAAGTGTTGACCATAAAGACGAGTTTAAACCACAATTAACCATCAGGTTTCTTCAACTTTCCCTCAGTAGCAAAAATCAGCCTTTAAACTCAAAAGAAATAAAGATTTAATAAAGAAACATAGTTATGGATCTTATATTGCATTTCTGACAATAAATCCTCAGAAATATTACACACTGGAGCTTTAAAAAATATATTTTCAAAATGTTTTTACATTTGCAAGATGTTTGGTCAAGTATCCGCTGCTGCTATTATGTCAAATCAAATTCAATTTATGGCAGTGTGATCTCCCAGTTATTGTTCCTCATCGCAGTGACCAGCAAGTCAGCAGCATTATCATGAAGTGCATTCATACATCATATACCTTTTGCAGTTAATAGAGAGAGGGTGTGTTTGTGTTTGCTTAAATCAAGCCGTGGGGCAGCCCATGAATTTACATTTCAGTGTGTGTCTTGCTGATGTATCCTCACTACTGTGGTCTTTCTTTCATGGATTTTTTTCACATGAGAACTTTTCATTTTTCTGTAAGCTCATTATAATGAATGGGCATTTTCTATTCTATCTATCTATAATAATGGCAAACTGAGGATTAGCTTGCATAGCTATAGGTTTGCTTTTACTTGTCTGAACAACTGCTACTTAAGCTGATTTCTAAACTTTAAAATAAAAAGGTTTGCCTCTTACTGTCCTAGAGACACTGTCCTGTGAAATGCTGCGTCCTCTTACATAGGGGTTCACTCTCCTCTGCTTTATCCTGTGGTAAGTGGCCATTGTCTGAGCAAGATAATATTTAGAAGTGTTGTAATGTAGAAAATAACAGACTCAGTGGAGGAGAAGTCTCCATTCTTTACCTCTACCTAAATATGTTTGTACATCAGAACTTTGTTGTGTATTATGGTTTACGTTGTGTAATGTCCTGTATGACCTCTATGTGTGTACCTTTTTACTGTGTGTCTGTGCAGGACTTTTTCTTATAACCAATTAGGAACTGTAATACTTTTTAAATGACTGTTGACAGAGTTACTTTGTGCAGATTATGTAAACAACATTTTACTTGGGCAAATGATGCACACTATTGATTTACTTCTTTCTCCAGAAATACAGTAATAAGCTGCTTTATGTCCATGGCTATATGAACCTTTATGAATCTTTCCTGAGCTTAAAACAAGGTGACATCAGAAGGAACATAAAGACACTTAACCTTGCAGATGCGTGTCATAACAGCCGTGATTGTGCCTGAAATTTACTATATATGGTGTTGGGAGAAACTGTGACAAACAGGCTAGCCAGCTTCCTGAAATAGTTTAGATAGTTTTCCAGTATGTACTCTGCCTTGAACTACACGGAGAGCACACACATGTGTAGAACCGTAGCCTATGACCTGTTTCAGCCAATCCAAAAAAGGGATGTCTCTAGAAATAAGATAAGATGCTGGCTTAATAGTAGACCCATTAATGTCTAGTCAGTATTTGCGACTTTGTCAACAATGTTCCCAAGAAAGCTAGTGAAGAAAGTCCAACATTTAGCAGCTGGAGATATTTTTCTCAGATGTTATGTACATCAAAACTTTAAAATTGAGTTAAAATAGTGATCCTTACTTTCAGTGTCCATGACTGACATTGAAAGCTGCACAGTCCCATTTGTTTTGCCATACACACCATGTGTCTCTGTGTATGTGCACTATATGATGCATATTTACTACCGGTCTCTGTTGGTCTATGGCTCTTCAGCCACTCTCTTTCCCAGTCACATCTATCTCAGGATGCTTGACTTGTAGTTGCAGCTTGCTGTTGCTGCTTTTACATAATCATGTCAGCAGGGTTTTGTGACTGGATCAAGATCGGTGCTGACTATCAAAAATTAAATGTTGAAAACTCATAATTGAATAATCATGCTTTTGAATGTGGGTTTTAATTCTAAGGGGAATGGGTTTTTTTATTGGCAGGACAAAACAAGCAATTAAAGACATCCCTTTGGGTCTGGTATGTTCTTGGGAGCCTGAATCGTTGAATGAATCATTAGTTAAATGTGAGCTTCTCAGAAATGCGCGTGAACATGTCAGTATGCCTTTATTAGATTTTGTTTGATCCCAGGCAGTGTTAACCTTTGTCAGCCTTGTTATACCTGTGTGTACATGTTGGCTGATGTGGGAACATTTCCAGCAGAACAAACATTGTGACCCACTCAACTTGGTAAAAAAAAAACATGAACTGAAACAGAGCAGTGACTGACACTGATGAACAACATACTTAAAAAATATCAATGATTTTTCATATTTCATTAAAAATACAATAGGCATGAATGGTATGCATTTGGGCACAGGCCAATGGGAGCAGCTAACTGACTTTAGGAACAGCATAGTCCAATCTGAAAATGGGGCTCGAAAATAAAAACACAACAAAAGTCCAAAAAGTAGAATAAATACATAATTCATAGGTGGAATACAGTCAGTCTTCAATAACATTTAATCAAATCATCTCCTGTCAACCCTCTTAAAAGCAGCAGATAGTTTCTTAAGGACCAGGACGAGAATCCACGTTTATTAAGTTGAAGATATAACGTGTGACATATTTTAAATGCCTTATAGTCTCTATATGGAGCTATGTCTCAAAAGTATATTAATGTATTATATAAATCATTAATACTTTAACCCTACCATAAAACAATTGAGTATATGCATTAACAAAACATACATTTTTCTATTGTACTTGCTTTCCTATTTGCTCAGCACCAGCACACATTTAATAATCTGTCACCCACAATTAGCGTGATAACGCTCACCAAATTAGAATTTATCCTATCAGCACCAAATTTCATGGCAGTAATCCGGTCATTAGTGTTCACGACACTGTGGAATAATAGAAGGACTCAGGGACAGACATTGCCGTCCTTATAGCCACATGCTGTGCAGAGCTATAAACGAAACCCAATCCTGTATCTTTCTTCACGTTATCACAGGGCAGATTATCTCACATTTTCAAACACTAGACATAAACAAACCTTTCGTGTGATCTCTTTGTACCCTCTCATAACTAAACAACCCCACCCTGTTACAGGAGGGAAGTATGGAGCATGTGAGCGAGCCTTCCCCTATATGTCTCATTATGCAGTTTTGACAACCCAAATCCTAGAAAGCCACAGATAAAAACTTCTTATTTCCTTTTTGCTGCACATTCATCTGCTAGGATAAGTGCTGGAGTATGACCTGTGATCATTATGTGACCTCCAACAAAGTTCTGTAACATATGGGTCACTTTTTTCCTACGCAAATTTGCCATAATTAATTTCTGTTACTGATTAGCATAGTCAGCATTCTAACAGTTAGTAGTGAACTACTAATACTAAAATAGTTTGAAGTCCCTTATATGTACTGACATGGTCTGGGGGAAAAAAAGGCCGGTCTGTCTTTATGACTTCTACCGTTTCTCCTGTAGAATTCATTGATCCTCACTTATTCGCTTGGAAAACCCAAACTTCAGAGGGGTGTTTTTGGAGGCAAACGAGCAAATGCTGCTTTTACGCGTGTAGATGTATCTTGTCTTAACTAGCTCAAATACCTTTTCAGGTGCCTTTATTTAAACTCACGCCAAAAGAGTGCAAACAGCACTGAACAGACAAGGAATGGAAGTATTTGTCGTTACTCTGCCGCATTCCTTTGACAAAAGAGAGATTATCTTAACATACACAGAGGCATTTGGAAGGAGCCCTCTGGCAAACAACTTTGTCAACATTTCTGTGCTCCTATATTACTTGTTCACTCACTCACTCATTCACCCACTCTCTCTTTCTTACTCTGAGACACACAGATAGTATGTTTAGTGCACTTTAACTTTAGGCGGGTGGGGGTGGGGGGCTGCATGCATCTCAGACATCACTGATCACCATCAACATAATCTCTTGACAGAGTAATTGCGGGAAGCTTTCATGCCTTTTGAGTTTGCTCTCACTGGCCATCTGTTTTGTGCACCCCCACCACCACCTCTGCCTCCTACCTGCAAGACCAATGTACACACCTATTACATTCATTTAAATATAGTAGAGAGAGCAAAAACTTATTTACACCCCTTTTAAAGTAAAGTTGACATCAACATGTTGAGGTAAGCTGTAGAGAAACAGACAATACTGATCTGTAATAAGGGGGTTCAGGTGTAATGGTCTTGTTAAAAAGTAATTTTATTGTAAGATAATCTTGATAAAGTTTGAGCATGGTAGCAGTTTTAAGCACAAGATTTATGTCCAGAGTTTAGTGCACAAAGGCCATGGCCAGGTATGAAGACACTTAAGTACTCTAAATCATTCGCATAATCACAACCTCCACATTCACCGATTGGTACTATACTCTCTTGCCTTAAACCGGCTACAATTTGTACACACTTGTATCTCTCCATGAACTTTGGGTGACAGAGAAAGAAATGCAAACCGGTTACCTCCACTCTTGCCATGGCAACGGACGCGACAAGAAAAGCGATCCTGTACCTGTGTATCTGTCTCCCTAATGGTCTGTGTGTTAGTGTAACAAGATCTGTAAAAACTCCCCTCAATGACATTTTAGATCCCCCACTGTAACTGACCTGGGCTGGGGAGTCACAAGTAGGATTTAGGTGAGTACTCAGCCTTCTCTCAGGTTCCTCTTTTCCTAATGAATTCAATCATAAGAAGACTTGAGATGAGGCCTCTTTTTCCATATGGCCAGGATATTATTTACTGTTGGGTGAGCTGTGTTTTGTCTGCAAAATCTTATTTATGCAAAAATGGTCCCCAATTATTATTCCCCACATCATCTATGTTTTTAAATTGTTTCTAAATAGATGCGCTTACCCATGTTTTTGATTTAATATACCGAATGAGATTCAATAACGTATTTACTTTTTCCTTTTGGGAAGAAAAGCTCTCATTGAGATTGCTGTGGGGTGACGGCTGAAGTGTCCTGCATTATAGCACCTTGCAGCTTCACTATTGGACTGCACCACTCGGACCACTCCTAACTCTCCTATCCCCTCTGCTGGGAAAGGCAGATATTACACACCTTAAATAGCACAAAACATAGACTACAGTAATTATTTTTATTTTAAGTATCATCTCTGCATTTAGACCCTGGCATGACCCATGCTGTGTTCTGGCTTCATTCCAATCTGCTGCTTTCTCTGGGAAGGCCTGGTCTAGGTGAGAGCCTCGCTGACACCCCTCTGTATGAAATATCAATGTGAATGACTCACTCCCAAGTTTGGTGTCAATCATCAGCGCAAATGCCAAACCCATTATCACCAAATCTTTTCAAGAAGTTGTTTTGTCCATCTGGTGGCAGAAGCAGCAGCCTTTTTTCGAAAAAGAGGGAAGATTTTCACAACAGCATTCGGTCTTTTGAAGAAGCTTGTTTTCCCCCACAGGGTGAAGAAACTAGATTTTCAATTTACCTTTATAAATGACCTTGCAAACATCCAATTCTCCATTTTTGGTTGCACACACTTAATTTTTAGCTTAGTTTATTTGGTGTGTGTGAAGGAAGGTGGAACTTGTATTAAGTCTCATAGAGATGGATAGTGTCTGCTCAGTGCAGCAGTGATACAAATAAACATACAATATTTATATTTCCAACCAACCACCTCTAAGAATATTGAGCATCAGTTCTATATAGTCTGTTCTATCATTTGCACCAGTGACATAAATAGGCTTTACCTTTGTTCTTTTGGCCAAAGCTTCTTCAAGATGTGACTGAAGTATGTTGTGACAAGTGCTGCACACTCCAGTAGAGGACTAGTTTGTCTCCTGGTTGCTTGTGTCGACTGTTTTCATAAAAGCCAGCCTACTTCGCTGTTTGTGTTTCTGTTTTCATTTTCCTTTTTTTGTATTGAATAGCACAACAGGCAAGTTCATTATGCGTGTGACTCATCCCACTAGCCCACACCCCCTCCCCATCTGCTGCTGTGCGCTGGAAAGGAGAGGGAACCGCCATTGATCACTTCTTCCCTCACACATGCACACACACACCCCACCTTCAACATCACTATCGATCGACATGTTTAATGTTTTTGTGGGGAATAGCTGGTATTTCCTTTTTTGTGTCATTTTACATCTGTTCCCCACCATTTGCTGACATTATACTACATCACAGAGCAGAAATGGGGAAAAAATAAAAAGTAAAGCATAAGCCAACCAATTATTCAAACATTTGCAGACTGTTCAGTCAGTCCTGGGCTGCAATCTTTTTGTGGCATATATCCTTATGTATATAAGGAAATGTGCATGGACAGGAGATGTTTTCTGCTTTGCAAGTGGTAATCCATGGACACAGCTTCCAGCTACCTGACTAACCGCAAAGATGCTGTGGCAGAATGATTTGGCAGGCGTTGGACATTTCCTTGATAAGACATTTTCCCCCTCCCTCCCTCTCATTATATGATAAATAAATGGTGTTTAACACTTCATATATGCTTGTAGCACACTATAACATTGACATGCAAGTACAATAATATTCTGAAGTAGTTTTTCACACATTTATAAACATGTTAATACATGTAAATAACACAAAGTGCATGCTATACAATGAAAGGTAAAGGTATCCCTTACTGTCTTCTCATGCATCTTTTTTTGGGTCAACCTAAAAGTTATCCAATTGGATTTTTACATGTGTTTTAGAATATATTAACAAAATATCTTCTGGAGTAGCCAAACGTTTAAATGCTATTTCCTCACCAAGAACTTTTTGTTGTTTTTGTTTATAAAGTTATTACACTGTATGTAGACAGCTAACATCCAACAGTTTCAGAATACATTTTTAAATATTAATAGGAAAAAATTAAAAATTTTAAATCCACCACAGAACTTGTTTGGGAAGATATGCATTGTGAATGTCGTGGCTCATGGTGATGTGCAATGAGCAATGTTTTTGATGGCATGCGTCAAAGATTGTCTTCAAATGTAGCAACTGCCACCAAAACCACGACACATGAAAGGACCAGCAATGCAGAAACAGATTTATTTTTCACATGGCAAACAAAATAGCAATTCTATCTTATTTTTATGACCTAACAGCGATCCTGTGGTTACCTTACATTACTTTACAAGTGCAGAGTGGTAGTTCTTGGACGCACGGACTGTGTGGGCATCTCCAAGCGCACCTGCTATTTTGGTTCATGTTTATGCAGCAGTGCAAAGTGCAAAAAGGCTGGGTAAAGTGGAATATAAATGGAGGGTGTGGTGCTTAATAAATACACTCTCAGCCAGTCAAATTATTACTGGTCTCTTTGCTCTGAAACAGCTGTGCCAATCACAGGGAAGCATGACAGCAGTAGCTCAACAAATGTGTTACTGTACAATGATGATCAAATAAGTAAAGTTGGTGAAGCCATTTATGACCCAATCAATACAACGCTGTTTCAGTTTAAATTCTAATATATATATATATTCTGTATTCTAAACTATGACATGGCAGCATTTGCACCGTTTACATTGTCATTTACATTTACTTATTTGGCAGATGCTTTTATCCAAAGCGACCTTATAATTGAGGAACAAGCATCAGTAAAGGAAGAGATCTACAAGTGACAATAGATACTAGTAAGAGCAGCAATAAATACTAGCACTATATTAATGGAGCAAGAAGTAAGCTAACGGATGCAGTCAGCTGTGGTGTCACAGATGAGAACGGCCGGAACATAAACTTGTATGAGGGAGTTTGGGTAGATGGGTGCGGACCCAGTAGTCACTCTGTATGCAAGTATTAGTGACTTGAATTCGATTCGGCCATGGGTAGCCAGTGGCAGTAGCTGAGTAATGGAGTAACATGATTCCTTTTGGGTTGATTGAAAACCAGACGCGCTGCCACGTGCTGAACCATTTGTAGAGGTTTCACCGCACAAACTGGAAGACCCACTAGGAGGGCATTGCAATAGTCGAGGTGAGAGATAACCATGGCCTGTACCAGAAGCTGGGTGGTGTACTGAATAAGGTAGGGCCTGATTAAATAAGTGCTGGCCCTGTCATGTTTATCTTGTGTCAGTATGTTGTTTTGTTTTTTTCTTCAAATGAACTGTTCCCACAATATATTTTTAATCTATCACAGCCTTTTAAAATGCAAAGAGCAGAACAAAATAACAACATAAATATAACTTGTAGAGGATTTTTAACCTTACTGTTTGCCTCTCATAGAGGATTTTCTGTTATGACAACACCAGTAATAATACTCAACTTTATTGTCACATACAATTCTACACGCATGCAAAATTTAACCCATCCTAATTAGGAGCAGTGGGCAGCTATGGTGCAGTGCCCGGTGAGTAGTTTGGGGTTCAGGGCCTTGCTCAGGGGCATCTTTGGCAGTGGTCCATACTGGACTTGAAACGGTGACCCTCTAATTATCAAGTTCCCACAGACTAAACTAATGCTGCCTCACTGAATATTATAATAATATATGTTGATTAAATAGTTTTTTGCGTTAAGAGCTGTCCAGACATCAGTGACATGACTTTTTATGGTATTAGCTTGGAAGCAATAGGCAAGGCACTGAGGATTTATACTTGATAATGACCATCACACTTTTTCTATTAAGTACAAAGACAACCCTCTTCATCAGTTCAATCTATATACAGTCCCCTCCAAAAGTATTGGAATGATAAGGCAAATTCCTTTGTTTTTGTTGTTCACTGAAGACATTTGGGTTTAAGATCAAAAGATGAGTATGAGACAAGAGTTCAGAATTTTTGCTTTCATTTAAACAACTCAGGACACACCACTCTTTGTTTGAACCCACCCATTTTTGAAGTGAGCAAAACTATTGGAACATGTGACTGACAGATGTTTCTTGTTGCCCAGGTGTTGCCTTTTAGGTTGACTGTCCAAACATTAAATAGCTAGACTTGTCTAAGTTTTCATCCTAGGTTCAAACCTATAAAGACTGCATTTCCTAAAAAAGAGGATAAACCAACATGAAGACCAGAGAGCTGTCTATGGGAGAAAAGCAAGTCGTCAAGCTGAGAAAAGAAGGAAAATTGACCAGAGCCATTGGACAAACACTGGGCATAGCAAGCACAACAATTTGGAATGTCCTGAAAAAGAAAGAAACTACTGGTGTACTGAGCAACAGACGTCCAACAGGTCGGCCAAGGAAAACAACAGTAGTTGATGACAGAAATATCGTGAGAGCTGTGAAGAAAACACCCAAAACATCAGTAAGTGACATCACCAACGCATCACCCCATCACCCCACACTGCAGGGGTGAAGGTATCACAATCCACGGAGAAGACTCAGAGAGCAGAAATATAGAGGCCGCACCACAAGATGCAAACCACTCATCAGCAGTAAGAATCGAAGGAAATTTGCAAAGAAGTACAGAGATGAGCCACAAAAGTTCTTGAACACAATCTTACGGACTGATGAGACCAAGATTAATCTCTACCAAAGTGATCAAAAGGCCAAAGTGTGAAGAAAGAAAGGAACTGCTTATGATCCGAAGCATACAAGCTCATCTGTGAAGCATGGTGGTGGTAATGTCAACGAAGGGTCACGGGCTTGAGGCAGTTTACTGCAAGCAAGGATTATGCCACCAAATATTAAATGTTATTTACTTTAAAATTATTTGTTCCATTACTTTTGCTCACTTAAGAATGCTGTGGTCTAATACAAATAATGATGTGTCCTAAGTTGTTCTAACACATCTACACATCTACCTGTGAATACCATGAAATAAAAGCTGTAATTCTGAACTCTTGTCTCATACTAATCTTTTGATCTTAAGCCCAAATGTCTTCAGTGAACAACAAAAACAAAGGAATTTGCCTTACCATTCCAATACTTTTGGAGGGGACTGTATATTGAGGGAGTCTACCATATCTGTCATTTTGAATTAATTTCAGTTTTAATATAGACATAGACACATAAGTACCCTGAGATAAGACAGATTCAGAAAAATCTGATTTAAAATAACACTTAAACATAAATGAAGAATTAACATTGTAATGGTAATGTGTTGATGATTATTTCAATATATGGAGTCCTGGTGTGAGGAGAATGTGTTGTTCTCTTTCTTTCTCGCATGTAGGTGGTCCTGGACATGACATTTGGAGGTGGTGGTCATACCAAAGCAATACTGAATACGGTTCCTGAAGTCACAGTCCTGGCCTTAGACCGAGATCCTACAGCAATTTTACTGGCTGAGCAGTTAGCCAAGGAACACTCGTAAGTGATTTATTGATTTATTGATTCATTGTATAGTGATTTATTATTTATTTATTTATTGTTTATATCAACTAGACCAAAACACAAGTTAAAGCTTATGTTAAGCTGCCTAGAAAACTGTTGATACACTGCCATGTTTTTTGCCATACATTTTTATAATTACATCTGACAGCTTGACCATTTTGAGCAGTATTTAGTTTGTGGTCATTGTTTCTTAAAACATACTGTGTGTGTGATATAGCATTGCAGTTCTCCCAGTATTTCTCACTTCTTGCCTGAGCCCGATCAAATACTGCTCGCCAAGATACAGCCCCTGAGTTTCACCATCCAATCAAATCCATTCCTCCTTCCTAACTTAAAGCTTTTCTCCCCCCACGCAAAGCTGGTGGGCCCGGCATGTCATTTGTCAGAGTAAGGGCCCACGCCTGCAGTGTGAGGGAGATGCTGCCTCCCACGGAGGATCTATAAGAAATAAGGGGGGGGGAGTACAGAGAAGCCTAGAGAAGTTAAGAAGTGGAGAGAGAAAAAAACGGAAGAGAAAATTAAAACATGAGAGTGAGAGAACAGGGAGACACGAGGACACAATGCCAGGGTGAGAGGGAGTGTGTGTGTGCATGAGCAAGGCGCGGGAGGATGAAAATGAGATGTTCCTAAGACCATGGCGTGGGAAGGAATCCTTTTACGTAGATTCTGGGGAAACCTCTCTCAGGGGAATCTGCCAGAGCAATGTGCCTGTGAGCAGGGAATGACAATTAAGAGAGAGAGAGAATGAGAACGCTGTATTCTGTCAGCAACAATATACCCCCGCTGTAAAGTCTTCCACGCCTACTCGTGATGCAAGTTGAGAGAAGCTAGAGAAATCTAGCAATTAACCAATATTGTTGGAAGCCTGAGTAAAAGACCCTGGCAACCTACGCAGTGCATTCGCACAACAAGGTTAGAGGATTTTCTCTCTCATCTGTACTCCCATGGTTTGAGGAAACTATAACCTCAATGCAAACTGTTGAATGTTGGTGTGAGTCTGAACCCAGTTTTATCAAACAGAGAATAATTTCACCTCCTAAATTTTATTGAAAAGTAACCCCTCTGTTCTCTCAACGTTATTCAACCATGTCTTTAATGGGATGAGCCTCACTATACTCCTTACTATATACCATTCTTGTTGTTGCTATGACTTCCCTGGGCTTGAAGAGACGCAGTAGTTGTGCTCACAATAAATGTTATAAATCTCAAAAGGCAGCAAGCATTATTGAAAAGCCAACCGGTGAGACATGAAATATGATCCAGGAAGTGCAGTTGGGTTAACAGATTGATACATATAAAGGCTTATCAGATGCCAAAACACTACACAAAGGTTTTTAATACTCACAGAAAGGATTTAACTTTAGAAGGTTATCACAGGGGCAAATACTTTATCTTTCGTCATGACAATAGTGAGGTAAACACATTACAAAGTAGTCAACAAGGGGTGTGAGCCTGAGCCTACGCAGAGACATTTTAGAAGAGACACGCCACTCAGTTGCATCCTCAATACAACTCTATGGGGAAAGCCCATAACGGCAAAGATGGCAGTTATCCCGCCCCTCCTACTAGAAAGCCAATCGTATGTGTTTTAACAGCCAAAGCGTGAAACATATTTCAGCCAATCGTGTGGTTCCACTGACGTAAGGGTCTGCTTCACTTCAAATGCACATGCGCGGAAGTGGTGACGCATGTGTAGTAGAGGTATAAACGGTCGGAAAAAACGCCTTTTAAACCTTATTTTGGGGCAAAGTCGTCAAACTTTTTCAGCCTTTTTTAACAGATTTTACTGCAGATTCTAGTCATTTAGTTTTTATGTCCTGGTGACCAGTGAAAGTGCAGTTCTGACTCTCACCCCATTCATTAAGATAGGAGCCTGGTCTTATTAGTCCAAAATAGCTGCCCAGAGGCGTTGCCAAGATGGCGGCAGAGTGGCATGACTTGTCTAGAAGGACTGTGGCCTACTGCAGCCTTTTTGCCAGACGACTATTTCCCAGAGTCCTTCCCGTAGGCTCCCCTGCTGCGTTGATGGACTGGCTTCATTCAAATGAGTGAAAGGCCTGTGTTTTTTACTCAAGGCTGAAGTCGATCTGAACATGCCACCAATTAAGCTCTGATTGGTCGACTGTTTCAAAAAGCCCATGTAAATAATGTGACAACAATGCAGCATCAGGAAATCCATGTGGCTGAAATTATTAGTGCAAAACATGGACTATTACATAGTCGTAAAGTAGTAAAGGTACCAGAGGAATCCATCGTTACCAACACCAACACAACCACCCCTTAAAGGGCTTAACAAAATCAGTGTATTTCTTGAGCACAACACTCTGCAACTGGATATTTGACTTCCTCACAAACAGACCCCAGATAGTTCGGAGTGGCGGTTGTACCTCCTTCACTCTAGTGCTCAACACTGGGACTAACGTTGTACACCCACGACTGCAACCCCATACATGGAGAACTGTTGCTGAAACCACCATCATCGGCCAAATTTCAAACAATGATGAGACTTTATAGCGGGAGGAAATCTTCTCAAAACTGCTCAGAAGATCATTGGTACCTGTCTACCGAGCATCAGTGATATCGGTGAAGTGAGGTGCCTACCTAGGGCCCAAAAGATACTAAACGATACCACAGAATCCAGCCACAGCCTGTTCACCCTGCTGCCGTCTTGCAAGATGTATAGACCTATCTTCTGTCATACCACCAGACTAAAGAGCAGCTTCTTCCCCCAGGCTGTGATATTCTGAAATTCATCCTCAGCACTGAACCATAGAACATTGTTTATTTCTGTTTATAGTTTTATATTTTATTATATTATACGCTTGCTTTATGAGTAGCATGAAGGGAACTACAAACTTAATCTTATTATACAACTGTTATAAAATGACGAATAAATGTATTTTGTATCTTGTGAGCTACAAGCCCAGTTAGTTTTGTGTTGAGTCCTGGCTAAACTGCACACTGCGTAAAAACATTCATACTCTTCTTCATGCAGAATTACTTGGTTGGATTTTGGACGGTGACGAAACCAAGCCAAGTGTGGCAGTCTTTGCATTGTTCAGTACAACACTCAAGTCTGCCATTCTCTCAATTCTAACTAGTTTATTAATAACCTCAATCAATCAGTCACACGTCATAGACAACTAGGGCATCAGGGAAGTGCAGATTTCCATATTTGGAAACTTTCCTCATCTGTGATGCAAAATTTTCTAGCTGTCCAAAAACAAGCTTTTTAAGCAGGAAATATAGATGATGAAATTAAAGCAGCTGGGAAGTAACAGTAATAACAGTAATTGATGACATTTTGAGGAGAAGATGGCAAGGCCACCCACAAGTTAACAGTCATTCAGGTACCAATTCACAGTTCTTGTAACTTTAATACTAAATAAATAAGTCACAAAGTTTTTATAACCTTCCTTAGGTCAACTAAGGTAGCACAAATGGACATTTAGAAAAAAATGCATCTTTAAGGACTAGCCTGTGTGTGTTCGTCCTGTGTTTGTAGCCTCTTTTTCTTCACTGGACTGTAGATATTTTCATCACTGCTCCCCTGCTGAAAGCAATCAATCAGCATCTTGTCTTAGGCTTCAGTGACGCAGGTAAAGGAACTGAGCAGGTCAACACAAGGGAATATTTCAGGCTTGATTTGTGAAGAGGCAGCATCGTGTTGAACAAGCATGCGCTCAAACTGAGGCTGCTTTGAACGTTCATGATGTCCTCACTGAGTGTACTCTTATTCCAGATGGTAAAGAACAAGTGAATGCAAGGAAATCTTTAATGATGCGGTGGTTTGTGAGAAAATACTAAAGTGTAGTCAAATAGTGGTTTGACAAAAATAATCTCCTACTAGAAGTTTTTTAGAGGCAGTGACTGAAATTTCCATTAAGTGACATTTTGCTAAGAAATTTTTGTCAAAATGTCTTCATTGTCTTATAAGGACATTCTACCCTACTATAAACTATTTTGCCAGTGTGTATAGACCATTTTGTGCACTCTTTGACTCTGCACAGTTGAAAAGCAACAATTCAACAATTGTTGATATTAGGGGCTGTGCAATATGACTAAAATGTCATATCCCCGATATACGTCATTTTATATCTCAATAACGATATATATCCCAATATAGAAATTTTTTTGTAAATTCAATGAAATATTATGAACTCATGATTTTTCTCTGCTATTCTGGAGAATTCCAACACTATGACAAATACCATGATATAGAGTGAACGACACAGCAAGTACTGTAACCATTTAACGTTAGCTAGGTTGTTTGTTAGCAAACTGTCACTACTTGCTGCTACAGAGCTATTATTAGAGGACGAGAGCAGCACAACTGCTCCAGACAGCGATACAACTCTCCTGCTGCTACTGCTAACATCACAATAACAGCATGTTTTAGTGAACTAATAGAGTAAGCTGAATGTCTGTGGGCTGACACACACATCATGGCTGAAACGACTGGAGTAGTGTTGTGTGGCTCGTCCATACAACAGAATTCTCTCTTTGGTATGAGCTCCTCGTTTTTTGCATGGTCTGATTCCACCTGTTGAGTATTATCCAGTTAAAAGTAAACTTTACTCTCCACGTTTGTTTATTCCTAATGCAAATTTCTTCCCTGCAACACCGGCAAGTGTGGGAGAACGGACCACATTGAATTTAGTTTCAAGTTAGATATTAGTTTTACGTTGAATTGTCTGCAGATGTCTGTCAAATATCCAACTAAAACTAACTTCACCGCAGTGCAAAGCGTCATACCCTTGTAAAGTGTGGTGTTGGCGACACAATGAAATAAATGATAGAGCATAATTTTAAACAATAGACGTTTTGCTACAGTATATACATATATATGTTGTCATTTTGCACAGCCCTAGTTGATATATTTCTAGGCATCTCTGTGTATTGAGGAACAACATACAGTAGCACTTTTTGCCACTGATGCAGAACTAAAGCACATAAGAGCACTCTTGAAAAAGAAAGCTTCTTTCAAAATGAAGTAAATGTAGATAGATTTACAAAAATATGACAGAACTCCTTTCATTTTGTGTTTTTCTTCACTGAAGTGTGCTCATTCATAGAGTTTTAAGGTCAGTCAGAGGCTTAGCTGAAAGCAAACGCTCACACAGACAAACTCCTTGGTCCGGCTGTTTCTAGTTAGCTTACAGTTAACGTCTGTACAGCCGCTTTATTAGCTGTTCTGAGCAAATTAACACGCAGTGCAAAAAATTCCCTGCATTCAAATCTGTCTGTTCGCACCTTGGGAGTTGGCTATTCACTGAACACAGTACAGCTGAGGATAATGGGAATGTCATTAGTACTGAATCATAAACCAAAGCACTGAAATGTTTATTTTTTATTTTATTTTGACCTGGTGATGGTGCTATATGAGATGTTAAGATATCACCAAATTTATTACAGTTTATTCTGAGGGGAACATGAATGTGTTTAACAAGCAATCCATCCCCTAGTTGAAGATCACTAAAGTCATTAGGATTCATCCTGAATATTGGTGCCAAATTTCTTGGCGATACATAAAAGACTTTTCAAGTAATTTTGAAATTGTAACAATAATAGTTACATATAATATAATATCATTATGGTTAACAACAATGGCACACTGAGCGCCAATTGCCATCACTGCTAGTGTGGCTAAAAAGTGTCAGTTGGATTTGAAGCTCTCAACCTTTACCTGGCACATATTTTTTTCACTAAACAAGGATGGCATAGCTGAAATGGGAATGCACTAACATTGTCTTTCTTTTACTTTTTTTTTAGTTAAAATTGAGGTAAGTTCACTTCACCATTGACTTATATTTATATCAACAGCAATGGCTCTAAATCTTTGTCAACGGCATATCACATACCCTGTGATTCAATCTGCAAAGCTTTGGACTGTCAGTAAGATTTGATAAAACTCATATTAAGTATAAGGTTGATCCAGTGAGATGCCAGAATAACAAAAATTTGCATGATGTCAATGTTGCGGGGTGCTATGACTATAAAAAGCTCCAATCTCTTAAGCAATTATGAGCCCACACTTGGACCTCAGTACATACACCACTGAAACTTGTCCTCTTTAATAATATAAGACCTTACATAAGGCATTTATATTTCCAACTCTGTGTCTAAGCCACATAAAGAAGTTAATAATTTAGAAATGTTATGTAACTGTTTTGCATATTTTTAAATCCTTTAGTGGCTTACAAAAACATGTAGAAGAAGTTGCAGCGCGTAGTGGAAGGTATGTTCATCGCCTGCGTGTGGGTGGACACACAGACTTCAGAATTTTTATTTCCAATAATTAAAAAGTAGATGTAATTTTTGCGTGATAGAGCTTTCCATATTGTAAAGTGGCTAGCTATTACAAGACTGACTGTGTGACTTCAAAGGAAAATTTATTATAGATTTCAAATGGTTATTCGTGTAAGACGTGATTTATACAAATATAATAATAGGGCGGGAGTCTCTTTTGTATTCGAATGTTGAGTTTGTACCAGTCTACTCATTTTCACCTTTTCCAATTCATGCCTATTAACTGGGCATGGTTGGAAACTGCTTCTTTATGTAGGGTAGCAATACTTACCATAAACCCTCCCATAACTGCCCTCAAATAAAGGTATGAGGTCCCGCTCAGTCTGAAGCTAAACTCGCTCCTCTCAAACCTCCAGTTAGACTGCTGGCTGGTGCTGACAGCACCACAAAAATGTGTCTTGTCTGCAGTTACGCAGAGAAGGTACTCTACATAGACCAGCTCACATTCTTTCTATTCCTCAAGACTAATAAAATGACGAATTCAGCATTTGTGTTATGCAGCCCTAACTTGTGTAACATTCATTGGAAAGCTTGTGGCTTCACAGCGGGCACTGCCTACCAGTCAGTGGAACTCTGTCCCCTCTCTCCTCTCCCTGTGGCCATGCTCTACCTCTGATAATGCCTTCACAAGATCAGTGTTGAATGTATTTATTTAAAATAACTATCAACATTCTGAATTACATGCATTTAGCATATAAGTGCATAGGCATCTTTTTTGCTATTACTGAAAATGTCAATATATTGTATATATCAATGTAATATACTTACTACTGTTAATGTTTTTAATCAATCTAAAACCGACTCTTGGTTGAATAAATAGAAAAGGGTGCACTATATTCAGGTTCTTACTCCACTGAAATACAATATGAAACATATCTTGCAGTTAAGCTAATTGGTCATGTTGAAGGTCACTTTCTAACCAAACAGGAAAATACAATGGAAAGTTTGAGTTTGTAGCTTTTGTAAAAAAAAGTCTACCGCAATAATTTGGAAGCACAAATCGTCTTCTACCTGTATGAGAATAATAAAATGAATGTATAATTTGTGCTTGCATTTATTTGAGGATGAAGTACAAGATAACTCTGTAAAGATATAATAAAATAATCACCCAAAGCTGGAATTACCTGGAATTATCTTCTGTGAAGACATGCGAAACACCTCTGTGAACGTAGATGTTGCTGCTAACTGTAGGGATCTCAGAGGAGCCAATGTGCACACCTCCCAAATCTAATCACTGCATAGTGAAGAACTGCGCACCAAGCAAGCTGATTGGTTGATCCAACTCCCAAGGAGGCAGGTTAAAAACAACAACAAATTTTCTTTTACATGTTATATAAGTTGTACATACAAGTATAAAAGAAACACCCAATGTTTGCGTACGTGTAGCCCGGAGAAGTGTGTTTCAGCATTAAATCTGCAGCTCTACAGAATGGCTCTTTTAGCAACTTGTTTTATGTTTGCAGATTTATGGTTTTGGTTCATCTCACCTTAAAAAAAAGCTCTGATAAACTTATTGTGTGCTATCTTTGCAGCCCCAAACTGCAGACAAAGTTAGCGACTAGCTTTGAGGCAACAACAAAATCATCTTTAGCACAATACTGCTTGACCCCCAACTGACTGAATCCAGAATGACTAAAATGTTATAAAACCAATGAGAGTTTTGTAAACTCTCACCAAAACGACTGTTCATACTGCAACTTTAAATAATGAACAAAATTTCGAAATTGGAGATGGTGGGTAGAGTGCTACTGAGGAGGCAGTAACAGAAAGGGATTGCGCAGGTGATGGGAGAGAACAACAAAGCCTTTACTATAGATTTTTCAACAAATCAATCTGTGCAGGATAGTGAATAACAAGTAAAGGAAGGCCCTGGCAGCGTGGGTGAGATGCTCCCTTGCCATTTTGTCTTCAGTGGGTTTTGAAATAAAGGACCTGCCAATTTGTGTTCTTTCCCTGAATGCCCATAGTTAATGTCGAGAAAGGTGGTGTCAATGCTGTGTACATAAAGGTTTCAAATTTAGTAAAATATCTGAGAATGGAAGGATATCGATACCTTTATTTTATCAATACTGATGCTGCTTATTGGAATCAATGCGGTTCGCTTACAAACAAACCTTCATTATCTTGTCAAGAAAATAAGTATGTTCTTAATGCAATACAATTTTCTTTTTTTTTTTTTAAACTTCAAACTATAATTGGTGCTGCTTTACTACAAATAAACTGAACTTAAATAAAAATATAGTGGAGCAACAGATACTTGTAAGCTAATGGCAATAAATACTTTGCCTTTACAGGGCTCCTGTCTACAGCCATTCTGACTCATTCTTGCAACTAGCTTTACAGACACCTGGACTAAAACTTATATCGCGGTGCACCAGTAGTCCTGAAAAATGTGGAGGCAGAGAGAATTAACAGTATTTCGTGTAATGAGCGGGAAGTGGCTATTGTGGTCTAGCTTACACATGGTAGGCATATAGTCAAATCAACAAGCATTCTCCAGATGGAGATTCATGTGTTGAGAGCAGTGACTCAACTATTTGCACAGGTTGCTAGTTGCTTCAAATATGGGTGAGGCATTAGATGAAGCATTTGAAAAATCATTGCATACATATAAGCAGAGGACGAAGCCTACCAGATCCCCATAGCCATCCAGTGCTAGCTAATGTTAACGCGAGGGTTAAAACAAATTCAGGCACTGTTACTTACTAAAGTTGTTAGAGCCATTGATGTAATAGAGAAATATTAATAAGTCAGCTCTGTCCTGTCATAGTTATAGTGCTTAACCTATTTGTTTATTGTGTTACCACGTTGATTGTTTTTGTGTTTTTGAAGAAAAAATGTATAAGTAAACAGTTAAAATGGAGAAAATTGACTACACAGTTTTATTAAAGCACTTACTCCTCTCTTCCAAACATTTAAACCTGTTCCATCATGAAACAGTCGCAGAATGTAAACAGAAACATATTTAGTTTTGCGAAGCTTACAAATGTATCATCTTTAATGAATGGCAAACTGAAAATGAATGCCGTTAAATGAGTGAATGACGCGGGATACTAAAAGCATCAGAAAATGTTTTTTCTTTTCCCAGTGTCATTTTAGCACTCACATATGACTCACCAGAGGTCATTATGAGATCCCATGTTGGTAGGTCACATATTGATACATTAAAAAAATGCTTGTTACCCTCAGACTGATTACACATTGAGTTCTATATAAGGACGGCGTAGTCAATTTGAGCTGCTTAGCTTTCGTACATCTGTGATAAAATGAGATGATTGTAATTTAGACATTTAGAAACATGTTTTCATGTCTGGAAAAGACTGCATGAGACCTTTGGCTCCCAATGTATAGATGCTAACTCCTGTTGCTCTCTTCTGCCATCATCTTTGTTCACACAATGATAAAAGGTCACATGAAAAATGCATACTGTAAATGTGGCTGGAGGATGTCACCACTCGTGCATGAGGAAGTGACTGAGAATACAGGGTCTTGCTCTGTTAGTGATAAGCCTCTCAGTAGGCTAGCTTAGACATCCGGCTCCCAAGAAAATACCTGATTTGGTTATAAAAGGTTGACTGGAAAGCTACTGAATTGGAGATCTCACATGGTCTCCCCACAAAATATCTCCCTAAAATAACATTGACTTTCCTGATGCTGAGTGTGGGTGTTCGTCTAAATTGTATGACGCTGTAAACGTAAAATATTGAAAACAGTCAATATTTCCCATAAATTTAAGAGGGGACTTTCCTTAGCATTCCCAATTCTTGCCACTGCCTCATTACCTTAGTCATTGCACAGACTAAGGTGCCCTTGAGAACAGCTCATAACCCTCAAACTGCTCCAGTGGAGCTCCTCAGTGGGCCAGCAAATCCGACTGTGGTTGTACTGGGCAGGTTCCAGGTGTGAATGTGTGTAACTAAGAGTAGAAATCCATAGGTTGGGTGAAGTGAAGACTCCTATTCATTTTCTATGAGAAGCGGCATATTGTTTTGTTTGTTTGTTTTTTTTAACCCTCAAACTTTATTTAGAACATGTCACATGGAACATAGGTGACATGACAAAACAAATCAGACATCCATTTCATTGTTAGTAAGTAGAAGAAATGTAGCCCTCCCATTTAAAAAAAAAATATTAGTATTGTCGTCTTTGTACTCATGTACTGTGTGTCAACTTCTTTGCTACTGCAGCAAAACTAATTGCCCCTCGGGGACAAATAAAGGTCTTGGTCTTGAACTTGAACTTGTACTCCTACATTTATCCAGTTTTAAATTAAAGGTATAATTCACATCCATAAAGTATATAATATCTCTAAGCCACCTTCACCTCTTGGACCTGCTAAAGCTTTTTTTTAAATGATGGCACTAGTTTTTCCAAATAAGATTAATTGAAGTGTTCTTTTTTTCTTTACAAATAGATTGTTGAACACAAAGACAGAAGTTAGGAAAACAAATCTAGATACCAGAAGCGCTATATCCCTCCCGAGGAGCACGGTTAGACAATCAGTGGCAAGAGATGGACAGGCAATGAGGACGGTAAAGTTCAAAATTAGTCCCCCCTTTAGATCGGATGTTGCCTGACCCAAGTGTTGATGTGAATAAGTGCACAGTTATTTACATCAACACTTGGGTTAGACGAATAGATTGTCTTATGATTTTAAAGCGTTATTATAAGTATAAGTATATCATGTAACTATTAGTTTTACTAGAGTTTTGTAGTCGACTAGTCGTTGCATGTTTATGATATTAATTGAAATATTTATATATTTTTTTGAGGGCATCAGAAAATAGTTTGAGTTCCAGTGCTGCGAAATAATATATAAGTAACATTGTTAACACTGTGCTACATTACAGAGAAGTTCCAAACTGTAATGATATAAATGATAAAAATATAAATTTTACAGGGGCGCAAAGCGAGCCACCTGTTAACGACAAGCTGTAATGATTATGAATCTGTCAGACAAGCAGCAAGGAAACTGAACATTGTGTTCATTTATTTCAACACAGTAAAACATCATACAAGGGTCACCTCACCCCGAACCTGAAAACCTCATCCTCCCTTTGGTCAAAAGCTCCAGTGCTGGTGGTATAACCAACACTAACACTCCCCTGGTACCCTGAGCTCCCAGTCCACGTAGAGTCAGCCAATAGGGCCTGCTAAGTGAGCTAACTAGCTAATAGCAGCAGAGCAATGCATGCCGGTAAGTGACTTCTGTGTTACAAGAGAAAAGGTATGTGGTATAACAATCCCCTGATACTTTTTTTCTGATGACAAGACGCAGTTCCCAAATGGAGTTTGAGGTTTTAATATGCAAATGTCTAATTGCTCTTTTCCTAATGCTTGCTTCAGTGGTCGTGTGAAACCATTGCTTGGCCGATTCAGCGAGCTTGAAACCCTCCTGTCTAACATGAACATCAAGCCAGGCAGCGTTGATGCTGTCCTGTTGGATGCTGGCTGCTCCTCCATGCAGATGGATGAGGCAGAGCGAGGCTTCTCCATCAGCAAGGATGGGCCCTTGGATATGAGAATGGATGGAGAGAGGTAAGAGATCTGCAACATACAGAATGTCTGAAAGGCTGATAGATCTCAGTTTGATTAGTAATGCTGCATTAACATAACTGAACACAAAAAACACAAGACTTTTTTTCCCCAGCAAATGTTAGGAGGTGCCAGATGATGAGAGACTTGAAATTGCTTCAGTACTCATTCAAGCAGTAATGTAAAGAAGGGGCATGGCCAAATTGGGCTACCAATAACATAAGTGAGCATGTTGATCATTGAAATTGTATAGTGAAACGTGAAAATTCCTATTTCTGAAACTAATCTAAAAAATTTAAAACAATATCGTTGTCAATTAAAACAAAGTGCTTTCCTGACAAGCGACCTCTTGTGGTCGCATCAATAAAACTGTCCTTTCCTAGTAGCAAAGGGAAAGGAAGAGTGACATTATATGCTACAGAAGCTCTTTCAGATTTCGGATGCATGATTGGGTATACAAAATGAGAGTATATATATAATATATCGGATACAACATACATTATATTTATGTATGTTTGTACCTTACATACTGTATGTATTGCAATTGAATGTTTCTTGAATGTTTTCAGAAGTAGTTATGTATCACTTTACAATGTCAGCATAATGTGCAAAGCAAAAAGCTAAGATAACCTCATTATAAGCAATTGCACAAGCTGCATTTCTTACTTCATTCCCTCACCTTCATTCTATTCATCACTGTCAGCCATGAAAGGCTTTCAGCTGTATCTCAGAGTTGTCAGAATTCGCCACTGTCAGCAAGGACGTGACGTCAAGCAGCTTAATTGGGCTTGTCTTTGTGCGTAGGTACCCCGACATGCCCTGCGCCGCTGACGTTGTGAATACCTTAGATCAACAGGCTCTTGCATCCATCCTCACTGCATATGGGGAAGAAAGACACTCCAGGAAAATAGCTTCAGCCATTGTGGAGGCACGCCGTGTCAACCCCCTCACCCGGACACAGCAGCTGGCCAGCGTGGTTGCAGGTAGCTCAGCACTATCCTGATTAATTCCCCGCAGCTTCCTGGAGGCTGAAAGGGAAAATAAAACATGAGTGGAGTTATTAAGGTTGTCTTTCAGTGGGACGTATTGTCCCACAACATTACGTGGAGTGTGACCTCAGTTATCATCCTCTCTTCTGCCTCTGTTTTGGGTGCCTTTCTACCACACCTTCCTTTGAGAGGTAAAGTTGAGACAAAGATAGAGCTGGAGGAGGCCTTGAAAACAAACAGTATCTCACAAACAACACCCCATCTCTCTCCCCTTCCACATTGCTTTCTTTTTATGCCCTCTTTTCCCATGTTTCTCTGCTCACGAATGCACACACACCTGACACAAATGCAAACACCCACACATGCTCTGCTCACACGACACACTGGTGCATAAAGCCTGGATTACATTGTTTGTCTTCACTGATTGTTTTTTTTTTGGGGGGCTGTATGCCTCTAGATTTCAGCTGCTGAATGAGTAAAATGTCATTTCAATAGTTATTGCACAGTGCAGTATGTGCGTCAGTGTCACCCAGGGAGAACCGGTGTGAGTAAGAGCAGCTGTTTCATCTTTTTTGAAGAGCAAAGCGAGTCACCACCAATGTTTATTCGTAACAATGACAGAGGTCTTGATTTAAGAAAGTTCCAAGGGGGACTGTATCACCAATTATGACAGTGATACTGACAGGAAGATTTTACAGTCGCAAGAGAAATGATGAGGGTCCGTGTGTGTGTGAGAATCAGAATCAGAAAAGCTTTTATTGCCATGTAGATTTTACACGTATGAGGAATTTGATTTGGAGATAAGGTGCTACATGTAGACAAACAAAGACAAACATACAGTTGGCATAAATAAATGTAGAAATATATGAATATTGATTGACAAAATATAACGATTAACACTTACAAATATGTACTTACTACTTACACAACAAATATGTGCAATATACCGGGTATGTACAATGATGTGAAATTAGATAATATTTACATGTGCAAAGATATACAGTATTTGAGAGGGAAGGGGAAAGTGTCAGTGAGGGATCGGGCCTTGTTAATTAGGCTAGCAGCAGAACGGTAGAAGCTGTTTTTGTGGGGAGAGGTTTTGGTCCTGATGGACCGCAGCCTGCTGCCAGAGGGGAATAACTGAAATAGTTTGTGACTGGGATGGGAGGGGTCAGCTGCAATCTTTCTTGCACTCCTCAGAGTCCTGGAGGTGTACATGTCCTGAAGAGATGGAAGATTCATACGCTGATACGCTGCAGCCGGCCCTTGATCTTTCTGAAGTCCACGACCATCTCCACTGTCAATGCGTAGAGCTCCAGACTTTTCTGGCAGCACCAGGTCACCAGATGGTAGATCTCCCACCTGTAGGCGGACTCATCCCCACCTGAGATGAGCCCAATGAAGGTGGTGTCATCTGCAAACTTCAGGAGCTTGACGGACTGGTGACTGGAGGTGCAGCTGTGGGTGTACAGGGAGAAGAGCAGAGGGGAAGAACCCAGCCTTGAGGTGAACCGGTGCTGATGGTCATGGAGTCAGAGAGATGTTTTCCCATCTTCATGTGCTGCTTCCTGTCCATCAGGAAGTCTGTTATCCACCTGCAGGCGGAGTCAGGCATGTTCAGCTGGGAGAACTTGTCCTGCAGCAGAGCCGCAATGATGGTGTTGAAAGTAGAGCTGAAATCCACAAACGAGGTCCTGGCGTAGGTCCCAGGGCAGTCCAGGTGCTGGAGGATGAAGTGAAGGGCAATGTTAACTGCGTTGTCTACAGATCTGTTGGCTCTGTAGGCAAACTGCAAGGGGTCCCGGAGTGGGTCTGTGATGGATGGGAGGTGAGAGGGGGTGGTGGGGCAAGATTTGGTGTTTTTTTGGTCATGCTTTCGCTCTCTCTTCATTTATTTTATTTATTTTCAGTTGAGGTTCTCGTACAAATTGACATATTTTATTTTATTTCTCGTACAAGACATATTTAATCAAAATGCTGAATTTTTCTTTCTGAAAATAACATACTTCAGTAAATACTGTGTTGTATTTCATTTACTTTCATTCATTTTTACAAATATTGAATTATATAGGAATATAAAAATACTGCATTTAGTTGTATACAGAAGCATGACTGTGAATGGATGAGTAGGGCTTGTACCTGGGGCCAAATGTTACTGAGAGGTACACATAAAAACCAAGCAAACACCATTCCCCAAACATAAAATTTAATAGCAAACTTTCCTTTATCTGTAGATTTACAACAACTCCTTTAGTCACGTTCTTTATCCATTTGGGATTTTTGTGTATTTGGCACTGTTGTTCTTCAACTGTTTATCCAGTATGTTGTAAACACCAGCCCAGTGTCCCAAGGAATTCCGTTGAAATTGGACGATACTGCAGGACACAATTTGCATCTAGTGCCAATGTTCATTGCCAACACAGAAAGCAGTGTGACGTTCATGTTGTATTGCTAGAGAAAAGAGTGTGGAGGTTAGGTTGCTGGATGGGTTCGTATCACATTTATAAACCTAAAGCCATGCAGAGACTACAGGGGTTTTGGGACAATTTCGTAGGAGAAATCTTGTCTGGGACCTTGGTTGGTACTGATGTTCGGGACAGATTATTTGGTAATGTGAGGGGTTTGCAGATCCAGTCTTAAACCTCCTCAACTGGACAGAAAATCTGGATGATTACGTCGGTACTTTTCAAGCACAACCACAATAGCCAATGAGAGAGACATGTCTAATGTTAGTCCCAGAGCAGTTCACCGTGTTGCCAAGCAGTGGTAAATAAGCTAGTCCTTTAGGCTAACATTAGCCAGCATACAACCGTTGATAAATATTAAAACTGGCAAACAGTTAAAATCTCACCTGAAGAATTGACAACGCACGTTGACCACGTCTCCCCAAACATTTTCTCATCCAGACTAGTGATAATTTTGTCAGCCATTTTAAAATTTAGTCTTAGTCTTAGTCCTGTGTCAAGTGTCCTTGTTAGTTTTTGTCATATTTAGTCCACTGTATACTATTTTTTTAGTCAAGTTTTAGTTGACTAAAAGTCTGGGTATTTTAGTCTGATTTTAGTCAAAAGAAAATCAAAAGTATTTTAGTCTAGTTTTAGTCATTAATCATCGTTTTTTCTAACTTAGTAGTATAATTTTGATTAGCATTTTGGTCTATCTGCTCTAACCACAGTAGAGATATGATTCAAATGTTAGCTTTGTTCTCATTTTTATTGCAAATGAGACATTAACGTACAACATAATCAGTTCTCAGGTGGTTAGCCTTCATATGCCACTTCAAGTTTGTAGTGTTTTTTCCAAAAATCTTATGACCACATAAGTGTGCGAACTATACACAGCTTTCGGGGGGCTCAGTTTTTTTTTCCCGTGACAGGGAGGAGGGGGACCAACTGTGAATCTTACTGCTGATTCATTAATAGCTGCAAGCATGTAGGCCTGGGGCTGACAGAAGTATCAGGCATGTTTGTCTTATTATAATAATAATAAGATATTTTGTTGTCATATGTAACCATTTTGCTACAATTACACTTCACACACCCTTCTAACTGACCTTTCTTTTCTCCGTGAGAGGGAAGAATTTAGAAAGTTGCGTGGCGCTGCGGGGAGCCCCCAGCTGCAGTAGTAGGCCTACATGGATTATGCTTAATATTCATCCAGCCAGAGGGAACGATCATCAACCGTTCACAGCTTGTCGGTCGTACTAGCGACACAACCCGTGCCGGAAAGGGAGTGGGGCGGACCAGGCACAGGAGATCGCGGAGCGTCTGGCCCACTGCGAACGGTCGGTGATCGTTCCCTCTGACTGGATGAAGTGTGACGCTCTGCATGATCCATGATGATGGAGAAAAAAGATTAATGGCAATAAAGTCAGTTAATATAGTCAGCGTTTAAGGACATTGTCACGTCTCGTCGTCTCGTTTTAGTCTGGGAAAAAAGGTTAAGGACGAATATATTTTGTTTAGTTTCGTCTGACGAAAGTAACACTAATCCAGACTGGCCTTCTGCTTTTGTTCTTTTTTCTTACTTCAAAGCTTTACTACAGCGAGTTTTTACATCAGGACAGTCTCCATTTTGCACATCTGCTTCCTTGTGAGATCACAGTGCATTGCTCCCTCTGGCACAATCATCTTAATAATATCCTGTAGTGTGTGATGTGCTATTATTTTCAAATCTTGTAATGTGTGCATGTTTGAAATCATACTTTTGTGTCCTAGTTTTTGTCTACATTGGTGCCTGTTTCAGTATGCGCTATATAAATCACTGATATCTTTTCTGACGTTTAACAATGATGATGAGTGAGATATTGGGTGGTTTACAAATTGATTTTATAAATTTGTGATAATAAGGGATCTCCAAATACCTCTTTGGGCACATGCGGCCTCTTTCACGATTGATTGAGATTTTTAAAACAGAGCCATGGCATTGCTTTTCAGATCAAAAGAGTGCATAAGCATGTCTTTGTCTTTGTGCTTACAGAGAGTTTTATGTGTCTGGGCTGGTGTGTCTGGGTGGTAGGGGTATTTTCCTTTTATGTGCTAATGGAATCAAGAAGGCCACAAAAATCATGTAAGTTACCAAAATAGCTGCAAAGAAACAGTTTACTTCGCTGAATAACAACCCAATAAATTGCATAATCACCCTGTATTTGTGGTGTGTGTGTGTGTGTGTGTGTGTGTGTGTGTGTGTGTGTGTGTGTGTGTTTGTGTTTGAGTTTGAGTAGCTAAAGGGAAGGACATGAATGTATTGATTTAGATGTGGAGATATACTTGAATTGGTTCAGCATTAGCATGTAATATTATTTATATAGCACTTTTCTTAACAATGTCACAAAGTGCTTTACAAAAAGAAATACAACCAGACAAAGCAGATAAATAAGCCAAAGGACATGAGCAAAGAGGACGTAAATACAATAAAGTGAATAAGATCAAATAAATAGAAATAAAAATAATAACATATATCAAACATTCACATTTCACTAAGAGAAACTTAGAGAGACTTAGTTTGTCTGAGGTCAGAAGGCAGAGAGTTCCATAGTGTGGGTGCTCTAAAAACAGAAACCAGATCACATTTTTTCACAAACTGGGACCTTGGAGTAACCAGCAGGTCTCCATCAGAGGATCTCAGCGGTCAAGAGGGCACATATACGGTCAATAAATCAGAAATGTATTTAGGAGCAAGGCCATTTAAGACCTTAAAAGTGATAATCAATTCAAAATCATAACCGGGAGCCAGTGTAGGGAGTCAAGCCACAGGGGTGATGTGATCGTGCCTCTGTGTAACGAGTCGAGCGGCAGTTGTTTTGTACCAGCTGGGGACAATGGAGGGAGCCATGGCTAATACCTGAATGAACTGTGCTGCAGTAATCAAGCTGTGATTAAATAAAAGCAAGCAACTTGTAAATCAGCAATTGATAAAAATTCCCTAATTTTAAAGATTATCCTGAGCTGGAAGAAACACGACTGAACAACATGTTGGCTTTGCCAAACACCACTTTTTGGTTAGCATCAAATTTAACCCCAAGATTCCTAACAGCGTGCTTAATATTATCTGACAAACCACTAGGATTAGCACCAAAAGAGCTGATGGAATTTGGGGGATCTAACAGAATCACCTCAGACTACATTGTTAAATTTAGGGACATTTTGAGACATCCAGGATTTAATATCAGAGAGGCATGTTGTGGTATGTAATAGGTTGCTACGAACTATGGGTTTTAACGGTAACTGTCGTCAGCATAAAAACGGTAATGCACATCATGTTTTTTAATAACCTAGCCAAGAGGCAGCATGTATATTGAAAACAGAAGGGGTCCAAGAACGGAGCCTTGAGTGACACCACACCTCAATTGAGCAGTAGAGAAGATACAGAAACAGTTCTGTTGGAGAGGTATGAGCGTAAAAAGCTAAGAGCTGAGCCCTTGATTCTTACCCATTTCCCGTTTCACATTTCACCTGTGTTTTCTTGACAAAACATGGTTTGGAGAACAGCATCGGGTGACAGACTCATTGTCAACTCGTGTAGTGTGTGACCCCCGTCACCCATCGGTCACGTACTGTGAACGCCACAGTGACTTCAAGACTCAAGTTGGCAAGTTGTGTAGTGTGAACTGCACAGTCATCGGCCAACACTGAAAGTCGTGTAGTCCGCACAAGCCTTAGAGGATACCATGATCTGTATCAAAGGCAGCACTTCAAGCAAATCGAGCTGTCACCTCAGTCTGCAGTTAGCAGTAGCTCATTAGTAAGAGCTGTCTTGGTACTGTTCAGTGCTCTAAAACCAGACTGGAAACAGTTAAAAACACTATTATTATTCATAAAAGATATCATTTGAGTTGAGATTACTTTCTCCAGAACCCTAGAAAATAAGACCGTTTGGAGATTGGTCTATAATTACTTAAGGACAGCGGATCCAGATTATGTTTCTTTAGCAATGAGTGAACAATATTATACTTAAAGGAAACGGAGAAGAACCAGGGGCCAGGTAATTGTTAAAAAAATGTGAGATAACAGTTTTAGCAACTTAGTGGGGATTTCTGTGATGCAGGAGAAGTTTACATGGGACTGTACTCTGAATTTGTAATAGGTTGAAACTGTGTAAAAGAGGCAGCATTGACATGGGGAATGGAGAGAATACAAGGGTGATCTGGAATTTGGGATCCTCCTTGATCCTTGATATCCTCCATCTTATTAACAAAATGAGCAAGAATTTTTTCCAGATAGTTTTGGGAAATAAGTGTAGGGATCAGTAATAACAGAATCAGTTACCCTAAAGAAAACTGGAACAGGATTGTGGTTATTTCTAGCATCCTTAACTGCTTTCTGATAAATTAACATTTGTTTTATAAGGGTGTTATGTGTTATTTCAGACTTCTTGACCTTCTGTTGTCTTTCAGATTTTCTAGAGTCTTTTAAGAGCTGAAGTCTTTTTTAAGAGCTCAAGTCTGATCATTCAGCCAGAGGATATTATTTGAATTTTGTTTCCTAGTTTTAAATGGTGTAATTTGGTCAAGGATGGATAGGCACTGGTCGTTAAATGGATTTAATAGTGCATCTGGATTGAACAGAGATGTAATGGAATTAAAGTATGATGAATTAAAAGCATCACAGAATTTACCTGCAGGGCCAGCATTGAGAATGCCAGAGTGTGTTGTAGGGTAGGGACGAGGAGAAGGGAGCAGTAGTGGAACTAAAAAAACAACAACTTTTTGATCAGTAATAGGCATATTCACCAAATTAAGGCGAGAGAGAGAGAGAAACCAGATGAGAGTACCAGGTCTAAGGTGTGACCTTTAGAATGTGTGGCTTCTTTAAAAAATTGAATTAGGTTTTAAAAAGTTTATAAGATCTAAAAAATGAGGGAAGGACAACATACATAAAATACATAAAATGACAAATAAAACTAACTGATTTATGGGGCCTATAAATTAAAGATGCTGACTAAGGGGGATGGACAGTGATTACGAGATTTAAAACTTCAAAGGAAATAAAATTGGCAAAAGTAACAGGATGGCACTTAAGACCTAACTTCTAAAAAACAGCTAGACCACTCCCACTTCCAGATTCCAGGCCTAGGAATGTAAAAATATGTGAAATCCCTTATTTCACATATTTTTATATTCCCACTCTAGCCTCAATCAAGGGAACAGTGTCCCCTGGGGAAAACCATGTCTCAGTAATCATTTAAAAGTCCAAATCATTAGAAACAATAAAAAGCATGATAAAAGACGACCTCTGTGCCGTATAGTCTGTATATGGAGAATTCCAGTGGAGGGGGGTTATGAGGCTGGTGGGGGGAGCTAGCAGCGGGAACAATAAGTCTACCACTGTAGGTGGAGATGGAGGTTCCTGGTAGGGGGTGTGGGATGTAAACGGTCAGTCACGTGGAGCAGACTGTACACCATGCTGCAAGTTTGTCGCTAGCATTCAGCTACCCAGCCTGATGACGTGTATTCCATCACTGCCAATTTAAAAAGTCGAAAACCACAACCTGTCGCAGAATTCTTTTAAAAAGAACCCTATTCACTCAAAAGCTTCATGGCTCATGTTCCATTTATTCAGCTTTTTGTAACACTGAATCATTAAACACTGTTCTTGTCCAGATAGCTTATTGTGGAATGTAGTTCTCGCCTTTTCTATGCATGCTACAAACATCAAATATAGCAACTTAAGATGAGATGTCACACACAGGTAGAGTACAGCAAGGGCTTTGTTATGTTAATTCTGTCCTATCTAATACATTCACAATGTTGTTCCTTCTTAACTACCTGATTTTCCCTTTATGTACACATCTTAATCTCTTCTTTTCTCCATGGATCTGTCTGTAGGACCTTTGAAAGATGAATTAGAGAGAGAGCACATGGCTTGGTGAGGCCAGACCAGGGCTGGTCCTTGCTGTGCAGGCATTGTATTGATTGCAGTGTGAGTCACACCTTGGGCTGTTTAGTGCAGGAGGAGAGAAATGCCACATCACTTCTCTATTTATTGCAGTTTCACTTTAGGTCTATGTAAGTATCTAATTGTCCTTTTGGCTTCTGTGTGGTGGTTATGAGTCAGTCAAGCTGGACCCCATCAAGATGTTTTAATAAAATGCTAATATTTTCCCGACTTTAACGTTCAGCACATTTTGGTCATAACCTTTTACGTCCACCTTTTTGTTCCTAAATTCAGATGCGTTCTGCACCCTGCATGTTATTTATAAAACAGGTGCACAAACTGTATGTGCATTGTTTGGCATCTAAAGCATTCTCTGTGTGTCTGCAGTTCATAATACCTTTCTTCTTAGTGCAAATTTATTTTGAGGTAGGATTGTTCAAATAACTGGAGGAGAGAAAACTTTTGTGTGGAAAATTCGACGCCTCTAAAAGACAGGTGCAAATTGTTCAGGAGTATTAAAGAGAGAGGTTTTTATTCTACAGAAAGCAGGCCAATACTGGGTGCACGAATATTTTGTTAACAGTAATTAGCATGGGGAGTGGTCTTTTTGTGCAGAGTAAGATTTAACTTGAACTTGGCATTCAGTGAACTGAGAGTTAATGGTAGGTTTGGCTGCATTTACCTCTGTATTTTGGTGAAACATAAGCTATATCAACACCATCTCCACCCTCCATCTGCTTTGCACAGAGCCTCTTATAGACCTTCCACTCAGTCCTGCTGCGGCTCACTCCACAGGTTTCAGTGGCTTCTATATATTTGTCAATAAGCTGTTTTGTGCTATGTCTTGCTATAGCAATTAATTTCTTTCTTATTTTCTTTGACCTTGCTTTAATAATGTAAACCAGCTGACTATGTCAGATTATTCTCACTTAACCAGGAGATAGCATGCCTTGAAGTAATAAGTCTGTGTTATAAGTATAAGTGTTTTCATTCAAGAGGCTACTTTTATTCTCCTGACCAGTGGCAGTGGAGGCATTTCAACCTCCTTTGTAATATTCACACACTGATTACACCTGTGGGTTGTTGATGTAATGTGTGAGTCAATAGGTCACATGAGAGTCACAAGAATCAAGGTTTTGTGTGGTAGCTGATAAGTGGTGTGGCTTTGTTCATGGATGGTTGTTTGAATGTAATTCCTAAGGACACTGGTTCAAGATTTATGGTTTTTAAAGTGGATGGATATCTGTTTTAGGGTGCAATCAGGCCAAAATTACTGTCATGGTAGAGCGAAAAGCAGACTGAAAATAGCATGAGTAGGGTTGTCAGCATAAAATAAGTGTGTGTAGTACTTCGACTTGTTACATAAACAAGAATATACAGTACTTTCTGAATGACAGGACAGTCCCACTTCATCTCCATAAAGTTTTGTGATTTTGCGTGTTCAGTGAGTTTGAACAAACATGCAAGTCCCAATTAGACGCCTGTCCCAAGTTCAGTGATTTAAGAAAATAAAAGCCTGGGCCAGTAATTGAAGTTTTACGATACTCCAGACTATAGCTCTAAAGTGACTAGGGCTACCAACTAACAATTATTTTCATCATCATCGAATAGTGAAAAATTAGCAACAAAAGATATCACAATTTACCAAAGCCGTAGGTGATGCCATCGCGGACCACCAGTCCAAATTTTAAAGATACTCAGTTTACAGTCACACAAGACAAGGTAAAGCTGTAAGCATTAAATGTTTGGCATTTTTGCTTGAAAAATTACTTAAATGATCAATCTATTCTCAAATTAGACATTTTCTGTCAATCGTCTGGTTAATCAATGGACTTATCACTGGAACCTTAAAATTGACCACATTTCTTCATTCATCTACTCCTTTTGGCATCCCCCAGTCTTGCTTAAGTAAAATCTTATTTGATATATCTGATTTTATTCTCTCCTGCACACATAAAAAAATGTATTAATTTTTTTTGTGCTTTCTACCTTTATCCTTTTTACACATAAAACAACAGTAACAATACAGTAATAACAAAATAGCTTTTACAAGATCCACTTACTCTGACCATTTCTTCTCTAGGATCGCTTCCTGCTGCTGTCGCCTATGCACGTAAAGACAGACTACACCGACCTGCACATGTGGCCACTAAGACCTTCCAAGCTCTGCGTATCTTTGTGAATGATGAGCTGAACGAACTACATGCAGGCCTGCGTGCTGCCCAAGAAGTACTGAGACCCGGAGGACGTCTCTGCGTGCTCACCTTTCATTCGCTAGAAGACAGACTGGTCAAACGTTTCCTCCAGGGAGAGGACTTGTCTAATCTAGATCAGTATCACTTCAGCCCAAGGAAGCAAGGCATCTGGAAGGAAAAACAAGCCAGCAAAAGTGTTTATTGGCTTCCTCTGCGAAGAAAAGTTATCACCCCAGAAAAGGACGATGTAAAAGAGAATCCTCGAGGACGCTCCGCTAAATTGAGGGCAGCACTCAGACGTTAATCATGAGAGAACAAAAATCCTTCCTCTTTCAGTCAAAATGTGTGAGGTTTTTTACATCCGGAGTAACTTTTTTTAGAGTAAACGCAAGCAAAGGGTGTAGACGCAGTTACATAATAAGTCTCCACTGTACTGCTGTGGATGTTTTTTTGTTGTTGTTTCTTGACTGTAAAGCTAAATATTTTTTGGACTTGGATGCTCAAAAACTGTTTCTAAACGTAAATCCACCACAGCAGAGACCCAGGTAGCCTGGTAGCAGTACCTCTGGCTCCGTTGTGTGTTCCAGTGAACACAATTACCTGTGTTTGCTGGTGGGAAGCCAGTGAGGGTTGTCGTCCGTGACGCTGCATTATTGACTCCTACTAGTTGGTTAGAGCACTGCACAGTAATGGATGAATTCTGGGAAAGAATAAAACTCCCACACAATATGCACACGGGTTGGAGCTCAGATTTATAAAAATTTTTTATAGCCAGGTTAAAAACAATAACTGGCGACACCATGTGTCACAAATGTAGCACACGTCTGCACATCTACCCAGGACAAAATTGAAAGTTAGCAGTGACAAAAACTGCGGCAAAAACAAGACTTTTGAAATTGAGATAAAACTGGCAATAGAAACAAAAAAGTTAAATACATAACAAAATAATCTAAATTTAAACGTCCACTCAATCATTTTCACAGCTTTTACTTGCATCTCAGTAAATTGCGCTGGTTCAGGTGTCTGGGACCGGTGTGTGGAACCTTTGTCATATAATATAGCATTTTACAACACTCGGGTCACCCGATGGCTGGCCATAACCTTTATCTCTAACTGAATCAGTGCCATTTCCAAATGCGTTTGAGAGCTCTGTAGTGGACTTTTGATCAAAGATTATTTTGCTATATAAACTATTCGCAAAAGTAAATAATGTTCTTCCATTCTTGAAAAACACCACAGCTGAACTGAAGACACAGAACAACTTAGGAGAAGCTGCTTATGTTTACAGGTAAATATGATGTATTAACAATTTTTAATTGTTAATATATAAATATAAAATACAGTTGTATCTTATATCTTCTTCCAGAAGAAAAACTTATTATTGTTATATTAAGAGGTTGCCACTTATCAACCCCAATCTTGCTGGGCAGCAGTATGTGTTACTCTCATCTTGCCTTAGTACTGAGAAAACTGTCCAAACTCAAGTCACTCACAAAGTATATGAATGTGTTAGGCTGGGTTTTCAAACTCGAATGCTGTACTCCGACTCAGAGACTCAGAGTTGGGGAATCGAAACTGGGTTTTGTTAACAGTATGCTGGATGTGACAGGCTGGGTCCAGAGAGTGTGGGGTCCAGGGGTAGCACTGGGCTTGGAATCCGGGCAGTCCGAGGGGCATGGGCCCACAGTCCCGGGTATGCGTGAGCAGGAGTGGAGAAGTGGCAGGAGACGGGCCAGGCGGGGAGATCTGCAGCACAAAAGAACAGGGTTAGCAGGGAACAGGCACAAGAACTAGTCTTAGGTTTGAACAGCTTGAATGTGACTGACTAGTAACGTGAGTCTACGATCTGGCGCTGCCTGGAGGCAAGGACCTGGTAGGCTGATGGCTGGCGGCTGGTAGCTGGTAACAGGCTCCTGCGAACCTGACTCCACTCCTGCAAAAAAGGGACACACAAACACACACACCCCCACCCACCCCCTACCCGGGAACAAGGGGCCTGACAGAAAGCTGGTTAAAGTGTGAAGTGTTTAATGAAAATATTATTGTGGTAAATACGTTTTATACCTAAATAAAAGTATGTGACCTTTGTTTGTTTGCCTTTTGAATTATAAAATGTACAGGAATGATCAGTTTCTCACAATTCAGTTGTTGTATCTAAGCCCCACCCTATTTTTATAACAAACACCCTTGATTTAATACAGCACAGAATCTGTACATTCCTGTGTTTAACATATTCCTATCTACAGTGAAGATTTTTATCTCTTCATTTCTTAGTGCTATTCTAATGTATTTTGATTTTCTTGCATTGCTAATGTTTAACAGCACATTAGGTGGTTATTGCAGCTCAAAAGCTCAACATGTAAAAAAAACAACAAAAAACCCCACCTTTTCCCATTGACGTCTATACTTCCCCTGAACCTCCCCTGATGAGTAGCTCAAGTGAAACCTCTACTGTACCATGTGAATCAGTAATGCCACTAAATACTGAATGACGCAAGTGTCAGAAGTGGTGCTGAATGAGCTGGGTGGTTGTTCTTGAGCATTCTCTCACCTTCAACTGTAAGCAGATGAGGTGTTTTGATCTTTACTATTTGACTTTCACTAATTGTAATTGCTCAATCAAGATTATTAACACTTTTTTCTTCTGTTTCAGTTTAGTGCACTCTAAATATACCCTCCTCGTTACCTTGGAAACTAAATGTCACAAGTAATATTTAAAGGAGACCTATTATGCTTTTCCATATTTAATGACTTATCTACAATGTTACAATGTTGGATGTTCATGTTAAACATGGCCAAAGCTTCAAATAATGAGGTTATAAGGAGTATTTAAAAGAAATCACTATGAGCCAAAAATATTACATTTCCTCCTGTTCTGTGAAAAATATTACATTTCCTCCTGTTCTGTGTTTTGAATGGGGGGGCTTAAAGAGACAGGAGCATATTCAGTTTGTTTCAGACAGAGGCTGAAATGAAGGCCTACATGAAGAGCCAGTTTAAGATAGAATAATTTTTTTTTACTTTGAATCATGCAAAGCTACCATACAGGAGTCACAGAACAACAATATAGGACTGGAAATGCAGGATAATAGGTCTCCTTTAACTCAGTCTAAAATTATATGCTGCTTTAATCTCATATAAAATGATGCCACATTGTGAGTTTGAGTGACCCTCCCTTTTGTCATCACTGGAAGTCAGTTAATGCAAATCACTGCCCATGTTGAGTATGTTGTGACATATATATATACTTTGTTTCTCTTTACTGAATCACACTGTTGACCTTGTATCAGGCGAGCATGGGTAAGAAAACTCACAGTCTCATTCCAAAATAAAGAAAAATGGGAGAAATTCCCACCTTTAAGTGACCAGATTCTTAAATGAATAGTCTTTTTCTGAAAGGTTTATCCTTGACATTTGTAAGTGGTCTTTTGTACTGTCACCATTTCATGCAGGACGTGATGTCATGTGTAAGCGTAATCTGTGAGTTTCTTAATAGAACACTAACTCTATCTACAGATTACAAAAAGAACATTAGAACGTCATACCACACATACTGTAGACAGTGTTTGAAAATGATGAGATTAGACTGATTTCATAGAAATATTTAAAATTATCTTGTTCCATAATTGTCTTATAACTGCAATTATATTGCCGTTAAGCAGGTCAAGCGCCACAATACATCTTGTGAAGGTATAATATGTTGATCACTTTCAAAACCAATAGTGGAATTTAACTATTTACACGAGTACAATACTCTAAGCAATACTCTAAGGAGGACTCGACCTGTTTATGGGTACTGGAGAGTAGTTGTTTGAAGCCTTTTGTGGCTCCAGAGGGAGTTGTGTGAAGTCTGATTAATTGCCTCAAGTGATGTAACTTGAGTCCACGTTGGTTGGGGCTGATGACTACAAGTTTGAAAAAGAAAATAATCTGATTGTGTGGAGGAATAAGTTATTTTATCAGACCTCTGTTGCTCCTCATCTCTGCTGAGTAATGCAGGACTTTTTTCATTGTAGTTTTTCTACTTTTACTGTAAATTATGTTGTGTACGGGTATTTTGATGTTACATATAAATGTAAAATTTGTGGCTCAGATACTTCGTTTTTTAACCTTAAAATGGTGTCTCAGGCGTGAACAAAACGGATCATATCCAATATAATAAAACAGTGTTCTCAGCCACTGCTGGGACAAGGATATTTTATTTAATGAGTTATTTGGAGCTCAAGAGACTCAGTTGCAGGGCAGTTATATATCTACTGTAACCAGTGTCAGAGTGGGTGATGGCATATAAATGTAGCAAAATACACTCTATAGTTGTCTTCCTGATGGTTTTTAAAAACTCTCTTTTGTCATTATAAAAAACAAATATTTGTGACTCGATGCAGGAGAAGATGGTAAGACATGAACATTGGTGATTATAAATTATTGCTATATATTACTGCAAATTCTCTATCACCATGGAAACAGAAACCAGAGAACAGTAAATATACTGTAAGATGATGCTATTATTATAGACTTGGATCAATCCATAAATTGACTACAAGGTATGTAACTAATAGCTACTGATGTCGAATCACGTCTGTGAAATTGTAGGCAGACACACTGAGCATCATCTAACATGCTGCTAACAAACCTGTAGACACAGGACAAATGTCTTCACTTGCCTGCATATGTGTAGCTAGAACTCATGTTTTTGCCTTTTTTTTAATTTAAGGTGGAATAATTTTATTTACATCAAATGTGCTAAATATCCCCTTAACATAAGAGGCACAGCTCAAACAACTCACCAAATACCTTGTAATCAAATGGTCTGTGGCTATGTCTTCCCATAGTCATTTCATGACTGGAATCACTTTGTCATTACAGCAGGTAAGTGTAAAGCTAAACACATATAAGAATGAACAAATGTTTTCCTCAGTTAAAAAAAAAAATGTAAAAAAATCAGAATTTACAAAGCATTTAGAAACACAGGCACTTGCATAATATTAGCTGGCATTGAACACTGCACATGTTTAAAAGCAAACTTGTAATTGTGTATCAGTGGTGCTATTGCTATCCTTGGTTCAATACATTTCAAAAGATCTCCAACTGTCAGGACACGTGGTTCAACACATAACACTGGATATTAATAACACTACTGAAATACAGTCGTATACTAATCTTGGTATTTGAGAACTGAATTTTATTGGACTTGTGAAATCCAAGCATCGATGTGTCCTTAACTCACCCATGTGAAGGAGTTGTGGGCAACAGAAATGTGGCCATGACAGAACTCAAGATTTGAAAAGGATTATGGAAAACAAGAAATGATCCCACTGAGTCAAAAATAATGAAATACAAAAGGTATAAAAAAATACCAATGAAATTTAAAAAAAATTTAATCTGAGTGGAATTTGTGTGTGTGTGACACTGTTTTGATTCTGCCTCTGACTGGTTGGACACGTGGTGTAATCAGTCAGAGCTAAAACAAGCAATTAGTTAATCGACAGAAAAATAATCAGCATTAATAATCAATTGTTTAAAGGTGGGGTAAGCAGTTCATATCCTATACACATCTTTTTGACAAATTCAACAAATATCTCCTTATGGTCCGCTAACTGTCCATTCTGTATGCGCTGAAAAAAATCTGATGTTTATACACAGCCCTGGCTCTGTAAATGGGGAAACAAAGTGGCTCAGACCACGCCACACAACACTATTCCAGCCGTTCCAGCCATGATTTTTATAACAACATAACAATGGAAATAACTGTTGCAGCCCTATATGTAAACTGATGATTATCAAGAGACCAAATACCAAAGTTGTCTTTATTCTAGAGTTGTTTTAATCTATAAGAAACAAAAGCACAACACCAAAAGAAAGAAATACTGTCATTATTCAATGTCTCAGATACAGAACTTTCTTGGTCTGTTGAGACAGACACAAAGAGTCTTTCTGGCTGCCCACTGACAGATTTAAAAAAATAAAAAAATAAAACAGAACACAACAACAAAGGCTTCAAATTATCAGCAAAAGTTTTAGATTTTTAGCAACCATTTAATCTCACTGGTAATCATTTGTACTGTATAAATTCATCACGCGCAGATAAAATTAGTTTGTAGTAGTGCTGAACAATTTTAAACTAATCCATCAATAAATTTTGATCGTCAATTAATAAGTAACTAATCTAGCAAGAATAGCAAATATTTGCTGGTTACAGCTTCTCAAATATGAATACCTCCCAACTGAATACGATGCTGGATTGAACAGTAAATGTTATTTTATGTAATTTTCTCACTTGATTTTGTGGTGAAATGTGTCTTTTAGAGTCAAATTTTCTTCCTGGGGAAAAATTATGTTTGATTGCTATTGATCAGATTTCCAGTCTTTTCATTTCATAAAAAAGAAGTCATCTTAAAATCTGTAATCATCTGCAATTCTCTTCTAACTGTAAAAATGGGGTGGAGACAATAAAACTTGATCTACCTTTGTGGGAATGTAAATGTTTTCAATCTAGTGATGTTACGTTGGCGAGTGATCCGACTCTTTAACGGCTTTTTCAGTTGGGCAGAGTTAAAAAGTTTTCCAATATTAAGTGTTGCATTCATGGCAAGGCATGATACATTTCATATATAGAGTAAATTCAAAGTAGGAAATTCACTGACAAAGCAGAGGGAAATTGCATCACCTTGTGTTTACATTGCAGATCATTGAGATTAGATCTGGCAATATAAGTAATTTAGTGCTGCTACGCCTAAGTTTGAAGCTTATCCAAATCTTACCCTGACATTATCCTAGTGATTATTTTGCAGATAAATCCGCCCCCTAAAAATATTTTTAAAAAAGACAAAAGAACGATGGAAAGGAAAAGAGCCATAAGATCGGTCTCCCTTCAAAGAGCCACAATTCCCATCACTGATTCAATCATCAGAGGTAATTAAACAGGTCTTAGCATCTTGCCCTCATTAATTATCTTTATGTAAGAGGTCTTACATCAGGTAATTTAGTCAGTATTGAACATCCATATTTTTTAGCTATATGTGGACAATGTAGGCTAAATGAGTCCTTGACTTGGAAACTAAAGGAATATCTATATATAAAACATAGATACATAATGAAAAAAAGGATGGTGGTAAACATTTTGTAGATACACACAACATAAATATTCTATCTGATGATAATACCTCTATCTGTAATGATGTGTAGAAGGCGATTTAATCCAGGCAGCCCTATTTGCCCTATTCTTCTTAGGGTGAAAACAATTAACAGAAAAAGTATTTTGATAATTGAATAATTTGTCAAGCAAAATTTGTTTTTAAAAAAGCCAAATAATCTTTGGTTGAGCTTCTTGCATGAGAGTATATTACTGTTTTCTATAAATCAGAAATCACTGTAAACTGAGTACCTAAACAAGACAACCGCTATTTTTTCATATCTCAAAGACTTAAAGATTAAGTGAAAAACAGAACACAGGTGAGTCGCTAATGAAAACAATCGTTAGTTGCAGACCTAAACATGAAGCAATAACTCAACTCCCCCCCCAAACAAAATGAATTACTATGAACTACCTCTAGATATTCATCTACCTCTGACTGGAGCTTTTTGTTATTTCTCCATTTCTGGCAGAGAGAAGTGAGCCAGGCACTGTGACCATTAACTCTCTGTGTGAGGAGAGAGATATGCGTCAGCCTGTGGCTCCCCCTCTGACAGACTGAAGAATGTATGAGTTTCACAGTGTTGGAGAACAGGCTGAGGCAGATCATCCTATCCGCATCTTTACTCCCTCCCTCCTACTCTCACTCCCCGCCCATCTCTGCTGCTCCGCCTGCTATAAAAAGATTTCTCACAAAAAAACACTGAGGTCAAAGCTATTTGAACAATTTTTGTGATCGACGCAGGGCCTTCAGGTCTCATGGGAAGAAGATCCTACTGTGAAAGAAGACAGCCATGTTGGATTATAGCGCAAGTGCATAGCCAGGGGCAACTACTGCGTTTTGCAGACTTTCAAACGGAAACTTAGTTCAAGGGTTAAAAATATGACATTGAAAACATTAATTACAAATCCTACCCTCTTAAGCATTTACCCAAATTCATCACCTTTGAGCTGCCAAACATAAATCAGAGGTGTTTAGTGTATAGTGGAGCTTAAGCTGATCACAGCCTCCTCGTCATGTCTGACCCATCATCAGAGTAGCTCTTGCTGTGTCAGGTGGTGTACAGGGTGACCTGATGTTAGCTCACTCACTCGAGAGGCTCAAGCTGAAGGAGACCCAACACCTGCTTTCTTGCCTTCTTTAAGAGTCAACTGCATTTTTGACCATGTTTATTTCTGTCTGGCTATATAACAAAACCTGCCACAGCCAGTCATTTAAATATAAAAAAAAATAAAAAAATAAGCATCTTCCACTTCCAAATAATAATCTATTTCAAAATCGTAGATGGTAAAATGACAGTTCTTAATCAGGCAGCTGAACCTTTTTGATGATAACCAAACATCTGCATAGTTTGGTCAGTTTAGCTGAAATCTCTCTGTAACGTGACATATTCCCAAGTCAAACATACAGTATCTCACAAAAGTGAGTACACCCCTTACATTTTTGTAAATATTTGATTATATCTTTTCACCTTTTCAGTTGCAGGGTCTTGGCAATCTTCTAATAGCCCAGGCCATCTTTATGTAGAGCAACAATTCTTTTTTCAAATCCTCAGAGTTCTTTGCCATGAGGTGCCATGTTGAACTTCCAGTGACCAGTATAAGGGAATTGTGAGAGCTATAACACCTCAGCTGCTCCCCATTCACACCTGAGACCTTGTAACACTAATGAGTCACATGTCACCGGGGAGGGAAAATGGCTAATTGGGCCATATTTGGGCATTTTCACTTATAGGTGTACTCACTTTTGTTGCCAGTGGTTTAGACATTAATGGCTGTGTGATGTGTTATTTTGAGGGGACAGCAAATTTACACTGTTATACAAGCTGTACACTCACTACTTTACATTGTAGCAAAGTGTCCTTTTTTCAGTGTTGTCACATCAAAAGATACAATCAAATATTTACAAAAATGTGAGGGGTGTACTCACTTTTGTGAGATACTGTTTTAGCGAGCTGAGTAATTTCAATTTCAAGACAAATTTGATCAAATTGTTCTCAGATTTGATTTGATAACTAAAAAGAGGATGTGTCTCAGCAAGTATAGCGCTGTAGAGGACTGTTTGTCTTCACCCACACCTTCCCAACCTGAGGAAGCTGAGGACTCTCTCATGTTCACAAATTGTTTTGCCAACTGGCATCAGACATCTCCGACTGATGATATCGCACCACTAGCTTCTACGACCCACAAGCTAACGCAGTCTGGTGTAATTTTATGTGATAGGAGGGTTAAGCTAGTTGCCCTATGTTCGATTGGACACATTTATGACTCCATTTACATCTGGTATTAATATGCAATCATTATCTGGATATCTTATCTAGACAAGGAAATTACATGTTAATGCAATGCGCGCAGTTGGACTGGATATAACACACACCTAGATGTGGTTGTATTCATCCAGTATGAATACAACCTGAACAGTTTGTCCAAATTCTTTAGAAAAATCTCAAGCTGCCCTGTCTAACCAGTCTAAAGCCACAGACAACCCTTTCCTCAGCAATAGAAAGAAGTAGAACCCATACAGCAGCATTGTCTCGGGAGACAATCCACCTCTGTTATAGAAATAATGGTTGGTCTGTGACATTTGTGACATTTTGTTATTATTGATACACCAACCTTTCGGCAATGTTTAAAACTTTTTCTTTTTCAAATTTCCCACCATTTCCACTTGCAAATTAAAAATGCTCATTCAAACCGGTGGATGGAAAAGTAGTGACATACCTACCTCTCCAGGATAAGTAACTATTGCCTGCCAAAAAAGTAGCATACGGATGCCTTCGGTTGTCTCCCTCTGTCACGTGATACTCACCTTGCAGGTCAAAGTGGTTCTTCAAGAGTATCCCACATCACTTAATTTAAATTTTATGCACTATGTTTGTTGATAAGAACCCCCAACTCTGCCAAGCTAATTTTCATATTGAGATATAGTGTAAGGCCCCATCCACACTATTCCGTTTTAGTTTACAAACGGAGAATTAAAACGAATACGATCTCCGTCCACACCAGCATTTTAACTGCGTTTTGGAGTTGATCTCCAACCTATTGGCCGTTCAGGCACACTGGGCATGCGCGTGCCGGTGTAAACATGAAGCAGATGGTCTCTTCCTGGTTACAAAAGATTTGGCGAAAGAAAAAATAAATACAGACAAAGAAGTTGTTTTTTTTGCATGCACCAATAAGGAGCTGGGACTGTTACTGAATTAACACGGGAGTGTGGCGGCAGAAAACAGACAGGGAGTCGTCGCAAAGTAAATACGGCGACATGGACAGTACAAGTGTAGTCAGATAAGTGTTATTTGCACGGTACATAATATTTTTATTTTTATTTTCATTTTCGCCGTTGGTGCAAACGTAGCAAAAGGTCTCCCTTTTAATTCGAAAAAGCAGTAGTGTGGACGGGGCCTAAGTGCAAAGGCCTTCTGATTTTGTTATGATATATGTAGAAATATGAATAACTGACACCAAAAGCTAGAAACCAGGGTAAAGACTTCAATCTATAATGTCGTCATGATATTCTTTCTGAACCTTCATCATTCAAAATGGAAGTTGATGATTTACTTTGTGCTTTCCAAAATTTAGTTCAAGCTGTGTCACCAAAATGTGTTTCATTTTAAAGCAGCTCTGCAAATGCTTTACCGGTAAAATAACTGGCATTTTGCTTATATGGTGGTAAAATAACAAAATAGAGAGAGATAAAATTACACTGGAGGGAAAAAACAGCTACCTTCAAATCAGGTTGTAGCAAGTGAGACGGCAAAACCTAGAAACCAGGAGCTGTCTATAATCAACACCAATGAGGCGATATATTGGATGGTGGCAGCAGAATAAAATCACCACCCTCCAAGTAGGTGTACAGTATATGACTAAATTACCGCCCCACCCCCACTTACTGCCATTATCCCACCGTGGGGAAAATTGCCTGTCTGCGTACAAGCCTGCAATATTCCCAGTAGTCGTCCATTTGGCTCTTACAGAAGCACCACTCTCGAAAATGACAGTGAAACTGAGGTCACACACCGAACAGTCACCCTGGGGTTAAAATGATAGAGTTTGTGCAAGTGTAAATTACTCTATAACACAGGACACCTTCACTCCGGTCTTTAATGGATCCATTCCTAGTCTTGTTTTATGGTTATCTTGTGGATTTTGCTTTGACAATGTAAACACAGGACCTTGTTAACTCATTATCAGAGACTTTGATCTGTCTATTCTGTCTTTTCTTTTTGTAATTTTACCAACTTACAATGTTGTAGGCTAAATACATTTTGTAGTAGTATTGCTTGTTGCTCCATTCCCTATTTTAGACCATTTGTGCATTAGCAGCTGCTCTAAAGGAAAATGTTAAATTTTACGAGTAATTTATCAACTTGGGAGTGAAAGTTCATTTCACATTACTACTGTTAACTTTGGAAACAGCATTTTAACAAAAAGAAATAAAGTAACTCAAGGTCGACTTAATTGATTTCAGCCACTGGTTAAAAGTTCTGGAAAAAGCCTGTAAGTGGACTTCCAGTTCGGATATTTGAAAAATTGTTTTGTCAAAATACATCTAATTGTATCCAACGGCACCCAAGAGCAGTTGTTCAACTTATTGCCAAAAAATGAACAAAAGCACTGGCAAGGCAATTTGCACAAACTTAAAATCTTCTTGGTATGCTCTTCATTGACTTCATTTCTTTTAACTGAACTCTGTCAAAAAAAATGTTCAGCTTTATTATCAGCCTTTGAGAGTACTAATTCCTATGTCAAATTAAACTACAAAATATGTTGTTTGTCCTAGCCCTCTACAATGACACACAATAGCGCTTTCTGGGCCCTGTTTCATAAAGCAAGCTTAACAAACTCTGAGCTTAACCCTGAGCTCTGAGTTGACTGAGCCTGAGATGAAAAACTCTGAGTTTTCGGTTTCAGAAAACAGATAAGTTCAGTCAACTCTTGAGTGTGTTGAACCTGATGGAAGTGCGTGTGTGGGGATGAAAAAAAAACATCATCAATGGAGCTCCGATACTATGATTCACCATGGCAACGGTTAAATAAAGGCAGGGACTCCATTTTAATTGGGTGGAGCTATAAATATGAATGCGTGCCAACGTGGACCATGATAGGGTATTAATAATGTTAAAACACAGGAAGGATCAGTACGTTAACAATATTAGGCACATTGCTGGAACTCTCCTATAGCCCATTACAGTCATTTTAAATAGGCTACAGCCCTATTTATTCAGCTGACGGAACAAAATGTCAACAGGTTAACAAAAAATTTAAATATTTGTCGTACAGATTAAATATAGATTAGGCTATAGCCTATCATGGACCTGTGATTCTAAAGTTGCAGTCCAACTCAGTAGGTTAGTCTATTAATGATTTTTTGCAGCCTCGACATTTTACTCTTCGGCGTACCGGGACATTTTCTTGCATACTGGGACTTCTCCCAAGCTGCCGGTACTCTCCTCTGCCCTCTCCATATCAGGTTCTCTGGGCGCTATATGTAATGCTCACCTGTTCCCGTTTTTAAATTTTTTATTATAACCATTAGCTTATTAGACCTGCTTCAACATTTTTAAGACAGATAAAGACAAATGTACTACTGCAATGCATAATTGAATTGATTCAGCCTGAAGCTTGACTTCAGCTTAGGTAGAAAATGATGCTTCTCATCTTTTGAATAAAATCAAAAATTCTGCAGATTTCATTACTGTGTTAACTTCAATTCAGTTTTATAGGACTTCATTAGGCAACATATAAAGTACATGGTGCAGGGTCTGAGTACAACATGTATTTGCAATAAGCATTCAGCAATTGCTTATTTGCGCTGCAAAGTGAAAAGCTTAAGTCAAGTCAAACACTCTTGGTCATTCATCACAATATCAACATGACTCAAAGAATTTTGTATGTTCCTTCTGGCTGTTTTGAAATCATACCACCTTCAAGGATTTTGTTTTGTGGACCTTCAAACCATTTATAAAGGTGGTTGCCAAGCAACTGTTAGAAATAGTTGAAGGGGACATGAAACCATCCTACTCCCATCTACTTGTATCGGCCCCTATTACATGTAATGTGTGTCCAACATGGGTCAACATTTTGATTTGTTTGTTTGTATATGCTCCCCCTCTGTCATACTATTTAGCCTATTTAAATTTGTCTCTTGCTGTAATGCTGATGACACCCATATAGGGCTGGACAATTAAGTGAAAAGTAATCGAAACTGAGCATCTTACCAAGGTAATGTCCCCATGTCAGTTATTTCGTTTTTTTAATCCTGGTAATATTGTGTGTGTGTTCATGTACTTTCCCCTTGAAACACCGCGTGTGTCCCGTGACTCTGCCCCGCTGAGTCCTGCTCAGCCTTTAAACCGAGTCTGAAGTACAGGGAGATTTAAGCTAGCGCCAGCACGCGAAGTGGGCCGGTTGTCTGACGATCTATGCTGCCTTGTCGAAAAATGCTACCGTAGTGCAAATCGACAGCAGAGACTATCGAGTCGCTCTGCCCTATCAAAAAATGCTACCTTATGTGTTCCCTTTTCCAATCCCATAAAGTTTTAACACTCACAGTATTATGACATATTCTGTTTTTTTATTATATTATAACATTATTTCAGGGGTAACGTATTCTGATAGACTAATATCCCCTATCAAATAATGCTCCCACAACAGAATAATTTAATATTGCACCACTACTCACTCCATGTGTACTGTACGGAGATGGGGAGCATGTTGAAATGCTATATTATGCCATCTTTATTTAAGATATCAGGCGTAGCCTATTCTGATGTTACTGACGATCAGCCACTTTCTGGACGGCATTCGCAACAGCAAGGTTGCACAGATTTATGGGCGTGGATACAAACCACGCTTGTGGGTCATACGCATGCGCAGAACCCCTAAGTAACACATCTCGATAGGTAGCATAAATAGACAGAACACCGGAACACGCCGTACGCAGTACCGGCACCTCAACATTTTACTCTTTGGCTACCGGGACATTTTCTTGTGTACCGGGACTTCTCCCAAGCTGCCGGTACTCTGCTCTTCCCTCTCCATATCAGGTTCTCTGGGTGCTATAGGTACCGCTTACCTGTACCCTTTTTCGCCTGCCTGCTAATCTCTGTCGGCAGAGAAAGACGAGGGAGAAGATGCTCAGGTGCCTTTCAAGCAAGCAGCCGTGTGCTGAATGTAGCTCCTCAATGTCACTTGTCGTGAACCGACCAATCACAGCCTGGATGGGGCGGGACATTAAAAGCGTTGACAGATAGGTGTCATTTACACTGGGGACACTGGGGACAGGTCAGAATCAGAATGTCTCCATTACTTTTTGAAAGCTTTTGTTAAAAATATTCTGAAAAACAGCTTGCAACAACAAATGTTCAATAACAAATGAAACAATACACAATAAGAAAACATGCAATGCAATTGAAATATACAGTAGAAAAAACAAATTTGCATTGTCCAAAAGCTGATATTTATATACCATTATATTTTGAATTGTCACCTGTCACCTTAATTTAGTTTCCTTTCATATAAATAAACACATTTTCTCCATAACTTGGTGCAGAAAATGTGTTCAGAATGAAGGAAATTAAGTGGTCAATGCGCAAAGTCGTTATGTTCTAATATTTACTAGTTTCATCTTGTGGTTGAGAATGGACGGACACACTGTGACCTATACTGTACATTGAGGCTACTGCCAGACTGACTACTTTTTACTTGCTTTCAGCTTCACTTTCTACCGCTCTCTCTCTCTCATTCGCTCGTCCACTCACTCGCTACGGAAACACATTGCACTGCAGTGAAAAGACCTAACTCCGTTGCTTTTGTATCAGCACCTGTCACGTAGATGTCCTTAGATGAATGAGGAGAGGAAGCTAGCAAAGCGTGATTTACTGATTTCACACAGTGTGCGAGAGAAAATCATTTGTTCCGCATTGATATTAAATAATTGAGTGAAAGTTTAGTGGCAGTGGTCATTATTCAGCAGCAGCATGCACCGGATATGGGAACCATTTCTGTAATGTGCATGTCAGCCGTACCTTATTAATTAACATTAAGATAATGGATTAGTGAAATCTGTGAATAAATAAACCCAGCTTTAATAGTTGAGCATATTTGAAGTGCAAACCTTGTCAGTGAAATATGAGGCCAAAAAAACAACATTCAAAAACAAAATAATCGTTCAATAATCGTAATCGAGGTGAAATGTTCAATTAATCGTGATTTTGATTTTAGGTGAAATTGTCCAGCCCAACACTTATTTCTATATTGTGTTTTAACCTGAAAGGTGCTTTGCTATAATAAAGACTGAACTGCTTCTAATGTCCTACAGTTGAAGTTTGAAAAACTGAAATTCTGGTAAATGGTCTGAACAACATAACCCATCATCTCCATTGACATCAAACTTAAAATCCTCAGGCAGAAATCTTGGTTTTGTTTTTGATCCATGCATGAACATTAATCAGCATTTTGTTCAATTCTGCTTTCTGCAACTAAACATTGCCAAAATTAGATCAGATAACCTATTTGATCAGATCTTCAACTCTTCTCACCATAACGGCAACTCTCTGTTTACCTGTCTTAATTGTTTAAAACTGAAAAAAGGCTTCTGACCACACTTTACTCCAGTCCTGGCTCCATTACATGGGCCCCAATTCATGTAATAATTAATTTTAAATTCCTTCATGTCTTTATTTATGTATCCATTTAGACCTCACCTTCCTTTCCACAAATGATATACCAACCCTAAAAAAGGAACAAGCTTAAAGGTACAATGTGTAATTCCTGGCCATGTGCTCCATTTCACCTCCTCCTCCCCCTCAGCAAAGTCACTCTAAACAATTCTGCTCTTCTGCTCTTATCACATGAAATGTTAGAGCTTATCCTTATAATAACCTCATAAATTAAGGTTTTTATAATTAGCGGATTTACTTCTTCTGCATGAAGTTAAAAGGAGTTTTGAAACGTGAAACAGGATCGGCAGCGTTTCCAAACTTCTCCATTTTAGGTCTTTGTTTTTGCTGTGTTAGTCTGGACGGGAGGTGCAAACGTAGCAAAAGGTTTCCGTTTTAATTCGAAAATGCAGTAGTATGGGTAGGGCCTCAGCCAATTGTCCACTGAGGTTGGCAGGACAACAGTGGGAAGGGCGTCACACCCCCCATCTTAAGAACAAGGTTCCACCTTGACATCTGAAAACAGAATATACCAAAGGCAAAACACATTTACATGCATTCAATTTTAACTTTGGCCATTGATACGGGTCCCAATCATTAGAATAGCTATAAACACAGACATGCTGCCTAAGTGACCTAACCTTTTCACTTTAATCTTACCATTTCCAATCCCCTACCCGGCAACCTTGAACCCAGGGAAGCAATTTAAGGATAAAAAACTGGTGAATCGGCAAGTAAATAGTCGCATGACGAAACTGGTGCTTATCACTGCGTAGAGAGGTTCTGAACGCTTGATCGAGAGAGTGTAAAGATAGTACCCACCTCAAATTGCAGATGGTTTCGCAGGAATACAGAAAAGTGAGGAATATTGACAAATGGAAGTTGAGGTCGAAGCCCTGACCCAAAGTTAACATCAAAATGAGCACCCAAAGCTCATCTCAAATGAACAAGTTGGCCTTCTGCTAGACATAACATACCAACATTTCACTGTAATTACCATGCAAGCTCTAAACCAAAGTAGCACACCAAAGACTAACTGTAGATGCAATAAAGAAAAATATCATATTTTCATATTTAGATTATAATGCAATTGAATATCTTTTAATACACCTGGAATGCAATTGTAACTGTAAATTTGATGAAAATAAACTAAAATACAATAGCATCTACATGCATCTACAAAACATGTTGCTGGGCAACATTGCCCAGCAACATAGCTCTAAATGTTGCCCCGTGTATAATCTGTTTACGCTGCAGGAATCTACTGAGCCTGAGCTGCAGCTGTCACCAGTTCCAGTTGCCACTTCTAGAGCCACAGCAGTGCCCACTTCCTGTCTTGCTACAGTCTTCTGTTTCCCAGGCTCCTCCATTGCACCTGCCGGACTCTCAGTTTCCAGTACTGCAGCCCTGTTGCTAGTCCTGCACTCCAGTTGCTGGCCACCTGCTCTGTATTCCAGCCGCTGGTTTACGGTTCTGCACTCCAACCTCGTCATCTACACATGGTGTATAGGCAATAGCAGCTAAGCTAACAGTAATGCTGGCCATCAATGCTAAATGCAACACGCTGAAGATTGAAGATCCTGCAGGAGAACGCTCTATTCTGTAACATTTCACCCACTTGCTTTCATTCACTGTAAGCAGATTTTTAGACTTCTGTGCACCCTGCTGCAGCAATAAATCAAATTGTTAAGTTGATTCCACTTGTATTAGTGTCTAGCATTAGTAGTGCTATATTTTGACATTAACATCTTTAACTTTAAATAATGGATCAGTATCGTTATGAAAGTTAAAAATAGATAGTTAAAAGATAGCATTATGAAAGTAAAAAAAAAAAAAGAATACCTGCTGCTAAATTATTGTTCATTTGCAGATGACTGTACCCTTCATCATCATTAACCACACATAATATAGTATTTAACATAGCGTCTGATACATAAATGTACTGAACTCAAATGTGGTGTTCAGTTAACCATATCAGTGTGCAAAGCAGATTTTCAATGTCTGAGTCTCTCAGTAATTGGTTCCTTGTTTTGGTAGTGATTCATGTTCAGACAAACTGTTATTTGATTTGTGCAAGATTTAATGAACAACATAAAGATACAGACAGATACAATGTTGCACTTGTTATAACAACAGCAATAGATTGTTTGCCTTGTTTTTTCCCTGAAGCCCAGAGTCCTTACAAATCCACCATTTTTAATCATGGAATTGTCCCATGTCAAAACAAAACCCAGCACAAACAAAATAAAATAAGATGATGGATGAATACTGCCCTACAGCATATTTATGCAGACAACAGTGTAACATTTGAATGTAAACCCAACACCTCTTGCCTAAATTGCAGGATTTATGCCTCTCTGTGGCAAAAATCTAAAATAAAGTAAAAACCACTTTAATAACTTGTTGGAGCAATGCAACATTCCACCTACTGCTCTCGACTGCAATTTAGTAATTTACCTGCCAACAGGACATCATGTACATCCAAGAGGTGAGAGCAGAACAGAGCAAGGTGTGCTACGTGCTGCAGCCACCCTCATGTAAAAATCCTTGTTGTTTTTCACTTGCTCCACCAATTTACATAAAGCATAAAGAACTGTCTGTGACTGAATAAAAACTTGTAGGTAATGGCAGAAATCTGTAAGTCGTGTGTTTCTTTAGAGTATTTTTTTTTGTGCTTGCATATTTGTATTTGTAAAATATATATTGCTCTAATGCTGTGATAGCAGAATGTGAGGGTGGTGGTGGTTATATTTTCAACTGCCCCACCTAACTGTGAACAAAGCTGTGGTTGTGTGTTCAGAGGAAAATAGATGCTGAAAAAAAGAGGTTTGTTATTAGGTGTTTAGTGGGTTTAGTATTGATAATGTATAGAGTGTTACTCTTTTTTTGTTTGAAGCGCAGTGAGTCACACCTTTGCTCGACACTGGTAGTTAGACAAAGAACTGCACAACAAACAAAGCTCTGTGTTCAGAGGGAGAGATAGATAAACAGATTGGAACAAAGATAAACAGAAAGACAGATAAAGATAAAGATAGACAGATAGATACTGTACACATAGACAAACGCACAGAGTCTCTCAGATGTGAGAAAGGCTCAAGTGTGGCTGATGCTCACAAAGAAGTTGAAGCAGAGAAATGCCACAGCGCACGCTGAGTGACGTCAACCAGGAGGCCCCGTGGGGATGAGGTGAGTCAGAGCCAGGGCCGCGGCCTCGCCAGCTCTCCGCAGCCATGAGCGCGTCATCACCAGTCTCACTGACACCCTCTCACATTTCTCTGCATCTGCTTCAATGTGCCTCTGCCTCCCTCCATCCCTCCGCCTCCTCAAGAGGATCTCTTCACATCAATGGCATACGCCAGTCCTAGCTATGCCTGTCTGTCTTTGTCTCTTTCCACACTTTGGGGTGGGTACTCATCAAGCATAAAATGTTTTAGATCTAACGACGGTAAAAGCATGCTGTCTTTTATATGTAGTCAAAGAACGATACTGAAAAAGGGAGGTAACACACAAGATAAGGTTTTTCATTAAGTGTTAGGGGAAGGATTTTTTCTAGATACACTGACATTGCAAAAATTATAGAATTTTTTTGTTTTGATAATATGCTTAGAGTTACTCTGTATATGGTTTAAGCACACACCTTTGGAAGGAACAGCACAAAAGACCAAAAGAGTCTATTATCTTCCAGACGTAACCATGTACAGGTTAAGAGAGCAAATTCTTCTATATCTCTGCAGTGTAGGTTTATACTGATAAGGAACTCATTAACACAGGATATAATGTAAGTGATGGATCAGGGAGGGCAGATCTGAGCTGTGATGAAGTTTAAATATTTTTGAGCAACAGCTATTAGTACCACATAAACCTTCATCACTTAACCCACTCTAGGGCCTTTCCTAATAGTTAGCTAGCACTGATTGGTAGTAGAAAAAAATTGAGGATAGATAGATCTTAAAAACAAGAATTACTGGCTTTTATTAGCACAATCAATAACATCTCTAAGGGTAAAAAACTGACACCATTTATTTAAGCTTATACCACTCTGACATCAGGCATTTTAGTTTTAGGTATACCATTTATGCATTTATATATTTTATGTAAATGTTAACAATAACAAAAATGAGAACAGCTACTATACTTTGTTTTTAAATAGTGGTAAATTAGTCTTAATGACAGTCTTTAATTAAATATCTTTGGCTGTAGATCAGACAAAACAAGACATTTGAAGATTTTATCTTTTGTTCTGGGAGCTTGTGAATTCACTGAGAAAATAACCCGTGGGAAATACTTGATAATGTATATAATTGATAGTTGCAGACCTAATCCCTTTTAAATATTTTGTAATGTAAATGTTCACATGATCAAAATGTAATAAAATAGGTTTTGTAAATTAGTCTTAATAGTAGTCTCCTTATCAGGGTGGTTGGTTTTATTGAAATAACTAAACTATTGAAAAAAGTGGGTGTCAAGTAGCAGAATTTGATTTGATTAAGTCACTGCCTATATTCCCCTTACTACTTCCTTTACATCTAATAGTATAGAGTAGAACTGAAAACTTTAAGCACTGTTGCTTGTTTTGCTTGAAGAGAACACACTCTGAAATGGGCCAGAGATTTTTTCTTGGTAAAATCAACAGCTGTCAGAATCTGACTTCTGATTTCTGTGAAAAACTGAACGATAATAACTTTCAATACATGTTTTCAGAACTGACTATAAAACCCAGTGTTCTATGTTTCTGCATGTGTGCAGCTCATTTGAGATGAAATTTACTAGAGATACCAGTTGCTCTACAAAGTAGCAGTGCTCTGATCGCATGGCACAGACGAGCATCTAGTGGGGAGGATTGCAGTAGATGGAGGAAAGGGGTGGCAGATACAGAGAAACAGACTTCATTTTTGTACGAAGCTCCTTCCAATTGGTTGACGCCTGTCTGCAAGCTGCCTGCAACGTGTTCAAGTTCCGTTCCTGCCAGGTAGAGCATGCTCAGCAAGGGGGAGCATGAGGGTGTCTGCTCTGGGGGAGGGGTGGTGGTGGCAGTGGTGGTGGGGGGGTGCTATTGGGTTGAGAGTGGGGTGGGGGAAGTAGCTTGCCCGGAGAAAGAGGTCTGCACCACATACAACATTCAAGCGGACATCTGACGTCAGTACATGAATAATTAAAGCATTTTATTCATAGCCTGGGAGAAAAAGAATCAATTGACAAATCACATATTCACTTTGAGTTACTTCAAACGGTGAGACAATTAAAATGCATGTGTGTGTGTTATGTGTATATGTGATGCCATTTACACATTTTTCTATTTATAGCGTGTATGTTACTTAGGATGCAGTCCCCAATATATGGAAAGGGCAGGCATAGAAATCGTGACTCACTTTTTTCCCTGGGAGTCTGCCCTTGCTTTTTGATTGGTTTTAAGATGCATCCATCCATTGTATTTGCACCATCTATCATGCTTTGACATGACAACTTCTTCATTTGTATTTTATATATTGCTATGCTTGCAATCTAAGAATATTCAAATTTTAGTTATATTTTCAGATTTAAGCTTATGTGTTCACTGACATAAACTCTGGTTTACTGCAGCCTCATCAACTGTTTAGTTGAATACTTTTATAGCTATATTGTATATTTGCATTTGTTTTCATAAAACAAATGTGCCACAGCCTGGGCTGTGGGGTTGTGTTGGTTTTCCCATGCTTCTCCCCCTCCCTCTTGTCTGTGTGTGTGAGGGTAAAGGAGGTTGTGGGCGTGGTTGTCATCGGAGCACCTGGCAGAGTTACACACCAGTTCCTCGTCTGCTAATCAGCCCATGGCTTAAATACCCCGGCGTTCCTGAGTGTGGTAACTCAGGCTTTTTAGTTCAAGTGGTTCGTGTGGATTGCTGTGCTTTGTTCCAAGAGTAATTGTTTCCTGTTGTATCTTCATTTTACAACTCTAGTGGAAGCTCCAGCAACCTACTTCTGGAAGACTCTGCCAAGACTGGACTGGACCAATTTCATCGGTTGCTGCCTGACCACCCCTGCTCCGACTAAACTCACCTGCGATCAAGGATTTTTGTCTTGAGTGACAATAACCCTGTTGAACTTCTATGTTCTGTGTCTGCACTTGATTCCGCCTTAACCAACTAAAACAGAATAATCTGGCCCAGCTGGAACCCACAGACACAGAGTCTATCCGTCAGGCACTTGCTCTCCAAGGAGCAAGAGTTGGACAGCTGGAGAGAACACTACATGACGTAGCCAATGCCATAGGTAATTTAACTCAGACTGTGAATCTTTTAGAGCACCGATTACAGGATATTGCCCATCACCTGTCTGCTTCTCCTGGAGTTTCTGCTTCCTCCACAGCCACTCCCAGTCTTTCCAGTGCCCACAGCCTCAAGCGACGTCAGCTACACTAGGCTGAGAGCTGTCCTTTCTGGAATGCTACTCTGGTAGCTTGGGCTTTTCAGAGGACAGTGTTCACAAATTTTTCAACAGCAGCATTTATGCCCATGATGCCGCTAAGATAGCATTCATGATTGGATTAATGTCGGGTAGAGCAGCTCAATGGGGAACGGCACTCATAGATAGTGGGTCACCGGCCACCTGCTGTTCTGAAAATGCCTAGGTAGGAGCGCTAGGGTGCGTTTTGGAAGCACAGTGTTTTTTTCTGAGATGCTGTGGTTGCTATGATACATAATTTCTGTGGAGGTGATGTGCTGCAAGTAGGGTAGCCTACATAATTTTACTGAATGTAAAAATGTCACCACAAGTACGTAGGCCTATTTGCTCTGGACCTTGCTCTGCATGAAGAGAAGGCTGAAACATGAGAGCGCAGACTGTCCGTACGTGGGTTCATGAGATTTTGCGGGCAAGGAAACACCTCAGCGAAGAGGCACATCGTTTTGTTCAAGATCGGACGTGCTCGTTGCGGTGTTTGTCCCGCCCCTCCTGCACTGTGATTGGACGGCTGGATAAAAAGTGACGGTGACGATTTTTCCCAAAGTTGAACATTTTTCAACGCTCAGCAGCCAGCGCAGAAAAGAAGTTCAGCGCCTCGTCACGCTCCTGGCGTTTTTACCAGCTAGTAAAAACGCGGCGCTCCCATTGGAATGAATTGAAAAAAAGACGCTGCCGTTCGGGGCAGAGAGGCTTGTTCTCAGTCAAGAAGATTTTTCTGTCGCAGATTATTTCATAGAGTTTAGAATTTTGGCAGTGTGGTTGAGGGTTGAGGGGAGACCGCTTTACAAAGGGTTTTTGTCTGGGATTTATCTGGAGCCATGAAAGACGAGCTAGTTACCAGGGATGACTCTTACAGCTTCAACAAGCTGATTTCTTTGTCCATTAAGATAGACAACCTAGGGCAGCTGACTTTCACTCGGTTGAATACCCTAGTATGAAGACAAGTCTGTTTCAGGATAGGTCCAGCCACTCTAGCTCTGGAGAGGAGCCTATTCAACTCGGGGCAGATGGGAGCTTTATCAATGCCTCTGTGGTTTCGGAGCTAGGGCATTACAACTACTGAACTACCAGAGGCCAAGGATGTCGATGTGCTAGATGGCAGACTGATGGCTTGGATCACACACTCCTCCATTCCACCGGAACGTCACCCTGGCTGGCATGACTGAAAGGTCAACACCATGAATCAGTCTTTTTCCTTGTTATTCCCTCACCTCATTTTATTGTGTAACTTCAACCAGGAAAGGCCTGTTCCCTTATGCTAAGCTAAGCTAACCAGCCACTGGCCACAGTTACATGTTTGCTCTACAGACATGGGAGTGATCTATCTTATCATCTAACTAAGTATATTCCTCAAAATGTTGAATAATTCAAATCCGGTGGCTAGCATGGTTCTAGGCCTTCCCTGGTTGAAGTTACACAACCCACAGATTTTCTGGGCCAATAACAAGATGGTTAACTGGAGTCTTTTCTGCCACCGTCATTGCTTTCGATCTGCTCTCATTCCTAGACCATCGACTCCTACCCAGCGTTCAGAGCCCCCTGATTTGACGGCAGTTCCAGTATCATGATCTAAGAGAAGTGCTTACTAAGAACCATGCATTGTCTTTTCCACCTCATAGGTCCTATGATCGAGTTAATCCCAGGCACTCCTCTGCCTTCTAGCAGGCTGTACAACCTTTCACATCCCGAGAAAGAAGTTATGGAGAAATACATTCATGATTCTCAGGCTCCTGGCATCATCCAAACCTCCTCCGCACCACTAGGGGCAGGTTTTGGTTTTGTAAAGACGAAACACAGTCTCTTCGCCCATGTATTGACTTACGGGGGTTAAATGTCATTACAGTCTAGATCAAGTACTAACTTCCCCTCATTGATCCAGTGTTTGAGCCTTTACATCAGGCCACTATGTTCTCTAAACTGGACCTCAGTAGCGCATACCATCTGATCTACATAAGAAAGGGTGGTGAGTGGAAGACTGCATTTAACACTCCTTTGGGGTATTTTGAGTATGGTGTTCGGGCTGACTTATGCTCCCGCTGTCTTCCAAAATATTGTGTTACGGGATATGCTCAACAGATTTGTTTATGTGTCCTTGGATGGCATTTAGATTTTTTTCTCAGAACATGGAGGAGCACAAACAGCATGTTAGGTTGGTGCTACAGAGGTCTCTTTGATAAAAACTCAAAAGTTTTATGTAACTTCCATCAGTTTTCTTGGCTATGTCATTGAGCAAGGGCGGTTGATGTCAGACCCTGCCAAGGTTAAGGCAGTGGAGGAATGGCCCACACCCACCAACTAGAAGCAGCTGCAACATTTTCTGGGCTTCACCAATTTTAACCAGCGGTTCACCCGGCTCCGCTCAAATGACTAACATCTCCAGCCATCTGGGTGGTATGGACTCCTGAAGTAGAGAGGGCTTTGCAGAAATTGACACACGTGTTCATCTCTGCTCCTGTTCACATTCATCCTAATCCTGAGTTGCAGTTTATAGTGGAGATGGACGCTTCCAACATGGTTGGGGGCTGTGCTGTCACCACGCTCACCTCGTGATGATAAGGCACATCCATGTGATGTGCTTTTATTTTCCCGAATCCTGTCATCTGCAGAGAGAAATTATGATGTGGGGAACCAGGATTGTTGGCTGTGGTCTGGACATTGACTGGAGGGGGCTAAGCATCAGGTTGTGGTTTGGACTGATCATAAAAATGTGTCTTATTTACATTCATCTAAGAGACTTAATTCTTGTCAGGCTCTTTGGGCCTTATTTTTGGGTGGGTTAAATTTTAATTTTCCAGTTTTAAATCTTATTGTTCTAGTTCAAAAGTGTGAAGCCAGATGCCTTGTCTAGTCAGCATGAACTGGAGGCACCCGAGACAGAGCCGCAATCCATGTTGCTGCAGTCCTGTTTTGTACCGCTCCTGACAGCTGTACAAGCGGCACTTCAAGCTTATCCAGACCCAGGTATGGGCCCCGCTAATTGCATGTTTGTCCCATCTGTCAGATCTCAGGTTCCCCAGTGGGGTCATACATCCAAGATTGCCTGCCATCCTGGTGATCATCGCACGCTAACCCTGTTGAAGCAGTGTTTTTGGTGGCCCTCTATGTCTAGAGATACTCAGCAGTTTGTGGCAGGTGTGTGACTGCAACACCTCCTTTATTCCCCATGAGATTAAAGTAGCAGTGCTGTCAGTCCAGACTAATAAGTCATTGTCGTCGGGTCTGGAGGGAGGCCAGGGCGGCATTGCTGCGGGCTACCACTCATACCCAGTGGCTAGCCATGTTCCACCTGACTCTGTGGTTTCCCTCTGCTCTACAGAGCATTTTAGCATTTTTCAGTTCATTGTTTTGATTTTTACGCCCACCACTTTACTGTTTTGGTTCACTCTTACCGCAGTAATCACCATGATCAGCTGTGGCAGACTGCTGTTCTCAGTGAAGAAGCTCAGATAAAACCATTGTACGCTACTAGGCACAGATGGCAGACAGGCGAAGTTAGCAAAGTGAACATAGTGGAACATTTAGCACCTAAAGAGCCAGAGTTTTTTTTCTTTTTTTGTTTCTTCAGGAATTGGTGGAGCCCAAAACAGAGGAAAAGAGGAGTGAACACTGCTCTCAGACATGTCAGGTTGCCAGAAACTTGACTCTGAATGATATTTTGCTAATGTTATTCTGCTGTCCCCAAGTAATTGGGGAATATACTTGTTTGTTTTCTTGAGCGTTAGATGACAAGATAGATACCACTCACTCCCTGTCTGTAGGGCAAAGATGTAACTGTAGCCTGTGGATAGTTTAGGTTAGCATAAAAACTGGAAACAAGGGGAAACGGCTAGCCTGGCTTTGTGCAAAGCTAACAAAATCAACCTATTGGACCCTCCAAAGCTTGTGGAGCTGTAAATGCTTCGTAATTGTATAGCGCCTTTCTAGTCTTTACGACCACTCAAAGTGCTATTACACTATATCACATTCACACACTGAGCCTAAGTGCTCAAACAGAAACTAACATAGCCACCAGCGGCAATATCTTGCCCAAAGACACTTCGACATACAACCTGAAGGAGCTGGGGATTGAACCTCCCACCTTCTGATTAACTGGCAACCCACTCTACCTCCTGAGCCACAGCATATTATTTTTAATCTGTACAAAAACTAAAGTGTAAAAATCACACTGTGATTTTACAGGGTGTGCCAGACTACAGATGCTGGTCATATAATTAGAATATCGTCAAAAAGTGGATTTATTTCAGTAATTCCATTCAAAAAGTGAAACTTGTATAATGTGTACATTCATTCCACACAGACTGATATATTTCAAGTGTTCATTCCTTTTAATTTTGATGATTATAACTGACAACTAATGAAAATCAGTATCTCAGAAAATTTGAATATTGTGAAAAGGTTCAATATTGGTGCCACACTCTAATCACCTAATTAACTCAAAACACCTGCAAAGGCCTTTAAATGGTCTCTCAGTCTAGTTCTGTAGGGTACACAATCATGGGGAAGACTGCTGACTTGACAGCTGTCCAAAAGATGACCATTGACACCTTGCACAAGGAGGGCAAGACACAAAAGGTCATTGCTAAAGAGGCTGGCTGTTCACAGAGCTCTGTGTCCAAGCACATTAATAGAGAGGCGAAGGGAAGGAAAAGATGTGGTAGAAAAAAGTGTACAAGCAATAGGGATAACCGCACCCTGGAGAGGATTGTGAAACAAAACCCATTCAAAAATGTGGGGGGAGATTCACAAAGAGTGGACTGCAGGTGGAGTCAGTGCTTCAAGAACCACTACGCACAGATGTATGCAAGACATGGGTTTCAGCTGTCGCATTCCTTGTGTCAAGCCACTCTTGAACAAGACACAGCGTCAGAAGCGTCTCACCTGGGCTAAAGACAAGTCAGTTTTAATCATCACAATTAAATGAAATAAACATTTGAAATAAATCAGTCTGTGTATAATGAACGAATATAATATCCAAGTTTCACTTTTTGAATGGAATTACTGAAATAAATCAACTTTTTAATGATATTCTAATTATATGACCAGCACCTGTACTTCTTGGCTGGGAGCAGTTACTTTGTACAGAAACACTTGGCTGTTGTACAGATTTAACAGACCCAGGCTAGCCATTTCCCCACTTCCAGTCTTTATGCTAAGTGAAGCTAACCCACTGCTGGCAGTTACTTCATATATACTGTACAGACAGTGGTATTGGTTTTCTCATCTAACTCTTGACAAGAAAGCAAATAAGCATATTTCCCAAAATGTTGAACTATTCCTTCAATACAACTTTAATAAAGTTGAGATGCCTCAAATGCTACGAACATTTTCTGCATTACAGATATTTTACCACTTTGGCCAGCCAGTGGTCATAGGAGTAAACAGAAACTGCATTACTAGCTCGTAAACCAATGGAAAAAGATGTCAAGATTTCAGCTATGTTTAATTTGCCTTTTTGAACAAGTGCAGAACATGAACCACCAAACCAATATCAATGCTGATTTCATTAACTTGCCAAGCATGTCCTCGCTTATCCCTTTCTGATCTTCTTTGGCCTGCATGCTGGCCTGCCTCTGACCTAACCTGACCTATGCTCTGTCTTTGCTAGTTGCTGCGTCCGGGCCTTTGCCCTTTTATGTCCCAAGATACTTTTGGATGCTCTGTCTGGGGTTAAGAGCATGTTATTATGGTCAGAATTTGGTAGTAAGCTTTGTTTAAAATAGAATATCACACTCATCTCCAAGCTGAGTCGAAACAAGACAAAACACAACTCTAATAGATGCCTGCAGCGTTAAATAAAACAATACAAAATACAAAACATGCCAATGAATTTTGTTGTTGTTGAAAAAAATGTCAACTCTGTAAGGCGGTTAAAAAGTCCTGACTATTGTTGAACTTTTGGCTTTTGTAGCCCATTTAGTGTTTTGCATCTCCCAGGAAATATATAATGTTATTATTTTTATACTAATTTGTTTTGCCAATTATTATGTTTTGAATGAAATGTAATAGCTGCCTTGATTATCATCAGTGGCAAGAAAGTGCCTTTGAGTGTGTGTTTTGTTGTTGTGTTATGTTTTTGTACCACACTGAAGTTTTTGGGAGGTGGTTGTGTGTGACTAGTTTTAGGCAGCTAAAGCACTTAAGGTTAAGGTTACTGAGAGGTTGTGGTTGAGGTTGCATGTTAAAGTAAACTCGTGTTTCAAGTCAATGTTTCTTTAACTTTAACTAAGTGCATTGACTATCTAAACATGGCCATAAAGAACGATTCAACTTTAGTACTTTACTTTAAGTAGATACTGTATTGCATGAGTTGATACTGTACAACGTAGGAAAACAAATGAAATACAGTATGTTGTCAGTGAACATTTTGCTGATAATGTCATAACCTTGGATTTCAGTGTGGTGTTTTTCTGTTATTTTGTTTATGGTCCTTTCTGTTTTACCTATTTCCTCTGTGTTCTTGTGTAGGTTTTGTTATTGGATCATTGCTTCCTTGTTTTCTGTTGTATTGAGTTACATATATCCTTGTGTATTGTCTGTAGCTTCCTGTTTCATTTTGTAATTTTGGTGTTTTTGTCTAGCTTTGTTTCCTGTCTGCCTTGATTGCTCATGTGTCTCATCTGTGCTTAACTTCCCTGCCTGCGTGTGTGTGTGTGGTGTGCCCCTGTTTATATTAGCCTCGTTGTGTTCAGTCCTTGTGGTGTCATCTTCATATGCTGAGTGTTCTGCCTTGTGCTCTGTTATCCTGGATTTCTGGATAGTTCTCTTGTGTTGGATTACCTTGTCTTTGTTGGAACCTATGTTTGGACTCTTGCCTCATGCTCATACGTAAGCCTGTTTTGTTTATCTTAACAAACCTTTTTGAACTGCATCCACCTTGTCACTGTCTGCATTTTGGGTCCACACCTCTGCCACTTCACTCAGCCTTCCTGATGGATATGTTCACATCAACCTTTTTAAATTTCCTAATTATGAAGATAATAAACATTATTCAGGTGGCATTATGTTTCTCTCAATGTGTTTTATCTTTCAAATTAGTGGTATATAAATGTAATTATTAGAAGACACAGCTATTGTCATAGCTTGTTTTTTTTTTTTTTGATTAACATTTTGAATGTGACATGACTATGGCAGCTTTTGTGCTGTGCTTGCAAAGAATAAATCTGTTTGAGTTATGGTGTGTTTTGTTCAGTCTATGACTTAAGTATCTTTGACTGTGTGATGCTGGCCATGCCACTCATGTCAACGTGCCATTCTTTGACTCATGGTGTTGCCTACAGTGGGGGAGGGACACTCGGGAGACAGCGTGAAAGACCAAGAGCTCTGGTATTGAGCGGGATGAAGTGTTTTCTCTCCCTGCTGACTAAAAAGCTGTCATGATATTTTCAGTGGAAATTTTACATGCATGCATTCTTTTCTTCATTCATATTTACAATTTTCGGTTTTTAATTCTTTATTTTAAAATGTCTTTAACCCTAAAAAGACTTGAGTTTTTGCCTTTTAACACGTAGTGGTTTGAACAAGAGTATGGCCTTGTAATGTGTTCCCCCAGTAAAACAAGTGTGTTTTAATTCTGTAATTTTTTTTTTTTATCGGCAATAATGTGTAACTTTAAGCATTGTTGCTATAGAGAGAGAGAGAGAGAGAGAGAGAGAGAGAGAGAGATGAATTAATAAATACATTATAAATTTAATTAAAACTAACAAATCCACCTGAAATCACATTCCGATGTCGATGGCAGAAATGGACAAGTTTTTAAAAGCCATTAGTAGTCACAGCTTGCAGCTACAACCTGAAAATTAAATGAGCAGCATGAAATATAAAATAATTGAGCATCACACCATTAGAATAACAGGTGCAGCCTTCTTACTTTTGCACAACTTTTTTTTTTTTTAATAAGCTACTTGCTCAATGTACCAGAGATCATAATTCAGAACTATTAACTTGATAAGTTTAAATTGCTTTTGTGATGTGCACAAAAGTTTAACTGGGACATTCTGACTCCTGAAATTGATGTGGCAAACTCAGCGAGACTGTTTTGACCAGAGAAGACTAATCACACTGTTATGGTGCTTCAGACCAAAAGTGAAGCGAGCGTTTGGGGCGGTGAGTTTACAAAGTCAATGCAAAGACGCCTGTCGGGCGACGTGACGGCGAAGCGAAGGCAATGTAAAGGAATTCGTGAGTTGAATATTTTCAACTCAAGCGAGAAATTCGCATGACGCTGAGTCGCGATAGCCTATCAATGTCGAGATTGTCAGTATGTCACCGACAGCTTCAGAGCGTTGTGTGGAGAGGGCAAGGAAGAGCGGGCGATTGAAAATCTGCTGGCCAGCGGAAAGCTGCTAAACTTGGGGTAGAGGAGCAGGGAGCAGCGCTCCAGCTTTTGGACAAAAACACCCGTAGTTACTTTAGTTTTTGGGATTACAACGTTGATTTATCTTCACAGAAGCTTCTCAGCAGCTAGCTTCCGTGCACATCTGGTTCCAGTGTTCGCGTCATTTGGCACTACTTCACATTTATATAAAAACCAGACAAAACTGGACATTGCTGGGAGAAAAGAAAGCGAGGAGATTGGACTACCTGGTGAGTTCAGAAAACATATGTATGTAACTTTATTCCAGCTATCATTGTACTTTACTGTGACCAAGTTAGCATAGCATAGCCCTGATCGATCTGAACTCCATTAAAAAATCAAACATTTTAGAGGGTGTTGCCCTGCTGTCTTGCTGACAGACCTGACAAAGCATGAATTCATATGTTTAACAAATCTGCATCATAGTGTTATTTCGCACATGTAGTTATTTCGGCATCGGTTTGATCTATTTATTGCTATTTAATCACAGCAAAATGTTTACTTTGGGTTCATACAGCTATAGTAATGGCGAGTTGTGTTTATTCGCGTTGTGTGTGTGTGTGTGTGTGTGTGAACACTCAGCAGTTGTCGAGCGATAAAACCCCTGCGAGGAGAGCGTTGCGTGGATTAAATTCGTGTTTGGTCTGAATGCCGCATTAGTATTTTTAGGGACCTCAAAAACACATAATCCCCTTGTATTTGATAAACTTTGAACCACATCCAAATATTAACAATCTTAAATGTGATTACAGATCTTAACAGTCTCTTGGACTGAGTTATTTTGTGACAAAAGATAGTGAAATCTTATTTAAAAAAGGAATCAAAAGGATATGGATTTGTTAAATCGATTTTAATATTGGATTCGGATTAGTTAAAATTTGATAAAACGCTAGTTGTACTTTTTACACTATACTACAGAAATCATTTTATTAAGTGTGAATTTTTTTAGTTTAATTTGTATTGCACATCATTCAAAACACAAATGGCAAATTTAAATTTGATTTCATTTTAACATTGGCTGTACTGGACTTCCATAAAGGACTCAAATGTGGTAAAATAACATTTCCTGTAATATAAAATAATTGTAATAACATTTCACCAACTATGTACGCTGTGATTAAATTATTTAGTTTCAATAATTTCATTAAAAATTCAATTGTATTGTTTATTGAATAGAAAAACAGACATTTACCCATGTTAAACCAACCAGAAGATGAAGAAAAAAGTAAATATAATTATTTTTCATCAATTACTTTGAAATTCTCCAATTTTTTAGTCTAAACAACAATTCAGTTATTTTAGTTTTTACTTTTTAAATCTGAAGCATAAGTTTACAGCGGGTATGTCATACATTTAAGAATCCCCGCCCCCCCGTATTGAATGATCTGTTGACAACGATTCACCTGTTTATTGTCACAATTTCTATGAGCGCAATATGTTAAAGTATTTGTAATTTTGAAACAAACCAGATCAAATTTGCTTTGATTTGTTGCCTGTCAATTCCATATAGCAGAAAAGTAAAAACCGTTACGGGTGCAAAGGGACCACCTAGTAACAGAAAAATTTATTATTATGATGATTATTCTTAATAAATTTGTAAAATGTAAATACTACTTTGGAAACACACATTCTAGTACTACTACAAAAAAAACATATTCATCAATCAATATTCAATATTCACATAACAATGAGTTTTTGTATTTCTGAGTTCATTAAATTCTCATCTGCATGAAATGCTTTAATAAATGTTAAAAATGAGTTGGTCCCTTTAGGAGGTAAAACTTTAATGTATCAGCTGTTACGCCTGTACCAAAGAGAATGTTTCTGTGGGTGATTTAAACAATTTTCGTCCCATCTCAAATCTTCCATTTTTGGCAAAAATACTTGAGCGTGTTGTTCCCTCTCAACTCTGTAATCATCGTGCAACCAATAACCTCTTTGAACCCCTTCAGTCAGGTTTTCGTAAATTTCACAGCACTGAAACAGCGTTGGTCAAAGTTACCAATGACTTGTTGATTGCCTCTGATTCTGGAGCTACCTCACTTCTTATTCTTCTTGACCTTAGAGCCGCCTTCGATACTGTGGAACATGGTCTTTTACTTACCCGTCTTGAAAGTGTGTTTGGTGTGTCCGGGACAGTTTTAAAGTGGTTTAAATCCTATTTGACTGACCGTTCCCATTTTATTTCTCTGTGTGACTTTAGGTCTGACACTTGCTCGGTGCTCACTGGTGTTCCTCAGGGATCAGTTCTAGGCCCTCTTCAATATTTATCTATCTCCACTTGGGCATCTCCTGCGATCGCTTGGCCTCCATTATCACTTTTATGCTGACGATACCCAAATCTACATTCACTCTAAATCTGGTGAAGACATTGATGCATGGTATCTTTCTGGTTGTATTTCTGAGATAAAAGCATGGAGGAACAATAACTTTCTGTGCCTGAACAGTAAGAAAACTGAGGTTATGCTTATAGGTTCCCGTCATCAAATTCGCAAAGCGGCTCCACTGTCCCTGTTTGTTGATGGCTCTGTTCTAGAGACCCGAAGTAAGATGAGGAACCTTTGACACCAGCCTTACTTTTGATTTTTTTGTTCAGAGCTCTGTAAAGATATCCTTTTTTCACCTCAGAAATATAGCCAGACCGAGCCCGGATCCAATGCCAAATTTATCTGTCGCTGAAAAGTTGATTAATTAATTTGTTGTTACATGGCTGGATTACTGTAACGCCGTTTTAGCCGGAGTTTCTACACCACAATTAACAAATTGCATTATGTTCAGAACTCTGCCGCCTGGATCCTGATGGGAACTAGGAAATGTGACCATATTACTCCTGTTCTGAAGTCCTTACGCTGGCTCCTGATCAGGTTCCGTGTCGATTCCGAGATCATGATGTTGACATACCAGATATTACTTGGCTTGGCACAGCAATACTTATCCAGCTTATTAATCCCTTATACCCCAAATCGCAGACTGCACTCCTCACAATGTAATCTGTTAACTGTCCCACTAATGCACCTCAAATCTATGGGTGATAGGGCTTTTTCTGTTTATGCCCCTTCACTTTGGAACTCTCTTCCTCCTGAGCTCAGGGAAGCCCAGACTCTTGGCATTTTTAAAGCTCTTCTCAAGCTTTTTTTTAAACTTGCATTCGACTGCTGATGTCTTTTTATGATTGTTTATTGTATTGTCGTTTTTATTATTAATGTTGTTGTTTTTTGTTCTTAACTTTTATTTGTTGTATTTTTCTGTGGACTGTGATTTTATGTTCAGCGCTTTGAGAAGCTGCTTTTAAAGGCGCTCTATAAAATTTTATTATTATAAAATATCATTTAATAGCTTAATTGAACAATAAAACATGAAAACCGAAGACAAATTCCTCATAGTAATTTGAATGTTAATCCAAAAACTGATACTGAACAGTGAAGCTTGTATGCAGTACATCACTGATTCATCATCAATTGTACATGATGCCAAGCGACTGTAGATGAAAAATAGCTTTCAGCTCAGCTACGCACAGTCTCTTACAAATAAATACTGTAAATACAGTTTAGAATGAAGTAATGGTAATAATTTTAATTTTGATGTTAATACAACAACCTCTAGCTTGCTGATATAGTTACTCTATTTTCAGGTAACAGCATTTTACCTTCTGTCCGTGGTATAAATTATGGTACAACTATGTATAGCGCATTTTCCACCTTAACATACAAAGTGCTTTACAATTTTGCCTCTTGCACGCACACACACACACACACACACGGGACAGGAGGAGCCAGGAATCCCTATCTACCTGTATATTAATGTATTATCTCAATTGACTGTCTTGCCATATTTTTGCATATATCTGTGCTCTGTGATGTAATTTGTTAACATTGTTTTTTGAAAAGTGCTATACAAATAAGTTTGTTTAATATTAGACTGCATTTATACAACAAATATGCAGTCTGTTTATTGTTTGTTTCCAACCCCCTCTTTTTCCAAAATACATTTTTAGTTCATATTATTACACACATATAGTATTTGATGTGAATGGTATCTATGTCAGTGATAAACCAGCAATCAACAGGATAATCCCAGTTAATACTTTCACCCGCTGTGAGAATACTACAGGTGAGAGACGAAAACATATCTGAGGTCCTTCCATGTCTGATGCAATTCAAAATATGTCCAGATTTTATGTCTTATGTGTTTCTATATGGCTTAGATGTGGCTTACGCACAAAGTAACCCATTTGAGTCACTGCATACTAGTACATGTGCAAACAAATATAGTTCCTCAGCAGGTGTGAATATGCATTTTCTTGGTATTAGGAGAAAAGCTCTCATCTGACCACACACACACACACACACACGATTGTCTGCCCATGTGCACAGGGGTGCATCAGTGTGTGTATGTTATATGTTTGTATTTTGATTCTAACATGAAAAGGCACTTCCACACCCATATATTACGGTCTAAAAATAAAGTCATGACGTCAAACAACAGTTATTTCAGTTGGTCAGCTAGCATTCCCCCTCCCTTCTCAAAATGCACTCAATAACAGAGCAACTTTCAGGCTTAAAAAATAAATGTATTAAATGTTTTTTTATTAAACAAGTAACACACAGGATAAATAAGTGACATTGTATCTTATATTCACAATGCTATAATGCAGCCAAATATGTGAATGTACAATTTTAAGACTGTTCTCCTTCTAAATCAATAGAAGTAAGATCTAAACGGATGATCAGAGAGCAATTCAAGAAAACATATCAAATGTTTGTGTGAATACATTTCCTTTTAAATTATTTTCAAACAGCATATCTGCATTGTTTCTGTCGTTATGATGCGAGACAGAATCAGGAGTTGTAAATGTACATATTAAAAGCTAACATTAATGTGCTCTTGTCACTCTGATTTACTCATAAAAAATGGACGTTACTACCAGGCTGAAGTGTAGAAACACGTAGGATTGTTGCCTTGATAAGTATTCACATCACATATAACTCTCTGCAGTGAGGCTTAGATATGAGTCATAGTCTAGAATGGTAGGAGGGCACATTAACACTTTTTATTACCACTCAGCCGAAAACAAATATCTTCAACGACTTGATGTATGACTGTGGACCAATAACCAGGAACTGACTAATTAAAATACAATTAGGGTAATTTTATACATGTAGTACATATGGTAAATTGTTGAATTAAATTGTAAGTAGACTCAGGATTTGAACAATGTCTTGGGTGAGTCAAGGTTTCATGTCACACAAGGACAGACAGAACTCCACATTCAAAAAGTCATGAAGAAATGATGCAATCAGGTGTATCAGAATATTTTTTTCCATGACATGAAATGTAGTTTCATTATGGAGGCTGAAATGTGCCAATGGGATAATTACAAAATTTTTAGTGGCTGATTAATGCAATTTTAGTCAAAATTCCAAATTATTTTAGTTAAATGCAATTGTGATTTTTTTAATAAATGTTTAAATGGATTTACAAAATAATTTTTGAAATAGATTTTCAATGCTACATTTAGTTACTCTATTTAATATTACATTGCATTTTTCTTTCTATCACACTTTAAAAACACATTTGTTTGATGAAAAAGTGGCAACACAAAAATACATACAAAATACAAAAATATATCAAAGAAGATCCAAAATCCCGGAGAAATATTAGGAGCTCAGCCATCATTTTCATGAACTTGCCAATGAGAGTCCCTGTGCTGCTGCACTGTGGGTTGGTCCTCCTTTCATTTTAACTGCATTGCCTGTATATCTATAAAATAACACAACTCTGTTCTGTCTTTACATGAAAGAGTGTATTAAATGGGAAAAGAAACATTAAGAAGTATGTAAAATAAGAGTTTATATGTTAGAATATATATGCAAGAGAAAGTTTAATCAATATAGAGTGGAAGAGAAAGCTGGTTGTTTATAAATCTGTAATATGTTATATAATCACAAACCACATTACTACACCACCAGTCGCAAACTTCTACAAGGAATCCTATACATTCTTTGAAACTGAATCCTTTATTTAACCCCAATGGCAATTTATTTCTAAATTAACGTGCAAGGTATTCTCCTTATTTTTTTTTTTACTTCCAAGCATATGACTATCACAGTAGTGTAAATATGTTTTGTAAAGGCCAAAGAAGTAAGTTTAACATTTCTCATCCAACAATACTCCTTCACTGCCTCAAACTTACTGTCTACACCTCATCTCATGTTTGCTGTCCAGTTCCTTTGTGGTTTTCTTGTTGCAAGAAATCTGCACCTCATGCCTCACTAATGCATAACAAGGTGATCCTCAGCCTTGGACCTAATGCGACTCTAGGTCTGCTGCCTGCTTTTTTGTCACACCTTCAATCTTGTAAGTAACATCCAGTGTCATTATAAGGGTTTTAAGGTGGAAACATTTTTGCTATTGAACCACAGAGTGTAAAACCCTGTACACATATCACATAACAGCCTTCAGATATACACTACTCTCACTTTCATCTTTAGCATTGATGGAAAATGTTCACTCAAATGTATGTTAAATTTTAAAATAATATAATCATAACAGACTATATGTAGGTGTCACTTATTTCTTACATAATTTGGTGTGATGAAATGATGCAGACTTAATGTCAGACAACTATACCTGAGTGACGTCACTGTCTTTTCTTAGCTCGTAATCTGGCAAAATTTAAAACACCTGTGCAGGTACGAAATGTCTATAGGTGTCACTCGTCCTGTCTTACCAAACGAGCTAACTAGTTCAGGAGACAGTTGGTTATTGAGGCCAGTTTCACAAAGATAGAGTTTGACTATAGCTTATTTCTAACTAGTAGTCAGATAGATGCCTATGTTCATTTGTTGCACAAAGCTGTTTAATTCTTGATTATCCAAAGTAGGACCTAATTTGACATGAATTCTGGGTAAATTAAGTTGTTTTTTTTTTGTTTTTTTTTACTTAAAAACTTGGCTGACTGACCAACCACATCAAACTGCTCAGCTCTGTTCACTCTAGCAGAAAATGTTTGCTGTCTGGAAGAATTCAACAGTTACAAGGACAGTTTACTATGACATCTGAAAAAAAAACAACTGTCACAATAACAAAACTTCCAGTATAGCATAAAATCACAGTGCAGAGGAGATGTGTAGCAGAGCTGAGATGCTGCGGCTTGTTAGTGTGACAGAGCTCAGTACTTATGCTTACTCGTCGTCAGTCTGGCTCAGGATAGTTTCCTCAGGCAAATTAAAATGACAGATGATGTCGTCACTGCTGTTACTCGCTCCATAACTTTGTTAACAAACCACAAATTATGAGCCATGTTTTGCTCTTTTCTGTCATTTTGTGCCACTGGTCAGCAGGTGTCACTAATTGTTACCATGGAAACACTGGCCAGCAGGTGTCACTGATTATTACCATGTTACCATGGAAACATGGCTCTTTGTTGTGAGTTGGGTGGATAACTTTAGACTTAAAATATGTCAGTCTGTATTTCTCTGAGACAAATCTAAGATCTAAATTAAGACTCGCCTAACACTACAGAAAAAAACATTATAAAAAAAGTTTGTTAAGAAAAGTTGACAAACACAAAAACATTTCAAATTTCAATATGACTCGCTCAATCAGAGATGCCGTCATTTCTGCAGTTGAGTGCATTGATTAAATAAAGAATTTTACAATTTGAATCACATTTGCACAAGTGCCAATCTTTTCTCTGTTTTAGTGATGTAGCCTAGCGCTAAAAATTTGAATTGATTGACTGACAGAAAACTTATCTGCAAATATTTTATAATCAATTAATCCTTGGAGTAATTTTTCAATATTTAACATTTACTGGTGCCGAATTCGTAATAGTGAGTTTCTTTTCTCTGATTTAGATCAGTGCGAACTGAATGGATTTGGGTTTTTGGATTGTTGGTCGGACTGGCGACCTGTCGAGGGTGTACCCCGCCTTTCGCCCGATGTCAGCTGGGATTGACTCCAGCCCCCCGCGACCCTGTACACAGGATAAGTGGTTGACGATAGATGGATGGATGGGTGGATTGTTGGTCGGACCATACAAGTTGAAAATGTCACCTTTGGCTCCGGAGGTGCATTTTCGCATTTTTCTGACATTTTATAGACTAAAAGATTTGTCAGTTAATTACAGATAATAATCAGCTGATTTATTGCAGACCGTAATATACACAAAACTGTATACATTCATTAATAATAACAAACCAGAATAAAAAGAAATAGTGATGGCAGAACAAGTATTCCAAATCTATAAAATGGCACTGATCCTCAATACTTTTTTAATTTTGACAGTTACAAGACAGATCCTGTAAATGATCCAAATTCCATGGAGGGAGTCCAAGTGACAGCACTTCAGATATTTGGAGGATGAGGAACTGTTTCCTTTTGAAGAACAAAGCAAGAACTCTGCTCCATATTCATCCTTCTTTTGTTAAGTCTGCTGCATTTTAATGCCACAGAAAAATGTAAATATTGAAACTTGTCGGGAACGGCTGTGGGAGCAGGAGTCAAAGCCAGCTAGCAAATGGCAGTTTACATATTTTAGTTGTGAGAAACATATTTCTGAATGAGTCTTACATAAATATATCACATCAGCTGGGTCAAGGGACACATCACAGTGGAGCATCTTCTGTAAAGTATTTAACTGGCTTCAATGAAGCAGTAAACCAGACTGGTGCAGAATGGCTGTAGTTGAGAAACTGTGTGAAGGGCAGCTTTTAGCTTGTGAAAAGTGTATAAAAATGAAATGGCATTTTTGTCAAATACATAAACACACTTCATTTTGAACTGAATATGGATAAAGCTTTGAGATATAAATCTAAGACGTAAACAATTTAGTGAAGTAACGATACAAATTAGAATCCTGTACTCAAATTAGACAAAAGTGAGCACTAAAGGCGGTTTTAGCAGGTTGTGTGTATATGTATGTGTGTGTATACACATGCGTGTCTGTATGCGATTAGAGTAGTTGTACCTAGGCTGTGAATGAAACAAGGTGCTTGTAGCTACAGAAGGAGAGGAAGTAATAACTCTTAATGTTGGGCATTTGGGAGATTCACGAGGCCTCATTATCTCCCTAAATGCCCCAGGCTTTCCGATGTTCTCACCTTACACCCACCGCTGACCTATGACTCACCAGCTAGTAATCCTTTATTACATTACCTTAATCGCTAAGCATCAGGTTGGAAGGTTGGAGGGCAAACCCCCGACTCCTCATCATTTATCATTTCATCCTCTTCTTATAAATGACGTGTACATGACTTGGACCATGTCCATTAGGTAAAATACTGCACATACTGTGCATTCTTCCAGGCTTGTGTTCACTTTTATTTAGATTCACCAGACTGGTTGTGGCTGAAGTCCCTGCGTGAGAGAACACAGTATTGTTTAGAGACTGACGTCACTGTTTTGAGATAGTCAATGGAGTGACTTTTGTCAGAGACCTGGTATGTCTCTGCTAAATAATGTATCATCAGTTGTTGAGTTGATTTAAATGTGACACCATAAACCATCTAGGGAAACTTTAGGGAACTTCTCAATTTTAGGTTTACAAACCCTTAAACTAAATTCAGTTCCTTGAAGAAAAAGCAAGCTCTTTTCCTTTGATTTCAGTAAAGGTTTAACCAACATGGGACCAAGTGGTGTAATTATTATTTAGAATAAACCATTAATTTAACTCAGTCACTCAGTTTTTGGATCAACGACTGAATGTCTTTTGGAATAACATGGTTTGGATGATGAGATTAAGGCTTGCTTGCTTGCTCCAATACCGAATAAGTTACTGAATAGGTTACAAGAGCAAGTGCGGTTTTCCGCTTTTGTCATGCAATACATTACTCATGAGGCAATTTGACTGCATTTGAAAAATGCAGAAATGTGAAAAATGAGTCCATTTATGCTTTTACAACAATTTTATTTCTCCTGTATTAGAAGTATCCTGAGTCACCCAGGATAACGGTAGCTTGTACACACATCTCAAATGTTTTTGACACGGCTACATGTGGGTAAAACACACCATAAATGGACAGGAATATTTCATTATTCAGGTACATTATCATTAGCAACAGGGACCCTCCATCACTGGGCATCTATCAGAGAAAATATAAAAGATATTAGTTATCTAATATAGATATATTATATTACTTTAGTATTAGTTTATATGTTAAAAATGCTTGGTTAATTCGTGGATGTGAATGTAGAAATCTGTATTTTTGGAAATCCATTTCTCCACATTTTCTCTCATGTGATAATTACAGAGAAAACCCTAATTACATATTAAAATATTTTATTATTTACAACAAAGCAAAATTGCAAGAAGAATGATAACGGGTTAAAACTTGAGTTTATGTGTCCAATTTCCAGAGGAGATGGGATTTTATCAACTATGATGGCTAAAGCTGGTTTATCTGGCTGCCTTATCTGATGTAATATGATTAAACAATTACATGAACAAAGCAGTAAAATAACCATCTAATGTTGGATTGCATTGACACATTTTCATACTATACCTAATAATGCCACTTTAATGCAAAATTAAGTTCTCTTAGGGTTCTTGTAAACTTTCAGAAAAACTTTAAACTTTTGACTGCATTAAGTAAGTAAGTAAACTTTATCATTTGAGAGCAGATTTACAAGGCACTATGCAATGCAAACCTTGAATAGAAATATAAAAAAGTTATTAAGAGCATGACTCTACACCATCATGAGCATCACAATAGGCTTTATGTATCACTGCCATGGCTGTGGCCTATCTTATTCACCCATGTGTCTTATATTTCCCACTTCCCCTGTGTTTCCAGTACTCTTCTGTCAGTCTCTCCGTGTCTATGAGTGTGTTCAAAATTGCATAGTAACGTACTGCGTACTCAATCAGTATGTACTGCATACTGCCTATTAAATTAATGATTAAGTAGACTGTTCACGCTGAAGTAAAACATCTTCTCTGCATCACATGCCTGTATTGATAACATTACTTCCGTCCCAGCTACCGTACAATGAAAACAGTTTTTTACAAATGTAAATCAACATAACCTCTTCCACTACATTTAATATTTTCCAATATAATTTAAAGCAAAATGAAAATTATTAAATATTTTACTGTTAAATATTTTAATATAATGTAATACTACAGTACATTGCATAAATGAGATCCAGCATTTTTCCTTTTAACTGTACCCGTCCTGGGCCCTGAGTAGCTTGCTCAGTCTGAAGAGACCATATGCATCTAAATATGTCCAGTAAGCTCACACTGCATACTCATAGCAATTCTTGCTAATCTAGTATACTTCCAGGTATTTCTCACATACACAGCGTCCACATACTGTACATTTGGAACCCAATTTACTAAGTATCAATAGTATGTTAGTTTGCAATTTTGAACACAGCATATGTCTGTGTGTGTAGGTGTGGCGATCCTTTCCTCACTCTCCTGGCTCCTGGACCTCTGATTACCTACACATCAACCTCACAGTATATCTATCCCAGGTCTTCACTCATTCAGAACTAGTGGTAGGTAGTTTCACTTCTTTCATGTCTCCTGCCCAATTGGACGCAATATGCTAAGAATCAAAGCGAAAGGCGGGGTACACCTTGGACAGGTCGCTAGTCCATCGCAGGGCCAGCTCTTGTCCATCCTGTCTTGTAATACGACTTGTGCTATGAGATACGATAATGAGACACTGTAGAGTCCATTCTGGAGGAGGCAAGCCCCTCCAAGCAAATACCAAATACAAGGTAAATATATTCAAAGCCAAACTCACCATTGTGTCTGCGTAAGAAGCATACAATAATACATCAACTGCACTGTCCTGAAAAAATTCGACAGGATTGCCTCTGTTGCAGTGCAGTGTCCTTTTCAACTGACATTTACAACCCGTTACAAATCAGTGGGGTGGTATTTCACTATTTTGAAGGAATTCAATTGAAAACTCTGGGACCCAACCTTACTAAACTGGTCATTTGAGTACCATGACACATATTTCCTATAGATTTGAACAGTGCTTGAAGTGGAAAAAAATAGGTTTATAATTCAGTTACCAGCTTTTGGACAATGCCAGTTTGTTTCTTCTACTGTATATTTCAGTTGCATTGCATGTTTTCTTATTGTGTATTGTTTCATTTGTTATATAACAGTTCTTGTTGCAAGCTGTTTTTCAGAATTTTTAACAAAAGCTTTCAAAAAGTAATGGTGACATTCTGATTCTGACCTGTCCCCAGCGTCCCCAGTGTAAATGACACCTATCTGTCAACACTTTTAAATGTCCCGCCCCATCCAGGCTGTGATTGGTCGGTTCACGACAAGTGACATTGACGAGCTACATTCAGCACAAGGCTGCTTGAAAGGCACCCGAGCATCTTCTCCCTCGTCCCTCTCTGATTAGCAGAGATTAGCAGGCAGGCGAGAACGGGAACAGGTGAGGTACCTATAGCACCCAGAGAACCTGATATGGAGAGGGAAGAGCAGAGTACAGCTTGGGAGAAGTCCCGAGGTACGCCAAAGAGTAAAATGTAGAGTTGTCGGTACTGCGTACCGGGGTGTTCCGGCCCACTTCAAGTACTGGATTTCAAAGGAGGCTGTAAAATTGTTGTAGTTTCATCACAGATTGAGAACAGAGGCTACAGTCAGCTTGAGTTCAGTCAAAAATAAGTTCCACTGGTGACACATTTGCCAAAAAAAATATTCATGAAAACCTCTCAAACAAACTCTTTTGCATAACCCACTTATTAACAGTCCATACATATGCTCAGATGGCTGTATAGCTACCGCTGAGGACACAGAAACCATGTCCACTGTATTTTGTTTTTCTAAGGCAATATGAGGCCGATGAAGTTTGATGTATATAACTATATAAAATATAATTTTCTAATTTAAAAAGTGGGGTTTTAAAAGGCAAATACCAATATTTTTACATCGTCTCAAAATGTGAAAATTTGTAGACCAAGAAAAAATTAAGAAATACATAAATTAATAAATACAGGGATTTAACAGTTGTTTTCATCAAAATGTCTTCCTATGTAAAGAAAACTATCTGGGACAGAATTTGACTCAGGGAATAAATTACAATATTACAAAATATATAATAAGACCTTACTTTCTTATACTGAGGCCTTTTCAAAATTATTTGGGGATGGTGAAGCGGCTTAGAGTCAGAATTTTTAAAATCCCGTCTATGTTCCTGGTTGCAGTCAAATATTTCCAATATATATGGCATCGCCCTATTGGTAGGTCTGCTGGAAGTAGGCCTACTGCTGTTTTTGTAGTAAGCATAATGCGCATATGGATGAGCAGAGAAAAATGCGATCATGCTGGATTTAAGGTGCTTGCCCATGAAGTGTTTTCAGAATTTAAGCATTCATTTGTCAATTCCACAAAATGTCAAATACTGTGTTGAAAATATTAAAGTGGTTGAAATGTTGGAAACTGTATTTATTAGTAAAGTGAATCACTCTGTAAGCTAGGAGGAATTATAACAATATCGATTTATGGTAACTGAGTAGAGGCTCACTGATCCAGCAAGGGATACAACAGATTTTTGTAGGTCACCTTAGTTGTGCAAGAGTGTGTCATTTTCTCAGAACCAAAGGTTTCATCTCAGCCAGAGGCCACAATCTCCACGTTCCTTATTTCCTAGCCTTCTGCTGATGACTCATCTCCCCTGCCTTATTACAGGGAGCAGCACTCACTCTCCATCGTCACACTACAGGATTACTTTACTGCACACACCTTATAATGAAATGGAGAGGCCGATGCAAAAGGTGGAGAGGGGCTCACAAATTAATTGTAAATTATTTCTGAATATCTATTTATTTGACAGAGGGATTCTAATGTGATGAAGAGCAGCAAAGAAAAATATGCATATAGATGACGTACTAATACGTAAAGCAGATGGTTGAATTAATGTTCCAAAAAGACCTGGAAACATGTATGGGAGCTGCTATTTTGGGACTGTTATTTATGTTACTCAGATCATAACCAAGATTCTAAAGTTGTGAGAAGCCAGAGGTGCTCCCAAAATCAAAGCACTACTGATGTCTGTGCCCCGCACTTGAGACACATTACATTACCCTGCTTTCACAATGCTCAGTAAATCAAATCTAATTATTTGTCAAGCTTATATAATGCTTTCATGTTATTTTGAAAAGTCTGACTCACATTATAAAATAAAGACTTGACGTGGACTTACATTTCATGGCTTCTGAACATTACTGGTGGAGTGGATCCTATTATAGTTAAAAGGATTTCAATATATATAGTATTAATATATCATTGGAGCAGATAGAAAAACAGAGAAAACCGCACTGAAGGTACTGATATCTTTAAAGCCCCCAAGTATTTTATTTTATTCACTTAAAAATAATCTAACTTTGGTGACTCCTAGTGGTAGTTTTATAGACACTGTGGCATGCCAATAGTTTTCATTTAAAGTTTGTGTTGTCTTCAGGATCACAGTAAAAATATTCCTAGTAAAAAAAAATACTACACCTACCTAGTCATGACCACTTCGGTTTATAGTTTTAGCCATGTAGTTATCAAATGGCTCTCTTGTTTCCTCTCCCTCTTTGTCTATCTGTATATGTGTGTGTGTGTGTGGTGTTTTTGGCACTCTAGGCACCTGGCGGAGCTACACACCTGTTACAAATCAATTCATAAACTCCCTGGTCAAATACTCCTGGTTTCCTGTGACTCATCACCAGATTGTTCCTAACCTCAGGTGGGACAGTACCTCAGGCCTTTCTGTCTCAAGAGTTTGATTCTGAAGTTAGTTTTTGTGATTATCGCTTGTGCGCCGAATGATTTCTGTCTTTCTTCCTGTGTCTCAGAACTCCCATGCCTCCGCCTGCTCCTCCATGTCCATTACTAACCGCTACAGCCAACTACAACTGAATCACGCCAACTCAAGCCTGCCTGCCTCTAACTCTCGCCAGCCCCGCTAGCCACCGCTTCCTTCAGAGAGTTTGTTAATGAAGTGTTAACATTTACCTCACCTACTGTCTCTGAACGCTCTTGGGTCCACCAACATGATATGTAACAAATTCCCAGCTCCCGTCGTGCTGACTTCTTGATGACAAAAGTTGTTGGAAAGAGTCCTGCATCCACCAAACTAAAGACTCAGATGTTTTACTCAGGAGTTGGTGGAGACCAAACCAGAATTAAAAGTACTTCATCAGGTGGCCAGAAAAGAGACTGTACTCTCAAGAAGAAAAGCAACAGCATCAGGAAGTGCCCCAAAACAACACATGTTGACGTTCAAGTCCTTTAACAGTCATAGTAATTGCGACAGGAGCAAAGGAGTAAGTCAGGTGATGTTGTAGTAGACTGACAAAGTCCATATAAGCAGGAGGTTGGGGTGGATGGTTGGCTCAATAAAACATCTTTAGCATCTTTAACAATGCTGTTTTTTGAAGCATGACCACAGTCATTCTCTAAACTTAACCACGTGGTTATTATTGTAACCCTAACCATGGAGACATAGGTACCCTAACCTAATTGAAGAAGTAATTTGTGCTGAAACCTATCCAAACTTAAGATGTGCAGAATCTATAAGTTTTGAGAGTGAACGAAAACAAATTTCATGTTGCGAGATCATAAAACGCATAACAGGTGCGTTTGACTTCATGCGGCACTGCACAGCGCTGACTTAACATGATGCTTGCTGGACTTTGCATAGGCATAGGGTAGCATAGCATAGGGCAAGCTGGTTAAAAATTGTGTCCGACTTTCGCCGGCCCTGCAAAACGTCACCATGTCACATGACATTAAAACCTTGTGGGAGCACCCTAAATTTCAATTTTTAAAGGTGTGAGTGTGACTGGTTGTCTGTCTATGTTTGGCCCTGCGATGGATTGGCGACCTGTCCAGGGTGTACCCCGCCTTTTGCCCGACGTCAGCTGGGATTGACTCCAGCCCCCTGCGACCCTGTACGCAGGATAAGCAGTTGACGACGGATGGATGGTAAATGAGATCAGTCGTTCTAAGCTCACACTAAGCTCATTCAGGTAGAATGTGTCAAACTGTGCTGTTTTTATACCCCAGTGCTGCAGTTGCATGTCAAACTATCAAGTCGGTGAAAGTCAGCAGCAGTCATCTCGACCTATTGTCACTTAATTTAGAGGACTCATTGCTAGAAACTCGCACTCCAATGGTATGATAATATTATTCAGTGTCTGCAGAATGTGTAATTAGACAATACAAGTCAGCCATGTTTGCCAACTTTATAAGGTGGTAATATTTTAGGGCTGCGGCTTACTCACCTTGTTTTGGAGTTCTTCTGCTCTCTAGTGGTCGAAAATTGATGATTGCAGCTTTAAGTGCAGACCTCATCATCTCCATTGTCACTGTTAAAATAACACTGCTGAAACTCGTGTCCACATTCTCAGAATTTGTACTCTGCTGTCTACTCTGTATACATATTCATGTAATGTACGAGCCAGGCATAGGAGAATTTATTTTCAAATATGCTTTAAATATTCTGTTGACTGCTGCCTGTGCAGGCTTTATCACCCTGTTTACTGTATTCTTTTTATTTATCACTGGCACATGCATAGGGCCCAGTATGTTCAATAACCCTCATTTTTCTCTTCCTTTATGATTTAATCAGTGAGTGTTGGCAGGAGCCTAATGGCACGGCCAGTGATGAGTCAGCCAGGCTGCAGTTTTGGGATCTGGAGGTGAGAATAACACTGAGGGGAGGAGGAAGGCAGGGACAGAGAGAAAACACAAGCAGAAGGAAACACAGAGAATGAGGGTTACCATTGTGAATAACACTGCATTTGGAAACAGGATTTTTTTTTTTGTAGTCATACAGCTAAAGATTGTTGTAAGGCAAACGGACTGTTAGCTTCTGAGACATCTCAGTAATTGTCCTCTTTGAAATGCTTAACATCAGGATGACTGCTAACCTTTGAAATGAGTAGATTTGTTCCCTACATAGATCACATTCCAGTTCAAGGATGCCTTTCCTTAATGAGAAGTCTAGGTTGGACATGCCCTCATGTTTGATGAGTGTTATCAAAGCAGAATAACCATGTTAGACACACATATATACCGCCTATCAACCAGATTGATGAGCCAGAACTGTAGCATTCCACACCAAATACTATTATGACGGGAGAGCTTTCCATGCCTGTGTTTAGTCTGTAGCCTGTAGTCTTTATTTTCAAACATTACAGTAAATCTGCCCTGTCCAGGGTGTACCCCGCCTTTCGCCCAATGCCAGCTGGGATAGGCTCCAGCCCCCCCACGACCCTGTACGCAGGATAAGCGGTTGACAATGGATGGATGGATGGACAGTAAATCTGCTGTTAATTATGGACCCATTTAATAGTTGACTGTATTTCCACTGCCAGAGGCATCTAGTGACATTGTTTGGGTATGACACGCCACAGTTTAGACAATGTGGTATTTTCATTCATAACACTGAAGCTATTCCTGTTCTTGCTATTGAGCCAAAGACACCAAACAAGTTAGAAGACATCCTTCAGCTGCTAAGGTTTATAAAAGGTTATTTCTATATGCCAGTGTCATCTAAAAGGTATCCTTAATTTGAGAATTTCTTTCAAATAACTACATTGATTTATGAGCAAGTAAATTGGCTATCTTTCCACTGATTTTTTGTGCATAGTTACTGAAACAAATATTGGTCCATCGTTTGTGTAAAAATGTAAAACAATATAAAACAATACCACAAAAAGAAGTCAAGTTTCCTTGATCATCTGACAGATGCAACAACAACACAAAAGTTTCTAGTCTTTCTGACTTGACAGGGGCTGAGCGAGGTTAAAATATGTGCAGAATCTTTATGAGGGCATAAGCTCTCTTGTTCTGTTGTTCACAGTGCAGGTGAGAGTCTGTTTCTTACTCAGCCTACACATTTCAGGGTAAAAACCCATATACTGTTCTCTGATTTTTTTTCTCAGTTAACCACCCCCATGGGTGATGGTAAGGTGGCCAGATTTCTTGCACTTATTATGAGCAATAACTCAAAGGTGACTCTCACTCATTTTAAAGTAACCAGAATGGGTTATTCTATATTTCTATCCATGCTGCAACAGTGTTCACAGGCACCTGAATGTAACAGATGTTTGTAAATGGGTATGAATCATATGAAATCTGGCTAATATATGTAAGACACTTCAAGCTCATTCGCTTACACGGGAAGCTTTCTGATTGAAAAAATGTCACTGACATATAAAGGTGTGAAAATAGTGTGAAAATATGTGAATTCTTATTTATTATGTATTCAAGATCTGGGTATGAAATGTCATCATGACATGGACTACATGTGAGCTTACTTTTAAAGAAAAAGAGGATGACGTGGGTGTTGAATGATAGTACCAAGAAATGAGGGTGAGAGAAAAGGTTCAGTGTGTGTGAGAGAGGGAGCTGGAAAATATATCTGACCATTAGAAGATGGAGTGACATTGACTATTCTGTAACTTTGATATTTAATGGTTTATTTAAACATACTTGTATCACTGCAAGTCATTTGGTCTCATGTTCAGCTTTCAAGATTTTCATTAAACAAGATATTCAGCTAAACACATTAGACAACACCACTCATTTCCCAGTATGTTTGTGGACTGCTAGTTCCTTGTTCCAGGAATATAATAAAAGTGAGTGTCAATATCTTGAAAGAAGACAGTGGGCAGAATGGGCCTTGATTCTAGAAAAAACATCTCACCCCTCTCACCCTGCAGATAATCTTTTTTGGTTATGTTAAGAAAATAGGATTTTGACACTCACAGGAAATATCTTGTTTAGATTGTTTTTTTTGTGTGTGGTGTACTAACACAGGTGCATCCCTTTTCAAAAGCTTGATATGTTGAAGGCGGCAACCCGCAAAGATGTGTCCTTCAGAGGACCAGAAGGCGAGGCTGAACAGGTGTGTTTTGGCAGCTCTTCTCACCTAATGAAGGTTTTTAAGTTCATCGTCTGTTGCCCTCAATCAACCAAAGTACTAGTGGTGAGCTCAGCCAAGTTTCATGACACTGTACAGTAGTTGAGATAATTAACTCATACACAGGATGGAAATGAGCAATACAAAAAGGCAATATTAAATTTGTACTTTTAAGTTCAATGTTTTACTCTGGTTAAAGGATAGGTTCACATTTTTGTGAACAAGTCTGCCTTAAAACAGTACTTGCCCATATGTACATTGAAAGAGTTTTTTTTCTCTTCTCTGTGATTGTTCCTCCTGTCCGTTCTGGCTGTCAAGAGATACTGTACCATTCAGTATTTTTTTTTACTATCCTTCTACAAGCTGTGGAGAGATAGTAAAAAAATAAAACTGAATTTGGTACTAAAAAGTCTACTTTGCAATATACTCACTTTATTTGTCTGGACTCCTGAATTCTCATAATAGCATTAGCTGAATTTCAGAACATATTTTTACACAGAATGAGGACTGTGGATTTTGTCCCGTAACATTGGGATTGCATTAGGATCTCTTTACAGGCAATATGGACAGGAGGAACAAATCTAGTGGCCAAGTTGCAGTGTACAAGTTGGACGTGTGTGTTTTTTAGGACATACTTGAAAAAAAATATGAAATTGTCCTTTAATCTGTTTTTATGTGTGTTAAATATATGGATTGTGGTTGTGGTAGCTGCAGGTTAAACAAGGTAGCCAAGACGACTGTCTCAACAGTCAAGTCTTCCAGTTCTTTATGGGGAATCATAAGACATTCTCTGTCTAGATTGACATGTTATCCCTACAGGATTTCCTACAAGTTGGATGCAGGGTAGTGTCCAGTAGGTTTCCCAATCAGATGCCAAAACCACCTTAAGTGGCTCCTTTTAATGTGATGCAGAGGGTTGAGTCCAAGCACCTTGTTTATGTCTGAGCTTCTAATCCTCTCCCTTAGAGTGATACCACCAAAATTGAAAACCGGAAAGCAGAGATAAGTGGAAAGCTGGATGCTTTCTATGCAAATAGATTACATTTTTACAGAAATAGTTGAAACTCTATTAATTGAAAATATTTTTACAGGAAAAGTTTGATTATAACAGTAACATTGCATAAAAGGCAATAATACAGATCCCCCCAGGATTTCGCGGGCATAAAATACCTTATTTTGCTGCAGCTTTTCAAAAAAAGTTGAGATGTTCTTGGGTATGAATAATGTTACTTGATTTTTTTTCTCTTTGATACTGATTTTTTGTTTATTATTATATTGTTGTTTCTTCATTGAGCCTAAACATAAAATTACTTCTACATACTACTGACCTATGTCGTGCACGCACACACACAGACACACACACAGACACACACACACACACACACACACACACACTTTACTGTTTTATTTATTTTATTTTATTTATTTAATGAACTACATGAAATTAATTGTTCTTTTGTATTATCTTTTAAGCTTTAATATTATAAATATTGTTATTTGACTGCTGCGTCTTGTAAACAAGGAAGTGAATTTAACAACTATTTGCGGGAAATAGCGTTGCTCGGTCAAGTTTGGGGAAAAGTTGCGGTGATTGGTCAAAGTTGCACTGAATTCACAGGGATTTGTTGAATTTGTGTTAACAGTTGCGATGACACGGAGAAATATGCATTAATGCAACCCACTTAAAGTGAGTGATTGTAATCCAATACATTATTATTTATTTTTAAATTGTTTATTAAATTCGGTTTTCCTACACAGCCCTGGCTCTGTAAAAGGAAAACAAAGAAAGTGGTGTGCACAGGAGTGTGCACAGGAGTAATGGGGGAGGAGGGAAGTGGGAGAGAAACCTCTATACAACGGCGCAATCGAATGTGCTGGACTCCGGTTTCTGTGAAGAAGGAGTGGTGGCTGGAGAAACAGCTTTATTTATTGCTTGAAATGAAATGTAACTCCAAATGGGCACTGGCAAAACATAATAATTTAAACTAAATATAGGCTGCCACAAGTAAAGAATAAATTTACCAGCCCAACAGATAAGGAGCAATATGGCTTTTAAAGTTCAAACCAAATACAGAGCTTTGCAATTCTACATAATTTTTATTTATGACAATAATGTTTTTTTTTTCTTTTTGCTGCATTTTTCAGTGTGTGTTCGGGCATATGCCAAATGAACATTTTTTACCCTTATAAGTGAATTAGTGTTTATTTTTTGTGACATCATAGATAATTAATGCCTTTTTTGTATTTGTGTGTTTTTATCGAAGCAGAATGGAGAGAGAGAGCTAAACTCAACACACAAGTAGCTATATCAAAAGTATTTAGGTTGTGTGGGTATGTACTCCTGTGTGCATCTTTTTCTGCAGCAGGATCAAGACAGCATAGAGTGAGAGAAGGATTCAGATCTGACACCACAGTTTGGCTCACATAATGAAAAAACTAACAGAACTGTCATATTTATGTCTTTGTAGATGACTAACAAATGTCACCTGACCATGAGGGACAGAAGTGGAGCAATAGGTCTAAGAGGTCATAAGGCAGGCTCTTGATGAGGCAAGGCCAGTTAGTCCAAGCATCGGGCACGCATCCAAGGTCTTTGAGGTCCACGTCCAGTGTCAGAGTCAGGTGGTAGTTTCCAGCTGCTGCAACAGCCAGAGCCAGTAGAATTGTCTCCTGTAATTGTCTCCTACTTACACCTTTATGATTTTTTATTTGTGCATGGACTTTGGTCAACTCATTATTTTCATCATAGCTCCACCCTAGTACATCTTGAGCAGAGGTCTAATCATCCAGAGTAACTGAAAACACCAGTGTAGGGCCTTTATTAGAAACATAAGATCATAGTGAATGAAGCAGAAAGTCGTATGAGCATATCTGCTGCTATCAGACCATATGCTGATAAAACAACACATTGTGTCACTCAACTAAGTAAGTAAGTACTGGCATTCTGATGGGTGGCTCATACAGTTGTGTGAATTAACTTATCAAGCTGTAGACTTTTGTCATATTTTATGCAACTTCACTTGGCATCAGCTTGGTTTTTAAACATCCTCTGCACTTATCGTCATTCAAGGGGTTCGGGAGTGGACATGCAATGAACAAGCATGTGCTTTGTGTGAGCTTTCTGGAGCAACTTGCTCACTAGATAATTCTACAGTCTGTTCTTAAAGAGGTGGTATTATGCTCGTTTTCAGGTTCAAAATCTTATTTAGGGGTTGTACCAGAACAGGTTTACATGGTTTAATTTTCAAAAAACACCACATTTTTCTCATACTGCAATTGGCCAAACAATTTGAACGTTTGCTCAGTAGCTTTCACATCAGGTGTAACATTAGCATTATAGTTATAACTTTAGCTGTTTTAGCCAACGTTTACAACAACTCCGCACTTGAATAGTCTGTGAAGTTACATTGCTGTGTTTATTTTAAATATAATTCACAACCAATAAAGCATACTTACAGGTTGTGATTGTGAATTTCCAGGCCCAAACACAGTCGGAGTTGCATCATCTTTTAGGACTAAACGTTGAACTGTTGCCGGTGTTCTGACGATCTATGCTGCCTTGCTGAAAAATGCTACCATAGCGCAAATCGATAGACTCGACACTACTCGGCCCTGCTCCGTTTTCCATTGCAGATAGTACCAAGAGATAGTACGTAGCTTGTCGTTGTAGCGACGCCAAACACAACTGCCGCGACGTAATGTTCAATGCGACACACACACCAGCGATCCACACAGCTTTCTCTTTAAGTTAAAATGTTTCAACATTACTCAGAATGCAAAGACAGATAAGCGGTATGAAAACCTTCCAGCTGTGTTTTCCTCTGCTGTTGTTGCTGCAGTGGTCTTTGTGATGGCGGGAGCAGAGGGCTCTGTGAGCGGGCGGCTGGCCGGCCTCACATGCTCCTCCCGCGGGTTGGCACAGGCTTCCCCCACTGCCACTTGAGGAGCTCCTCAACTCCGAAAGCTTTCAAGCACATTTTTGTTCCGCCATCACTTCTCGTAAAACTGTCAATATTTGAAATCTACACAGCTGATTTCTCACCTCAAAACTTCTCAGAAGTGGATTTAGTGATGAAATTCCATACGAAAACTATAAAATATAAAACTTTCTGTTGCTGGCCTCTGTCTGGGGCACGCGATGATGATGCAGTGAATAGTGAATATTCTCTCTGACCAATCAGCAGTCTGTCGTGTTTTCACATTACATTTTAATATCCCTCCCTTGGAACCTCGACGGACTTGAGGTGATACAAAAAAAAGTACCTGGAAGCAGGTACAGGTACAACATTTCTGCAATGGAAAACCAAACATGGGCGAGTCAAGCCAAGTCGAGCTGGTACTGTGCAGTGGGTCTTAACTAAAATCAAGCAACTTCATGACGTGTTTTCATTGTGATGTCACAATTAAAGGAAGTGAAGGACTGGACTACAGACGAGCTGTTTTCAAGCGGTTCAGAGCAGTGCTTTCTCTGGGAGATGGGAACTCCCTTTGGGCTGGACTTTGAGCTTTTTCATTTTGCAAACCTGTTACATGCATAAAAAAGAGATATAACTCAATAAAGGAGAGGGGAAAAGCCAAAAAGTATAATACCACCTCTTTAACTGCAAAGAAGACATTTACTTCACTTATACTACCTTTAGTTTGCAGTTCATATGATCCTCTCAAAACCTTTTTCTAAAATTGTTGGAGCTTCCTCATGGCCTGCAGTTGAATAACTCACTGCATTATTGTTCTAGCATGCAATGCTTGTCCTCAGACAGAAATGGAATTACAGATGTCTTGTCCTTTATTTCTGTCTGTTGGACTTTTGTAATGGACGTCATTCGGGGCATAGCCTTAAGGCAATCTGTCACCTTCAGTTAATCAAAAACATTGCTGCTGGATTTTTGTTAATTCCAAGAGACAAGAGCATTTTACACCTAATCTTGCTTTTCTGCATACGTTGATAATGTAAGATTTTATTCTTAAAGCCAAAATCTACATTCCATGCCATCAAAAACTAAAGCACAAGATTGTGTTTGTGTTTTCAGCAACTTTCCTCTTTTCCAGGACCTAAACAAACCCTGCAAAGCTTGGTTAAGAAAAAAATATTAGCAGGCGAGATGTAGCTCACCAGCTGCCTATTGATGATGCCTGTTCTAGGGACACAGGAACTTGTTACATCTGTTGTCTGGGTGCTGTGACTTTTATCTTTCATCACTTCACTATTTGTTCCTTGTAATGTCAGCCATGTGGGAATGTAAGCTTTTTATAATTCCATAAGCTCACTTGAAGTTAATTTGCATAAAATCTTAAAAAGTAAATAAAACATATTAGTAGCTATAAAAACCAAAATGGTTGGAAATTAAAAAAATTAATCTTAAGGTTTGTTTCTGTCATATAGGCGGACACAATCACTATCAGCTTCCTCAGTGGTTCATATGGGGATCATTCTTTGATACAGGAGTCTGCTATAAGCTTCACTCTTTCAATTTTACAACAAAGAATTATTTTTTAATTCTCTCATTAATCCACATAAAAAGAGCTCATGTAGTATCACTTACTAGCTCTTCAAAGGCATGACTGATTACTGTTGCATGCAATATCATGTCGACTTCAATTTAAAAAGGCAATAATCAGTATTTCTATATTAACAATAGATCACAATACTAATTGAATGTGGAAGGGTTCACTCATACATTTACATTTACATTTACTCATTTGGCAGACGCTTTTATCCAAAGCGACTTACATTTGAGGAACAACATACAAGCATCAAATACAAATCTACAACTGAAAATACATACTAGTAAGAGCAGCAATAAGTACCAGTAAGAGCTCATAGTACATATCACATCAATGGGGTAAATACCTAGGGAAGGAAGTAAGAGTTAACAAAAAGTACAATCAAAACAAAAAAGTGCAATCAATACAAGATCATTGTAGGGGATAGAAGAAGAAGAGCACAGGACGTACATGTTTGTACATGTAGTTTAGGAGTTAGAGGTGTTATAAGAGGAAGTGTTCTCGGAAGAGATGAGTTTTCAAGAGCTTCTTGAAGTTAGAGAGGGATGCCCCTGCTCTGATGGTGTGTGGTAGCTTGTTCTACCATCGTGATGTCACAGATGAGAATAGCCGGGACTGGGATTGCTTTGTGTGAAGGGATGGCAGAGCCATGCGGCATTCGTTGGAGGAGCGTAGCGGCCGAGAAGGAACGTAAGTTTGTATTATGGAGTTTAGGTAGATGGGTGCAGACCCAGTAGTCACTCTGTATGCAAGCATTAGTGACTTGAATTTGATTCTGGAGGCCACGGAGAGCCAGTGGAGGTCACTGAGTAATGGAGTGACATGAATCTTTTTGGGCTGATCAAAAACCACACGTGCTGCTGCATTCTGAACCATTTGTAAGGGTTTCACTGCACAAGATGGAACATTTGCTAGGAGGGCATTGCAATAGTCGAGGCGAGAGATAACCATGGCCTGTACCAGAAGCTGGGTGGTGTACTGAGTGAGGTAGGGCCTGATTTTCCTTATGTTGTGTAGAGCAAAGCGGCATGACTGAGAGACAGCAGAAACATGGTCTGAAAAGGACATCAATCATGACACCCAAGTTTCTCACCACCTTGGTTGGAGTGATGGTTGAGGAGTCAATTTGTAGTGTGATGTTATGGTGGATAGATTGCTACGCAGGAATGATCAAGAGTTCAGTCTTAGAGAGGTTTAGTTGAAGGTGGCGAGCCTTCATCCATGCAGATATGTCCGAGAGACAGTCCGTGATCCGCGCCGAGACGGTGGGATTGCCTGGCGGGAAGGATAGGTAGAGTTGCGTATCGTCTGCGTAGCAGTGGTAAGAGAAGCCGTGCCAGTGAATGATCAGCCCCAGTGAGGTGGTGTAAATTGAGAAGAGAAGGGGCCCTAGCACTGAGCCTTGGGGCACCCCTTTAGAGAGGCAGTGGGAGGAGGATAATCCTCCCTTGCCACAAAACTTCACACAAGGAGCCGACGCTAATGCTGACGCTTCAGTGGTAGGTTTCACTGAAGTAGTGTAAGTCTAATTGCACACAGGTGTTGGGAATTAACACTGACCGACTGCGCCCTCCGGATTAACAAGACAAAAGCTTGGTTTCAGTGGGTGATGGACACACACCCAGTTATTTGATCTCGCTCAGCCGGCCTTCAGATTCTAGTGGATTGCTCAGTAAAAGTGCAAAGAAATAGCACCTCAAGAGTAGGAAAGATAGAGTAAAGTATTACCTCACTGCTGCAAACTCTTATTTGCCCCACGATTCTTGTCCTGTGTTTAAGAGTACAACAGGAGTACAAGTCCTCCGGATTAACAAGACACTCATAATGACAAACTGAAATAACACTAGATTCTGTAGTTCTTCTCTTCCTTTATGTAATTGTTTTGGTTTTGTGTTCCACAACTTTACTGTTTTAGTTCAGTCTCACTCATAGTGTCATTTTTGATTTCAGGAAGCAGGTGTTTTCAGTGACAAAGCGCACAAAAAATCACAATATGCTACCTGCCCAGCACTAAACAAGCAAACAGACACAATTAGCGACTACCATAGTTGAGCATTTAGCTGCTAAAGAGGCCGATATTTCCCTCAGGACCAAACCAGAACTAAAAGGAGAGTGAATATTGGAATTATATTTGTCGGGTGGCCGGAAACACGAATGGAACAGAATGATAACGGTGCGACGTAACTGTTGGATGTCTAAATAATAGTGGCCAAGACAAAAACTAAACATGAAACATATTTATACTAGTAAATTAACTGTGTTTTTAAGTTAGTCTACAGTGTGTGTCATGCCTAGAATCCACAGAATGATGTGTTTGTGCATACTGTGCATTTTCTTTTGTTTGTTCATGTGTGTGTTTAAGGTAAATAACTGCAATATGAGAGTAGAAGATCCAAAACTTCTGCAGAAATAACAAACACATATGAAAACCAGCTTCTGTGCAATAAGGCACTACATAAATGTGTGTGCATGTGTTATGGGTGTATGCATTTGTGTTGCATGATGCTGATCATCAGTTGTGAGAGGCAACTTCCTGCAATCTTGTGGAAAAAGAAACCAGAGCAGAGAAGTCCTTCTTGTGGCTAACAGCTGGAGTGATGAAATATGACAGGCTAAAGCATGTAAAGACTTTCTTATTGTAAATGTGCAATTGATTAAGCTACTATGTTAAATATACAGCACAGTGTTGCAAAAACATCACGCCTTATTTTACAAAGCTCATACACAGTTATTCCCTTTCAGTCCCTCTACATTTCTCTGCTTCATGATTCCTTCATTAACAGCATATCATCAAACACACAAACGCCTAGAGGTCTTTGGGAAAGCCTGGTTTAACTGTGCTGGCAGAAATGTGTGCGCAAGAGAGATCCAGTGACGTGATTCAGCCCTCTGATGTCTCTCATGGAGGACATCAGCTGAGAAATTATTAATTAGTTTTGCACAAGAGTGGTAGACTGGAAATACTATCAGCTATACTTAAACTGTAAACATGGGCTCCTATAGACTGGAATGATTTCTCTTAGTGCAGAAGAAGTCTTTCATTACAGCTTTTATATTTAAACTGTATATTCCTGTCCACTGTATTACTGTAATGGCTTAATTTTGGTATTTTATGAAATTTAGATTTTTTATGACTTTACTATTTACTATTTGCTAGTACTTACTATTTATTTCCAAGGTAAATTGTCATATGTTTTATGTTACAGTATATGTTTTAATGTCTGCAACCTTGTCAATTGTGCTGCTGTCTTGGCCAGGACGCTCTTGAAAAAGAGATGTTTAATGTCAATGAGTTTTTTCTGGTTAAAATAAGGTGCAATAAAAATAACAGTAATGCTTTTAATTTGTATGTAACGGTTTATAAAATAACACTGGGTGATGGAAGTGAAATCTGATAAAAGTAAATCACAGCTATGTGTTTTTCCTATCCAGTCCAATTGTTTGGTCGCTCCTCCCTCACACACACACACACACACACACACACACACACACACACACACACACACACACATTTTATAAAGGATGAATGACAAGCTATTTTACCATTCGAGAGGCACATTCCCTGCTTCTGACTCGTCTTCTGCCTCATCACCTGGTGGCATTTATTCATTTTTAACTGTAGAGGTAGACAGGAGTCGAGTGAGGACAGTCAGAGAGGAGAGCAGTAGGAATGTGACTGGCGCTAACAAAAACAAAAGTCTCACTTGGTGTCCAAAACTTTCCCTGAACTGATGACTGATGGTAAATGTGCAGTACACAATGCTTTACTTTTTGCCCATCTTGAGTTAATTATGACAAACATCACTGACTTCTTTAAGTGAATAAGTTCTTGCGTACAACTTTCTGAAGCTTGAAAAATAAATAGAGCTGTGACAATCACGTGGCCATTGCATTCGCTAGGTAGACTTAATATTACATTCGCTAGGTAGACTTAATAATGTTGCTTACCTAACAGCTTGATGTGTAAATAAGCAACTGTTTGCTAACAAGTTCACCACATATGTCAGTGGGATATATGTATATTTTGCATTTTACATATATCTGTATGTTTGTCTATGTGTGACCCTGCAATGGATTGGCGACTTGTCCAGGGTGTACCCTGCCTTTTGCCCAATGTCAGCTGGGATTTGTTGGCACCTGGATACATCCCGCAGATCCTACTTTGGAAACTGCTGGCTGAACTTCCCCACACTACCGAAAATCTGATCACAGTTCATGCTTTCTTAACTAGTTCTGGAGCATACATTAAATAGGAGGTGGCCCACACCCTGGACAACTCACCATATAAGACAATGATGGATGATTTAGATTTCCAATTTACCTAATCTGGATGTCTTCAGTCTGCTGGAGAGATGCGGAACACCCAGAGGAAACCCACACGTGAAGAAGCCACGCAGAAACCAACAGCCTGCTGGCATATTTGAACCTACAACCTTCTTTCCGCAAAGCAACAGGGGTAACTGCTAATAATGTGAAACAATTTCACTCACCAGTAGCTCAGGCCAGTAATGTTGTGATGAACACAGTCATGTGACGCTAAGAAGAAGTGTTAATTGAGTGTACTTCAGTGTGAAAAGTCCGCTGGTAATGGCATACTTGATTGTTCAGTTAGTAGGCTGAATGCAGTACTTACCGATGTAGTAGGCAATAAATTAGTATGCAATTTTAAACACAGTTAGTGTCTGTAATTGAAGAGACACTTCATATGGGGTTTTAAGAAGCTGCTTGTGTTAGGATCTAGTCTATATGCCATTTTGTTTTGTCCGTTTGCTTGTGCCTGTTTTTTTTATGGTAAAAGCATGGCTGGGATTGTTTTTACCTTGTGAGCAGTGATAGCATCACAACCGTGTAAGATACAATCATGAAACTTGACAATTGTATAGTTGAATCAAAATGAAGTTTGAGCAAGGGTGCCGGAAGTAGGGGGTAGACAGTAGGGAAGGGGCCATTTTTTAAAAATCATATATTCCATTGCTGCTAGGAGTAAGTTATAGAAGTCGTATAGTGGTAAAGTAAAAATATTAAGTTTAAATTAATTTGCTACTGATTATGTATGTATATCTAGCCATTGTGTAGACATGGAGATTTGCTTATTGTTAGATTTTATTTACTTTAGGCTAGATATGCTTGGTTTATACTCGCTTTGATTAACATTTTACTTTTATAGAACCATGCACTAACCAACAAGTGGATAAGTGGAGTGTTTTGACTGGTGTGGTGACAGTATTATATCCCTGAAAACCATACCAGTATGCAATTTCATGGGAGATGTTGTCCTCATTGTCATTATCATTAAGAGCCACCATTGTTGATGAAAATCTATCGGACCTGAGTCAGGCAGAAACCATGTTCTCGGACATGTTCCAAGCTTGTTTCAGTCTACAGAAATATTGTCATACAGTGATGGGCTACTTATTAGATGAATAATACCAAATTAGCCACTTCAAACACATTTCAATACTCTTAATAATACTAAATTAAATTTGGCTGAACTGTATTGCCTCTTGCTTGTCAGTAGAAATTCAACATCATTTTTAGGTAGACAGATAGACAAATAAAGATGGACATGGTAAACATATTCTACGTATTTAGCAAATGATCTTGTCACAAGCCAACTCTTAGCCCGTGACAAAAAGGAGGTGAGACACAACAGGTTTGCAAGCCAATGGTATGATTTATTATAAAAGTAAAAGAAGAATTAAATGATCACCAATAAATGTGGTGTGGCAAAATATGACTATCAGTGAATGGATGAGTGAGATGTGTATGTGTGTGTTGTCAGAATTAACCAAAGAAGAAACACAAGACAAACCCGGTAAGACGTCGGCCTAGGAGGAGAGAGACAAAAGACTGATCAGTCCTGGCTAAATAAGCTCTGAAGGTAGAGCTGCACAGGTGATTGCCCAGCCCAATCAGCCTCCCTGCCTGCAGCCTCCTGCAGGAGAAGGAAGCCGGAATGGAACAGGGGTCGTAACAATATATGTTTACCATCAGCATGTAAGCATTGTCCTTATGAGCGTGTCAGCATGCTGGCATGAGCATTTAGCTCAAAGCACCATCGTGTACAGCCTCACAGAGCTGCTAGCACGGCTGTAAACTCTTGGCCTATGTTGTTATGTTGCACATATGAAGATTTCAGGATATATTCAGAATGTAATGTTTGCATTCTCGTTTAGCTTAGCTGAAAAAACTAGATTTTGTATCCAGGGGTTCCCAACCTGGGGCTCAGCACCCCCCACAAGGGGTCCCTAAATTAATCTAAGGGGTAATGAGTTAATTACTACAGTTGGGCAGACAGACAGACAGACAGAGAGACTGTCTGTCTCTCTATCTGCCCTACTAGCTTAGAAAATATGAATGTTTTCCAGGCAAAAGATGTAAACCACAATGTATACGTAATCTATACATTTTTGCTACCAGGAATTCACACACGGAGTATGTGATCCTATTTTTGGTTTGCTGAACGTGCTTTAACAACAGCATATAAAAATAGGCTCAGAGAGGTCCAAATCTTTAAACAGTTCCTTTACAATAAAATGCTTACAGTGCAATGCTTTGTTCAAATGTTCAAGTACTTTTATTCATCTTCACATCATTGGGCCAGCTGTTGAAATTTGAGCATGACTGACGCACAGTAATGTGTGAGCAGTGCATGATTTGGTTGATTGCTATATTAATAGTAACATGTTTTAGTGATTGCGTCCACGTTTTTGGAGGGTGTGGTGACTCATATCTTGTTGACATGGAGACCAAAATAGCAGCAAAACGGAAGAGGACATTCAGTCTACCCTTGAGACTTTGCATGATGGTGAAGAAAATGGAGAGAGAAAGACAGAATGAGAGGAGTGACAGAATGGAGGATAGGAGAGGAGAGCTTAGAGAACTATGAAGGTTTGTATTGTATAAGCCTACGGTGAGTCACACTCACCGTTTGAATCTTGAGTACTAATAGAAAATCGTTTGTTTTCCCTCACTAGGGAGTGGGTTAACTCGACAAGGACAAAAACTAAATAGGGTGATCTGAGAAATAAGAAGGAGTTGTGCAGTGCATGTCGGGGTCATTGCAGACTGACATTGGGATTTAGTACACCAAGTGCATGAAATGCAGTCGCAGTAGGTCAAGTGAGGTTCAATAAGGTAGGAATTTTAATGTTCAAATGTGTCATAACAAAGCAATGTGTCAACATTGCAACTGATTTTACAACAAGGATGAACACTAATTGTGCCATTTACAAGTCAGAGGCAAGACTCTGTGGATGGCAATGTTGATCTCATGGTCAGTTGATTGTTCCACCACTTTGATCTCTACATCTACAGAATGGATTGCCGTGAACAGACATACAGACATTCATGGTCCCAAGAGGATCAGTTCTAATGCGTTTGGTGATCTACTGACTTTTCTAGCGCCACCATGAGTTTGACGTTTTGAGTGAAATAACTGAACAACTATTGGATGGATTGCAGTGAAAATTTGTACAATTATTGATGTTCCCCTTTTAAATTTAATAACAGTGGTGATTTTTACATGACCAAATACCTGCATTACTAATGACATTCCCAACAGCTGAGGCTGGACTTGGTGTTTAGTGCTAATTTGCAAATGTTAGCATGCTAAACTACAATGGACATGGTTAACATTATATATGTTTAGCATCAGTACGTTAATATTGTCCTTGTGAGCATGTCCGAATGCTGACACTAGCATTTAGCTCAAAGCATCACAGACCCACTAGTTTACAATGCATTTATCAAGATTTCAATATATGTTCAGAATGTAATGTTTGAGTTTTGAATTCTTTTTTAGCTAAAATGATGGATTTGACCGGTTTATTAGACAGCTTTTCCTTTAATTAATTCTATCCACCAATAGTAAACAACTGACTAAGATGGCATTTACTTTGTCAATAATTTTAGCCTGAACATGTAACAAATTTGCAACCTTTTAACTGATTTTCATTCCTACCCCCTACGTACTGCACTGTTCAAATTACACCACTGTTTCTTGTCATTGTTTACACCCAGTAGACTTTGTGAGAGTACAAAAGGAAAGCAGCATGGTTTTCTGATGCTCCATCAATTGCAAATGTAGTCCCACAATGAACAGGCAGGATAAGCCAAACCTTGCCATCAGCAGGATTTTCAGATTGAGAGGTTGAAAATTAATCTGACAGCATGCTTTCAAAAGAAAGCCTGGAGCTACAGGACACACATGGGCTAATACGTGTTTCTATGTTTCTCTTGCAGCTGTGGTTTTCAATTATTATGTGTTGGGACTGTTTGGGAAGAGTTTCACACTGGGTGAGCAACTCAGTGGTTAAAAAGGTCCACATTTAATTTATCATCAACTGGGTGTTTTTTAAATCAAGAATGAAAAAAATGATTAGCTGCTGCCCTATTAATTTTATTGTTAAGCATTTATATATCCTTCATTGTCTATTGATTGCTTTGCGCTGAATGGTTTCATCCAATATGTATGTAGGGGTGTTGTCAATAAAACTTCCTCACATTATTTTCCACATTAGGAAAATTGGAATACATTTAGGGTCACAATACGGACAGTAAACTCCATCATGAATTTTATTGTCAGTTCTGAACATTTACAGAAGTCAGTCTGATGAAGGCACATCTTGTTCATCTGACAGGATACTTTATGTCAGACATATGTCACCAACTGGTGAGAAACAACAGTGAGCACTGTACTGATGCTAGCATGCTCAGATACTAGAACATAGCTTGAGGGCACAGTATCACAATGAGCATTTATACAGACAGAAAGGATGAATGACAGGACCACATAGGCCGATCATGCAAGAATGCAATTACTGGACATGCATTCTGACAGATTTTAAATGGTAATTTGGGGATAAAACTTACAGAACATTTGTGGCACAGTGATTCCTTCTCTAAGACCCTTTTTAACAAAAATGACAACTGAAACATATGCACTAATATGAGCGTGTCTTCATTAACTTGTAACAACAATCTTGAGGATCTTCTTTGATTAAAGAACCTGGAACAATTTGCCCTCTTTTGCTGGTAAGGCATTACATCCATGACTAACTTAATGAGAGAAGTAGCTTTAGGCCTTAAGACTTTAGATGCTTCTTTAGAGCAATTTGTCCTTCATTGCTGCTGAGGAATTATATCCATGAGTAACCTTTAATATAAGAATGTTAGCTGTAGGCCTTAATAGTTAACATTTCTAGGTCACCATATCCGTAAGCCTCATCTATCTGAGTCAGTACAACCCGATCCAGTTTGTATTTAGTTCCATCGCCAAGGGTTTATAGTAAATGTAGTAGCTCTTGGTTGGGGGATACAAAATTGGTGTACATGACACTCATGAGCTACACTGAGACTTGAATGGCTGCAACTGTGCATGTCATCAAAGCCCCCTTTCACATGCTCAAAAACACAGCAATGTCCCAAGGTTATTTATATAATACTGTCTGAACAAAATGACAAGTGCTTCATTACCTTGAAACGCTAGTGAAGACTTTGGTTCACTTCACAGCCTGCTCTGTTTCTATGATCCTTTTGCCTGAGATGCTCCATATTTGTGTCAGCTATGGTCATCAGACAAAAGAATCTTTATTACAGTCTGGGAATGACGAACATCAGACATCTAAAGCAGCTCTAGAAGAAGGTGATCATTGTGACCACTGACACTCCTCTGAGGACAGACAGATAGCGTCATCTGGCGTTACGGTCACTCTATCCCTTACTTCATAATAAGTGTTCTAGCCTTAGCATCACATTGTCCCTTAAGGCTTGCCTTTCTTACTGAGCAGCAGAGCAAAAAGGAACAGCACAGGGCGACAAAAAAGTGACAATCACTGACATTTTTCACAGCACAGTGGAGCTATGTATCTTGTAGGATGACAGAATGAAGAGGTCCAACTCGACTTTAGTAGAAGAAGATAGGCATGTGTGACAGCCAATGTTGTCTCCTGTATAAACAGGAAATCAGATCAGTATGAAAGAATCCTGTGACGCTGGTCTCTGTGTTAGTCATATTGAAGCAATTATAGGGAATTACATAGTGTATCCTGCAAAATTTCTATTCAAATGTTTACAACCGTGGCCATGTAATTGTTTTTATTTGGCCACTTAGGGGCAGTGAGCACTTCCAGGAGACAACATTATCCTTCATTTGCAGCCGATGAAGTCCACTCGTAGCTCTGTTTTGGTCTCCACCGACTCCTGAATGAAACATCTGGCGCTTGAGCTGGTAAATACCAAGCACGAAGCTTCCGGTCTACAATATGAAGCCGATGTGGAAGTCCCTGAAACCTGCATTCTATTGAAAATCCAGCAAGGGGCTACTCTTCTGGTTGCAAAAAGAAGTCCGGCTCCATTAGAAATAATCGGAAAATCACCCTACTTCTCAGCTGTATAATTACCCCAGTAAACACTTTCCTGATAAGTTTAGGGTCTCAGTTGCTAGTTTCAAGTCTTCTTCAATACAAAATGATGTTCATTTAGTAAATTATGGTCCCATTTATTTAAAAATAGACCACAAAGCAGAGTATGTTTCAGGGCGGGATTATCTATGATTGACAAGTCGTTACCATGGCGACCCGTCATTGTTCCCGTCATTGTTTGTTAGACAAAGTTATCAGCCCTGTTAAAATGACAGTTAACGTGAGTTACAGTTGCACCTAGCTAAGCAAGCTAGCTAGCTCTGCACATGGCCGTTAGCGCCGCCGTATCGTCCAGGTTGCAAAAACTCTTCTAAGATTGCAACCAGGTGCGTGCTCGTACGCGTGCTCGCTTGAAGTCATGAGCAAGCATAATCCGAAACACAACCACTTTCATACAGAAATACCACAATAAATGCAGGAACACCAGCATATGCAATACTCCCGGCAGTGACAGCGGCTATAGAGAGACAGGGAGAACAGACAGAGCTGGAAACTCAGGTAAACTCCCAGTGCAACGTTACAGTAATAGTTTTATCAGCTGCAGGTTGAACTAATCCATGCTCGTTACTAGTGATGGGAAAAGTCACTATTTTGACAGACTCGAGTCATCAAATCTCGTTCATTATGAATTATTAAATGAACTAATCTTTTTTTGTGTCATTTCGTTCATTTGAACTAGGCTGGTTATTGCGGCGCTGCAGCCCTCTAGTGGGCGATTTTTGGGCGCTGCCTGGCTCGCTTTAGTCGACAAAGTATAATGCACAAATTCACCTCTTGATCTTTCTCTATCATCGTTCTCTAAAGCCCCATGGAGCGACAACCAAATTTAAACCATGTAAAAACCACAGAAATATGTTGTCAATATTCAGTTAAGCCACTACTCCGGCTAAATCCGTCCATTTTCACAATCTTTCCTGAGTATACAACCAGACCAGCCATATATATGTATATAATTATAATAACTATCATTATATCTATAAAGTGCCCATTCAAACAGTAGTCTAATGTCCCTATCCATGAGTAAAATCTATATATTAACATCAGATTTGCGGGGCATATATTAAAGTAATAAGCTTGACACACTAGATGACTAAAACACACTCTTATTAAAATTTAACAATATTCTGGATAAAGCTTCCAAGTTCTTAAAAGAACTCCAGCACAGAGAAAGGAACAAAGAAATAAACACATTATATAAACGCAGCAGTTTGGCAGTTCTGGATGCAGAATGGGCCACATCAGGTCCAGATTCTGCTGACAGAGAGAAACACATATGAGCAATTGCTCTCAACACTGCCAGGTTGTTCACCAGCCAAGAGCTGTGAACCAACAACACCGCTCTGTTGATAAATAAAAAGGAAAAGTTATGTTGCGGTGTTTTCTGGCGGACCGGATCAGCTGTTAGCTGTAAACACACCACAGGGATAACGATAATGCTGCTATGTGGTTGTGTTTTAATGTTTTAATGACCGCGTCCGTTTGTTTTGGCGAGGAGACGATCTCGGAGGTAATTCGGCTCCCAGTAGAACCGTGTCAGGGCACTAAAATGGAGCGGACCCAGAATAACTCTCATTAGCTGTTAGCTATCAGGACTAAAGTTACGGTACAGCTATGTTAAAACTATAGCACAACATCACTGTGCTGTAATAATGTTATTAAATGTCACAAAATTAACAAAATAGATATTTAATGTCAGTCCAGCGACTTTTATCTGACAACAGACTTGCCTCTCATTCTCCGGCGCTGGCAGTAGCTCAGCCTGCCGAGTGAACGACAGACTCCGAGGAGGACCCATGTGAGCGGTGAACGAATAGTTCATTCCTGCTCCACAGTAGCCGAGATGTCATGTGACAAATGAACGACAGTTGAGAGTCGTGAACTGTTTCCTGTGCTGACGCAGCCCATGCAGCTGCCGTGTGACGGGTGAACGTAAGAGTCCAAGAGTATTCATGCATGCGTGAAAATTAACGAATTACTCCCTCAGAGTACTCGTTCCTCCTGAGTCATTTACAAGATTAGGTTAAATGAACGTTTCGTTGATGATGATCACCTGATCACGGTACATTTACTGCATTTAGCCGACGTGCTACAGCTTTGACTCGCCTGCTGCTTTTCATTAACTATCTTAACTATCTGTGAATCTGTCACTGGAAGCTCAGCAATGTCAGCACAGCTATATGTATTGGATGATAATGAAATGGTTCGTGAACTGGAATGGATGTTATAATGAGATTGTGTCACACTTTATAACAGTTAGACCGCAGTAAGTAACTTTACTGTAACTAGTGATAGTGGATGGCTCCTCTGGGTTGTTGTGACTGTTTTGTTGCAGTGTTTTATGTTATGTGGGTCACGTTAGTTACAGCGAGTGAGAGGTGGAGACGCTGTGTACCTGAGTATTGATAAAACCACAATAAACATAAACTGAATTTTACGAAGCAAACAGCGGCAGTTCCAAGCTACTGTAATGTTAGCTGGCTGCTCCTGGCTGCATCACTATAGGCTAACGTTAGAATACGTACATACGTAACGTACAAATCGCTCCACATTTGCTTTTTGCAGTTACATCCTTTCATGCAGGCTAAATCAACAGTGGTACAGAGGATAGTAACATGGGTGGCGTTAGTTGGTGAAGTAATGTGGAAAGCATATAACTTTGCATCAGACAACATTAGCAACTGCTTGGCATTAGCCGGCATGCTAACGTGACTTTCTCTGTGTTTCTCCAGCTTTACTAATGCTCACTTTGTTCTTACTCGACATCATCTGAACCTGTTTGGTCTGATGGGCTTCAGCACATAAACCTTTATTGTTGTTTTGTATCCTTACGTGGAACCTGTGTTTTGCTGTGTGCCGGTTGTTTTATGGTGTTAGTGGACTGCATGTCGTTAGCTGCCGTGTTGTCGCTGTAGTCTGAGAGAGGCTCGGGAGCGCGAACAATCCGACCCGGAGACCTCACATTAAAAGCAGAATAGTGGCTGATGCAAGCAACGGAGAAAACAGGTGTGTGCTTTATTTCTAAGTGAGTTTTGAGCCCACTGACAATAAGGCAATGACAATTTGATTTATTAAAATCAAAAACTTACATATAGCCCCTTTAATATTAAAATGTTGCAGCTTGGTCGAAGCTAATATACTTCTGAGTAATTTAATCCATAACAATGTGTCATATTTTATAAGATGATCATGATGATCATGATGATGCTTTGTATGCAAAATCTTAATGAACAAACAAATTATTAAAGACATCAAATAAATGCCAAGTGCAAGTATCTCAAAATTGTACTTAACTACAATACAGTAAATATACTTAAATAATGTACTTACTGTCCACCACTGGGATTACTATTCTATTCTAGTTAATATCTTGGATGTGTCAAATAATCCCATAATTCCTTAACTTCCTCTCTCTTCTGTTCCTTTATGAAGACAGACACAAGCCTGTTACAGCATGTTCATCACTGGTACTGTAATAATGAAACTCTGGTGTCACATTTCAAATTCTTCCATACCTTGAATTAACGTTCTGACATATGGAATACATTAAAATACAGTTTTACTTTCAGTGAATGCAACATATGAACAGTTTCTGTTTCATTGTAGTGTAATATTGACTGGAAAATAGTTTGGAGCACTGAGAAAATCTAACCACTGTGGGGTAGTGTTTCTCTTCATAAGAATCAGCTACACCCACAACTGTGTTAAGAAAGAAACCGTTATAAAACTTCTGACGGTGCTTTTGCTGAAATATTACAACACAATCATATAAAATCCTACAGGGTGTCCATAGTATGTAATAGTGGACCTTGATTAGTCCTTGTTGGCAAACTGGCTTTAAATACCAAGACAAACTATTATGTTTGTTTTAAGTTATTTCTTCAGCAGTTTTGAGTACTTTGCCAAATGTTTCTATGTCTGATTTTGTCAATGTGATAGCGACACAACAGTGCAAGATGCGCACACACACACACACACACACACACACACACACACACAAGCTTTGCCAAGATGGCAAGATCCATTTTATTTTCATGTCTGTAATTTACTTTTAACGCTACACAAGTTATTCACTTTCACAAAAACTAAATAAATGAATAAATAAACGCTAGGGGTTAGTAGTGATGCCACTTAAGGAAATACCTTGGCATTTTAGCACTGGAGTGTTTGGTCATTTACGAAACAAGGACAGATTTTAGTGTAGAAACTGACTTTATTAGGCAGGGCCAAAAGTAATTACTGTTACTTAAAGTTATTATTTTCAATAATAGCCGCTCACTGCTTCTGTCTTAAAATATCTTACAGGAACAAATGCTTGTTTGTCACCACTGTTAACACTGTTGTGCTGGATTACAGCACACCAGTGTGCAAACCTAGTAGCAAGAACTGAGGGGCGGCATTATTTGCTTAAGTGTAACAGCATTATTTAACCAATGTTGGTATGCAGTGATTTCATTTAATTATCTTCTAATATTTTCAGAAATATGAATCTAAGTTTACACCTTCTGGATAAGAAATTAGTTAATTCTTGGGAGAAACCACTCTGAGTAACTTTTTTCAACATTAGAGAGGTGTATGTCGTGGTGCAAAGTACAAAGTGAGTGAGCGCGGCTGACTTGACTGGCCATGATTGATGCCATGCTGTAAAACCACCCCACTGATAATCTATTGCTCGTAATCCAATCCCAGTTTCTATATGTGCTGCAGGTGCGCCGTATGCCTGTGGCTACAAGAATACCAAACATAGTCACCACACCCTGTGCACCTTGTGCTTTGTCTGGTTGATTGCCCTTTCCCCCATGCACCATTGGTTATCCCATAATATGAAGGGTGGAGATGCTCTGAATGTCAGGTGCTGTAACAGTGAATCTGTAAGTGGTGTGTTAAGAGGAGCAATTTATTGATGGAGGAAGTATTCATGGGGGAAAAGATGTTCAGGCAAGAGCATGGTCACTGATCAAAACTAAAGTAAATCAGGAGGAATTATTGTGATCATTACATACGGTGAATGTAGTGGTCTAAATGGTGAATAGTTGTACAAATGTTTGTCTTCTCTGTTGGCATTATGGTTTCTTGTCTCATTTTATGCTTGCAGTCAGCACTTATGATCATTGTCTTTTCAAACATATCTACAAACATACATCTACATCTAATGTAATGTGCTTGCCATTTAAAGATACAATGTGTACCAAAAAATGGTTAAAAAGCGATAAAGTTTACACAAAAAGAGAAAAGAGAGGATTCATGTGAAGGAAAAGGAGAGTAGCACTGAGCAGCTGCTGCTGATATTTACAGAAATAAATCCCCAACATTGCCAGTGCAAAATACTTTAAAAGTTCTTTTAAGGTTTGTGTCATCTCATGCTAATTTAATATTAATGTTTTCCACTATGTCGTTTTATATGTGCAGATGTAGTAAACACACGCACGCACGCAAGCACGCACGCACGCACTTAAACACATCTGGGAACAGCTTAAAACTGCCACAGTAAACTGAACAGTTCATTAGGAGCTGTTGGTGGTTCAGTGTTTTCATGCTCAAAGTTATTTGATGGTAGCTGCTGATTGATCTTTCAGCTCTTCATTAGTGTGCTTCCTTGTGTATTGTGGGTTACACAGACAAAGAGGTGAAAGGTAACCCTAAAAGCAACAATATGCAGCCCCACTTGAATGGGGAAGTGTACTGTTAGTTCATTAGCACCCTTCAATTTACCCTTCATCACCTTCCTGATGTTTAAAAAAGCATGTGCACATTTATAAAATAATTATGGCAAAACACCTTTTTAAACTTGTGAATAGCAGGCAATAGTAATTGCTATTATATAACATGTTATTATATATAGTTATTTTGTAGTATTTTGTTATTTCTTGAAATCCCCAACAAACTGGACATATGGAAACCTGGATTATCTTTGCATACTTACACATGCATTGCAGACTTTTTGTCTCCCCCTTCTGACAGTGAGAATAATTACACATAATTATACTGTCAACATGTGCTTATGTCATATAGGCTCTCCTATACTGAGTTGCTGCCGCCCCTCCAGCTCTGGTAAACCAATAATTGCTGGCTGGCAAAAAACATATCACTACCAGTTCGAAATACAGAGAGATTTACCTGCCAGTTGTAGGCTTAATCAGCATTGTGTGAACTGGTTTGGCGAGGGCTTGAATGTAATGTAAATTCATTTATATGTAAAAGTCCTGCACTCTGATCTCCACTGAATTCTGTACCACCACATCAGGTTAGTAATGAAAATGGCTAGCATTCCACCGTAACATTAGAGCTGTAAAGGACTGTAAGCAAAAGCACTTGTACTTTATTTGGGTTTGTGAAAACTTTGTACTTTTGTTCCATTACAGGGAACACATAGAGAAATACTGTACTTTTTATTCAACTACATTTATTGTATTGTATTACCTGTTACTTCCTAGATAAAGATTTTACAAAATGAATATGTGATAACATAATAGAATTTGATGCATTGATGCGCTTTAAGCAACTGGAGTAGGCCTATAATAAAGGAGTCTAACATGGCAGTATGGATTATTAAGATATATGTTATCATCAATCTAACTTTCTGTACTTCTAATTTAGTTCAGTATATTTTGCAGCTAATACTGCCTGTAGCAAAAGACAAGAGCAGTCACCCTACCTGGATTCAAACTCGGGTCTACAGGATACTAAACTGCAAGCCAAAGTACCAGCCTCAGTGCATACTCAACTGTGGTGATGTACTCCCCTGTGGGAAGCAAACCCATGCGCATCACGCATACAGGTGTGCCTCACACATCTGTCAACACCAACTGCTACCCGGATTCGAACCTTGGTCTACAGGGTACCAAACATGCAACTTGACCACAACAACAAAGAGCCAGGCTCATTGGTCTGGCAGATTGCATACTCAACTGTAGTGACGGTACTCTGTCAGACTGCTAATAAACTAATGTTGCATTTATGCACAACATTAAGAATATCAGATTTCGCAATACTGTGCACTGATGATGATAATCGAAAATAGCTTAAATAGTAAAACCTGTTTGAGCAAGGCTGGATTACCAACTAAGCAAAGCACGAAGAACACCAGGTGCCCCAAAAGCCCCAGGTTCATGCTGTACCAATGAATTGCTTATTTGTTTTAGAGCTACAACAATTAATTAAATAGTTGTCAACTATTAGATTACTTGCCAATTTTAATAATCCATTTAAGTCATTTTTTACTGATTACAGTTTCTTATCTATGAAGATTTTCTGTTTTTTCTTTACTCCTCTGTAACAGCGAATTGAATATCTTTGGGTTGTGGACAAAACAAGACATTTGAGGATGCCATCTTGGGCTTGTAGTGAGGCACATAACAGTTTATCCGGCCATGTGGACATTGTAAATTGAAATTACAGACAGACAGAAAGACAAAAGCATACCTAACACAGTTTTAGTTTATTTGATAACTTTAGTTACTTTGCAGATTTAGATGACTTGATACATCATATAATCAACAAATAAATTACAATGTATTATAAAACATGGTAAGACTTTATTGATCCCTGGGGTAAATTCACAAGGGACTCAGCAATAAAGTAATTAAAATCCAGTGATCCAGTGGTGAAATGTAACTAGTTGATTTACTCAAGTACTAAGTACAATTTTGTGGTACTTACATACTATTTCCATTTTATGCTACTTTCTACTTCTGCTCCACTACATTTATTTGACAGCTTTAGTTACTAGTTACTTTGCAGATGTAGATGAATAATAAATCATATAAATCAACTAATACATTATGATATAATTATAGGTTAAGCTACCCAACACTATATAGAGTAACTGAAATTAGCCCCACCTTTACCAGCTGCAACATTAAAGTAATGCACACATTAATGCATCACTAATTATAATCCAATTATATATATGATTCTGAAATTTCCCATTCTGTAGGTACTTACTGTTGATACTTTTGTACTTTCTACTACAGGATGTCTGAATAGTTCTTCCACCACTACCTTCACCAGTTAACATTAAAGTGAAGAACACTTGACTGAATCAATAATTATAATCCAACAACATACACTATTCTGCAAAATGAGTATTTTTACTCTTTGGACTTTAGATATATTTTTGTACTTTCACCTAAATCTGCTGTTGAATGCATTGCTTTCACTTGTTACGGAGTATTTATACTCTGTGGTATTATTTAACCTGAGAGTACTTCTTCAACCACTGCGAGTGCATACTACAACCAGTACATAACAGCAAATATGACTTTTGAAACACGGTATACAGTTGTTGTTGGGTTTTGTTTTGTTTCTTTTTACAGAAAATAATTGAGCATTACGCCGCACCCCCAAACATTGTGTGAACAGTTTTACCTGACTTTCTGTTTGTAACTCGTGGCTGGTAAGTGTACAGTGGCTGGCAGCCTCTGACGTTGTGGTGCAGGTTTCAGTGTTGCACAGGCCGGGCCCAGTGCTGCAGGTTGTCCGGTAGGGTGCCTGTCGAGCTACAAGCATGCTGTTGATGTCAGGAGCAGAGGAGGGGAACGTGAGGAATGGCTGAAAACGGACGGTGATCTCCTGTTGGGAAACAAACCAGGACGGCTAATGATTGTCCGGCGTGTTTAACTGAAGATTTCACCGTCTCGGGATCAGCCCCTAAGCCACGCAGTAACAGGCAGCGTTCGCTTTTTTGTGTGGTTATTTAATGGGACAACGAAAACGCAAACAAACGCAAGGTAGGCTACCGCTCCTGTCGCCAGTCCTGCTACTTTATTTTCACGGATTAATACGACACACAGGGGGTTGAGAAATGTTTCACGCCAAGGTAAATCGCACGTCTTCGAAGACAGTGTTTGGTTTTTAACACTAGCTAAACGTTAGCGTGGATATTTTTTGGTCGGGCTCGTGAATGTATGAAGTGCTCTGGGGTTATTTTAATTTTTTTTTGTTTTGAAAAGCGTCGGTTAGGCTTCATCTCTTCATGCCTCAACCGACCGACCACATGAGAAGTCGACGTCCGGAATAGGTTTGACCACAAAACAAAGCCCCCCCCACACACTTTGTTTTTAATCGTTTCGACCTGAACCGACGAGGCGAAAATGCGTGTGGATTTGTTTTGGATATGTTTGTGGTGTTTCCTTCGTCTTGGGGCCACCGGTCAAGGGCAGTCGACGGCCGTTTGTTCGCCCTCATGCAGCTGCGATGAAGATGGGGGTGCAGACTGTTCCGGCAGAGGGCTGACCACCGTCCCAACCGGGCTCAGTGCTTTCACCTACTACCTGTAAGTACTAACCAATATCCACAGTGAAATTCAACCTCTAAACAAGTTTGTGCATTTGTAAATTCCTCACCGTAAAGGCCTGCACGTTGTGTTTACATCGCAAGTGGACATTAAACATCACGGTGCCAATTTTCCACGAATGGCTCGCCAGAGAAAAATGTCTTAATGAAGATGTTAGGAAGATCAATAAGGATTTCTAATGTGGTTCATTATTCAATGTGACATAACTCTCAAGGTCTTTTACAGAGTTCAGATAAACTTCACACACCGTTAAAGGTTGACAACTTTCCATTGCAGCCCAAAAGTTCAGTCCTTCCCTGAAAGAACTTAAGTCAGCTCACAGTTTCTACACATTTTGTAACAGACGTGTATTGTAAGGCTGCAGCTAATGATTATATGATCAGTTTTGGAACATTCAAACATTTTAGAGCTGAAATAGTCCACAGATTAATAGAGCTACAGAAAAGTTATTTGCAACTATTAGTCAATTAATCGTTTCAAGACATTTAGTAGTTACAGCACCTCATTTGAAAATTTCATCTTGGATTATAATGGACATTTTTTTTTTTTTTTTTTTACAACTTTATGATGATTTTTAGACTGAACCATTAGGCCTAATTTTGTCTTTGAAGGTATTTTTGTGATCTCAAAGATGTGTACTTTTTTGCCAGGAATGATAAAATGTCTATCTGGGACCAAATAAGCATTTAAATCCAACATTTCCACAGCGTGAGCCTCTCTGCTCTGTATTTCTTCTTTACCGGCGTCATCTGCTCGAGCTGCGGCCGCGGGCGGTGCAGTCTGCGGAAATATTGAATTTAACATTTGTTTGGCCCCTGAAAAACATTTTATTTTTAACGGCAAACAGAAGGCCTTCCTAGGATCACAAAATTACCTTTTGAAGATAACAGTTTGGATAACAGGTAAAAACCATTTTGCTATGTGACTGAATCACAGTATAATGTAGGGAGGGCTGAGGTCACAAATAGGCCAGGTCTGGGTGAGTAAGGCTGCATGGATTGTTGCCAGCAGTGCCTTGTTCCCAGCAGCTTACTCTATGTGTAGTTCAAAGTAATTAAGAGTCAAGCTTGTGCCATTATCACATTCTCACCACAGGCCTAACTGAGAGCTTCATTACTGCTTCAAGTAAGGGCACAAATCTTTATAAAAAAGTGGAGCAAATAGGCACCAAGTTGGTTCGATCTTTATGGGCTGGTGCAGATACAGTTGATGATTGCCCCATGAAGAAACTCCTCAGTTTGTTTCACAACCTCTGGGTTAATCATAAACTAAAGTAACCACCTTGACAACAGCATTGAAAACAGCAATTTACTGTGGCTTTTTGTAATTACTGTGCTCCCTCAAAGATGAATAGAAGAAGTTTACATAGGTACTCGTCTATTTAAGATGTGTGATTTGGTTAAGAAAATAACCTGTTTCACTGTCACCTTGCCTAAAAGTGCAAAGGTTTGTTCTTGTTTTTGCCACCTTTTTCTGTAATTATAGTGGCCCAAGCCTCGCTACGCCAGAACCAATATTGTGCCATTTGAAATGGGTAAAGTAAACAAAGGATTCATATACCAGGCTGTCATGACATGTCACACTAGGCCTACCCGTATAGCTGAAACTCTCAGCATACCTTTTCCTCTTTGAAGAAATACTGCAACTTTTTATGTATGGGCAGTCTAACATCTTAATCACAACAAGAAACAAGGTTTTCACAAAATTATATCATAGCTATTGCTGCCGCTCTGCTGGCCTGTTTTTTGCCAGAAATGGCAAAAAACAGTCTGTCTGAAATGTTGTTTTCAAGATTGTGCCGTTTCTTGTCTCGCAGTCGGCTCTGCACATGGCTATCTAAATGTTCTGTGGCAGGTTTTGAACACTAAACTGCGTAATATATTCACTTCAAACTCTTAAAAAAACTAAAAGTATGTGAAAGGTTGTTTGTCCCTCTCTCTGTCCTGCTCCCATTTGTTCTCCTGTTCTCCTGAACTTAAGTTGTCCTCTCCCACTCCCTCCGTCTTTTGTATGTGGAACACTGGGGTTAAGGATCATGATGGATTAGTGAGACATATTGCAGCTGCAAGGGCTCTTTCTCTCAGGGCTAATGCACCCACAATGGTCTAGTGATGTGTAAAGGGAAGAAGTGTTTTGTCATGGCAATATTTTAACTTTACTCTGGTTTCTGTGTCTTTTTAGAATCTGTATGATGGTATAGAGACACTTCTAGAGAAGAGTCTAGTCAGTGCCAGCAACAGGAAGGAAGCAGGGCTCTACAGTGCGACCATTTTGCTTGCATATTCCCCTAAACAATACGCGTGAACTGGAAAAATGATTCACGAGCACAATGTGCGTGTAACTACAACTTATAACTAGAACTGCAAGCAGTTGTAAGCGGGGTCCAAGCCTCCTGGCGCAAGCCATCCCTTGCCCCGTGGAGGGCGCGCAAGCTGACCCGGGCCCCGCCGTGGCTCGGTGTTTTGCACAGCCCCTCAGGGGGGCATACCACATAAGGTCCTCAAGGTTGGTGTTGATCAGCCATTCTAAATCTAACACATCACTTCCTGTTTTTGGCGTTTATTGCAAATATTTGTCAGCTTATAATCGGAACAATTATATATGTATCGATCAGGGGAGCACAAACCTGTATCAGCTTGGTCCAGAGATGTTCCGTGCCAAGTTTGGTGTCGATCGGACTTGCGGCTTCAGAGGAGTTCATTAAAATAGTTTTTTCAGTTTTCGCGATTTAGCGAAATGAAAACGTCATTGCAGGGAGGCGTGTCCTATACCATAGGAATCGGTAGCATCCCCCAAACACATAGATATAAGGTTTATGAATGTGCGATGTAGTTGCGCGTAGTTATGAGGCAAAATGTGCCTGGTTCTAAATCCCATTCAAATGAATAGGATTTTCCCCCGTTATTTGAGCTTCTATTATAGTGCCACCTATAAGCCGAATTGCTCCAAATTTGTCAGGTGTCATCAGGGGCCCATGAGGAACAATTGACCCAAATTTGGAATGAATCGGACTTGTGGTTATGGTGATATAAAATTAATGTATGTCAAAGGGAGTGTTATTTTATATACGATTAAAAGCGCCACCTTTTATACAGGCCTTCGAGAAGTAAGGTCCCCAAGTTTGGTGTTGATTGGCCATTCCAAACCTAGGCAAAATGTAATTTGGTTCAAAACCAGGAGATTCAGCTGGATCCCCTGAACGCGTGGATATAAGTATATTTGATATCCGCCTTCCTGAGCGGAAGTTTCAAGCCCAAATGCATTGACCTTGCTTATAGCGCCCCCTAGAGGTAGAAGTGTGCAAATTTTTGTGCCTGAGGTACTCTTGAGGCTGTGGACCTACCTTGTGAGTTTCGCGTCCCTAGCAGTTACCGTCTAGGCCGCAGTATCAGTTTTATGGATGGAAGAAGAAAAAAAATAAAAATCTAATGAAAACAATAGGGTTCCCAGCTGCTTCACGGTACTGGGAACCGAGATGCCTTGCATTCGCATGTTCCCAGCCCACTTCGGGCTTGGCCCCCTAATAATCCCCACTCCCGGCAGCATAGATCGTCAGAACACCGGCAACAGTTCAACGTTTAGTCCTAAAAGACGATGCAACTCCGACTGTGTTTGGGCCTGAAAATTCACAATTCACAGCCTTTAAGTATGCTTTATTGGTTGTGAATTATATTTAAAATAAACACGGCAATGTAACTTCACAGACTGTTCAAGTGCGGAGTTATTGTAAACGTTGGCTAACACAGAAAGTTATAACTATAATGCTAATGTTACACCTGATGTGAAAGCTACTGAGCAAATGTTCAAATTGTTCGGCCAGTTTTTATGTAAAATTGAGTTGAAATATGGTGATTTTTGTAGTGGTTTATGGTAAGATGTGGAACAATGATGTTGTGTGGTTGTGGACTTGTGAGTAACTTATACCATCTGCTAGGTTATGGACGCAGTCTGAAGCGGCTTTGATTTGGATCACGCTACCTTGTTTCTTACGACCCGCCCTTCTTTGCTTCTGATTGGCTAGTAGTCCTTGCCTGGGAACTGCGCATGTGCAACTCCCAACAAAGATTTTGTACAAGTAAGATGCATCACTCTGTAGCTCAGGAGTGGAGCGTAGGGAACACATAGGGTGAAAAGAGGAGCTGCAGCAATGTGCAGTATGAGAAAAATGTGGTGTTTTTTGAAAATTAAACCATGTAAACCTGTTCTGGTACAACTAAATAAGATTTTGAACCTGAAAATGAGCATAATACCACCTCTTTAAGGCAGATGCCAAGGTGTACAGATACAAGGTTTAAACTAAATAATTTGTTAAACTCTGTTGCATTTTTCACTGTGCTCCTAAATTCTTTCATTTAGCACATGTGCTCCTTGGGGAAAACGTCAGCGTAGAGCCCTGGGAAGGTGTGTGAATTTAAAGATACAAACACACATACATATACACACATAATAGCAGCAACAGAGTTTCAAGGTAGGCTAGTGTTTTGGAAGTCTAACAATGCCCAAAGGTCAGGAAAATCTTCATTACAAGGATGAGTATTTTAGGCTCTTTATGCTATTATTGTCTGTCAGTTGTTGTTTTGTACCTTTTTATGGTTTAGTAAAAAAATTTGTGGTAACAGAGGACCACATATTTTACAATAAATCATATGACAATGTTGGAGTGGACTCTTACCTACAGCCTACAGGGGCCTGAGTTTTGGCATCTGTAGTGGAAACAGCCCTCTCACAGAAAAGCAGATGAGAGAAAAGAGGAGGCCCCTCAGCCTGTAACAAAGCAAACACTCCTTTTGAAGGTATGTAGTTTACCTGCCGTTGAGTCTCTGCACAGGTTTCGTTTTTGGTGTAGCGTCTTCATGAACTCTTGAGCATTTTTAAAGGAGCAAGAGGAGGGTTATTGCAGTATACATCTTAGTTGTATTAGGTCCTTTTCATAGTGTGAACAAGGTTGAGACGGGGGGGGCGTCAGGGTCTTGCACTCTGCTGGTGTAGCTTGCCAGCTTCACCATTGATGCCCTCAATCCATTTTTAACTGAATGATACTTTTGTTCTTGGTCAGCAGAGGTGAAAGGAGCCAGTCAGTGGCTCCCCACTCCCAAACAGGATGACTTGTGGATGGGAGAATATTAACACTCTCTCCCCCCTCTCTGAGTCCCCAACCCTGTCTCCCACTTATACACCTATTCCCATCCCCCATCACACAGTTTCTGCCAATGATTGCAGGTTTTCTATATCTATTTCTTCTGCCCTAGTAATTATAAACATTACCCCAAGCTGAGTTTGGTATAAACTTAAAGGATTTTTTAATGTTTAGTAGTTGTAAGCAAAACCTTTGGACATGGTTTACTTTGATGCCTTCTGGGACTCAAAAGGCAGCCATGTGGGAAAGGGTTCAAGGTAACCTAAGAGGATGTAAGTGTTTTGGAAGTTAGTTTGAAACATAGCAGATATTCTTTATATGCAACTGTCTGTCACACCAGGGAACACACCAAGGAGTGACCACTATTCTATAGGTAATCCTAGGTGGACTATAAAGAACTTAAAGCGTAGTAACTCTAGAGTGAAGCAGAAGGAAGAGCTGCTAATTTTACATGAAGTAACTGTGCTGAACCTCACATTTGTTTCTGTTATTAAAGCGGTGTAGAAAAAAGATAGGATAGCTTTTAAATGTCATCTAAAGTAAAACTGTGCAGAGAAATGCATTGTTTCTGTATTTTCAGTGTTACACTGGATGGTATTGGGGTGTGCAGCAGCGTTAGTTTAATTACATTAAACACACAATCTTGAACATACGTTGTGAGGAAATGATGATGCGTTGTACCAGTGGCCTATTGTAGTGATACAGTATTTGTGGGGGTTGACAGATACGCTGTCTTGTCTTGTGTGTAGCAAAAATAAGGCTAGCTATGAATGAGTGGTAGATTATCAAGACACAGTTTCTCAAAAATGGTATAATGTAGCTTAATAATTGTCCTCCTCTGGAACTCAGTTTTCAGTTGTATCAAGAAAGAGATAAAGTTGAAAGAAAAATCTACAGGAAGTGAACTTGTGATTTGCATTCCAAGATAAGTAAATCCTACTATGAATATGCAAAATTATCGCTAGTACTATTTTAGAACATCTATGGAAATGTGCTCAGTTAGATTTAGAATCTGAATTAGGCTCTTCAATGTAATGCCCCGTCCCTATGTTACTTTTAGCACTAAATCATTTATAAAATTCTGTGAGGAATCATACTGTTTGCAGAAGCCCTTTTTTGAGATAACCGGAAAATAATTAAAGGCTTAATCTAAGATAATAACGGTATAGTTGAAGACTGTTATCTGAATAAGGAAGCATCCTTATTAGTACAGATTCAGTCTTCAAATATTTCACCACTCTAACAGAATTTTTAACACTTTGTCACCATTTGCTGGGCAGTGAAAGCAGCTGTCAGCGTACACTAGATCTATTCACCTGCACTATTGCTGTGCACTCTGAGGGCCCCAAAGCGTTTTTTTCTGACGCCAGCGTCTTTTTTCAATTCATTCCAATGGGAGCACCGCGTTTTTACTAGGAGCGTGACGAGGCGCTGAGCATTTTTTTGTTCGGTCGCCGAGAGTTGAAAAATGTTCAAATTTGGGGAAAAACGCTGCGCTCGTCACTGTCACTTTTTACCCAGCTGTCCAATCACAGTGCAGGAGGGGCAGGACAAACACCGCACCAAGCACATGGTGGACACGGGCCCTGAGGCATACAGTGATGTACTTATATTCCTAAGTGGAAAAAAATGGACTTGAAGATTTCTGGTTGCAGGTACACATGAAGGTTCACGTGAAGTGAAAGCCGTCACACAGGCCAGTCTAGGCAGCTGTATTGGTCATTATCGATTTATCGTTTAATAATAAACATCATGGTGAAAAATGTCCGTCAAATGGTGTAGGTTCAAAATCAAAAAATAAACAGTTTGCTATGAGAAAAGCAGCAGTCTCACACTGGAGAAACTGCATTTTGGCTTTTGAAAAAACACCCACTCCATGATTAATAGTTTATCATACAGTTCCCTACTTATTTTCTACCGATTAATTAATGGACTAATCGTTGCAGCTAATTACTACTTTGATTTGTTCTAAAGCCTACACATTCCTCTTTAACAGTTTAATAGTGACCTTCACAGGGGCATGAGATGCTGAGTAAAGTGAAATATAAAAGTGTTTCAATAACTGTAAGCAGACTGTAGAGCTGCTCCTCACATCTGACCAGATAAAAACACTTGAACCATCTAAGTGACCGATCGATCAGTGGGCTGCAGGAATGACCTTACTGTCCTTATATCCATTAATAACAAACTGACGGAAACCTGAATGTGAGTGCTGTCGGATGTCTATTGTGCATTTGTTTTTTCTGTAACCACAGTCTATACTGCTCTTTTCTAAATAAGTGGCTGGGCTTTATTCATACAGGACATGTAAAACATTGTTCTGGTCAACACTTTGTGCAAGCTTTATTAAACTGCACATAACCCTAGGGCTGGGCAATAAAACAATGATAATTATCGCAATATAATGTTCCTCAGTATCAATATAATAAATGTTCAATATATCAAAAAATATTTGGTTTAATTCATTTGAATCTTAGCCTTTAATTTTTCTTTAAAAATATTTATTTTGTTGAGGAAAAGGGACTGAAAAAAAGATTTACTAATCATATTTTTTGAAAAAGATTTTATCATAATAGTTTTGAATGTTCTGCCCCAGATTTGTTAATTGATCCACTGTTTGGCGTCAGTGTCACATTCTGAACATAAAGAAAAGTTTAGCCACATAATTAACCATCTGGTTTCTTTTCACTCAGGAACAAAAATCAGCCTTTAAACTTGAAAGGAATGACGATTTGACATATATCGTGATAATTATCTATCGAATGATATTAAATGTTTTTATTGTGATAAATTTTTTGGCCAGATTGCCCAGCCCCACATAACAGCAGAACAGCAGCTACAGGTCTTCTGCGGTGTGCGATGTTAGCATTTAATTATGTTAAACAGACCTAACCATGTGTTAAACTAACTAATGCAAGTGCTATTGCATATGTTATATAATATACAACTCATGTATGTATGTATGTATGTATGTAATATATAATTAAACCACTTGCATTTTACATTAAGTCTTAATAATGATTTATAACTGTACTTTACAGTATATTCAATATAATTGCAGGACTGACAAAGTAATGTATTAAAGTTGCTTTATACTTTTTACATGAAAGGTTGTGTGTTATAAGCCACTTTTTGACCAGAAGTACCAGAAGTCGACATTTTAAGTCGCCAGATCTCTTTTCAAGGAACTAAAAGGTTCCTTCGTCCCCCTGTTGTACGCGTTTCCACCGTGGTCTGCAAAGATTAGACAAATTAACCAGCTGACGCAGACTGTGTACAAAGCGATGCACAGGCATCATTATTTGTTACCACTATCCATGAGCAACATTTATAAATAAACATCAGATTTGACTGGAATATAATGGAAAAACTAGGTTATAGGCTATGCTTGACCATTAAAGCAGCTTTTTTCTGTGGGAGTATAATGAAGAGACACGCGATAAAGTTTGTTACACATTTAATAGCAAACTGGATAAAGCCATAAAGTTCTTAAAATAACTCCAGCACAGAGTAAGCAACACAAAAATAAAATCGCGACAGTTTGGAAGGTTATTACAACATGTCAAGCCGACAAGAGCTGTAGATCAGCTACAGCACATGTCCGTGTCCGCCTGCGTCAGAGGAACGGGATGTTTAACGAGCTTAATTACCTGCTGTAATAAGCTGTTCTGCTTGTTTTAGAGAAGAGGAGACTTCGGCTTTGTGTAGAAACTTCCTGACTGATGAAAACTTAAAACATCTTCAGACCCAGTATTTAGCATAGGCTACCCCCATCAGCTGTTCGCTGTTAACACACCGCTGCACGCCGGCACCGGATCGACCAGGGTCTAAACGTAGTGCTAGGGTATTTATGGAGTGTGTAATTACTCACTGTATGGCATGCCATGTCTTTATAACAGCTTTACAAAATTGTAAATGGAAGGTGTTGTCTACTATTACATTGTCTCTAACTTCTGGAAAGTTTTACACACCCCAGAACACTGTGACAAGATACAGGGTTAGTCATTTTCACAGGCCGTGAGGAAAGGCAGTATCATGATTGATGGACTGTGTGTTCCACTTTCACAACAGGAGATTTTGTCTGGAAAAATACAACACACAGGAACACCTGGTAATCTTAAATCAGCAGAATATTCAGAAATTAAAACAAAACCCGCAGTCTTTTATTTAGGGCTTTTGTTGCATAAAAAAGTACTTTTCTTGATTTGAATACCCATTCAGCTTTTCATGTCTTACTGTTTTACAGCACTGAATCACATTTTAATGGCTGTAATAAGATAGCTTTTAATGTAGGGGTCGACAAAAATTAATTTTTTGATGAATACAGTACACTCTGGATTATGAGGGAAATGCTGGATTTTAGTTTTACCAGACTACACTATCTGTTTTTAAGGCAAGTGCATTTTTTTCTAGGAGTGCATTTTTATGGTCCACTTTTCCACATAGGCTTGATTTGTGAGGTGCTGCTCTGATTGCTGTTCTACTGGTGAAGCCTCCTGTAGGACCCAGTAAACTCTCAAAGTTATGTCACTGCAGTTTCTGGCATTTTGGCTATGACCTCAGTCAAGTCCTTTCCTGGGTGTTTGGTTTGTTCAAGCAACTACCTCTAGAGAGTCTGGTTAACTTGTGCTTTTTCCTAATTATAAAGCCTATTGTGCTCTTAGAGTTTGTTTTACACAGTTTCCCAGGAAGCGCCCAGTAATGATTAGGCATAAATATACAGATGGGTGTCAAATGAAAGGAAAAAAACGCATAAAGTGTCTTAGTGTAGGGTCAGGCCACCTCCGGAACATTGAGAGTGCTCCTTGTTAAATCTGTGGAGCTCTATTGGGAGGATGAACACTGTTCCTTCAATTATATATGCGACATTTAGGACCTCTTTTGCTAGAGAGACCAGCAGATAGAAAGGAAAACAAACATAGCCAGACATCTCAAAAGGACATCAGCGTCACTAAATAGATCTGAAGATGAACGTTCAAATTATGTCATTCAGTGTGATGGTGATGGTGGTGGAAAGCATTGTCTTGCATGTTGGTCCAAAATCTTTCTTAGGTGTGGAACTGGGTTAAGATCTAGCGAGTTGTGCAGGCAAACATTGTTTTAATTTGTTGTCTGCAGATCGGTTACAAAAAAAAATCATTTTTATAAAATTTTTGGGCAGGTTGTAGGAAGTTTCACATTTGCAGGTGTACAGAGATTAACATGGATGCATTGCAGCAGGGCAGAAACAGTTCCGGTGCAAAATGTGTGTAGATTTATGAAACCCCTGCGTGCAGAAAAGTTGGTCTTAACAACAGATTTGTAAGGCCCAGTGCATGCACTGTTCATCTCAGTCATCCTGAACACATTCACTATAAATTGATTCGGATTAAAACGCATTAATTTCAGTATATGGTCACTACACACACAACAAAATCATGTGCGATTGGCCCCAGGAAACATGACTATAACTTAAAATGATGTCTCTTGTGCCATTGTAAACCATGACCTTACACTGTGTACCTAGTATGATACACCACAATTCAACATGTGACCTAGTAATTTGACTTTAATCACATTGCTGGCTAATTTAATCAATTATTCCATTTGGAGCCAAAACTGTTTAGTCTATTGTCCATCATTAGTAAACTAATTTGATAGTTTCAAGCAAAACTGAAAACCATTCTGTAGTCCCAGCCTTCTTATGTCTTGTCTTATATAAAAGAATGTCTTTGGGGTTTGAATTGTTGGTCTGTTTTCCGTTTGAAAACAATCATTAGTTGCAGCAAATTAGGATTGCATTATTTATTCAAGAATAAAGCTTAGTTAGCTCCTACTACCTTAATCAACATGTTTGCTACACAGAGGCGAAAAGGGAGCTATTTAAAATAATATTTAAAAGAGCAACATTTCAATTCACACATACACACAGATGTTTTATTGTTGTGTGTGTTTGCAAGTGCACAAGATTGTCTTTTCAGGTGTTATATTTTGACTTGTAGAAGTTGTTCATACTTCCCCTTAGTAGCCATAGTTTCCTTTTCTCAAAGCATGTATGCTACATTTCTCAGATTTTCTGCTTCCTCTGCTAAAGCGAAGCCAAATGGCACATGGGATAGAAATTTACTGATACCTGTTTGTAGAAGCGTTTAGGCTTGTCACCATTTATCACAGCTGCATTTTTAGTGTCCCCTTCAATCTGTCTTAGCAGGGACAGGCCAGGACCTTGATGAGTAAAGCAGCCAGACACAGGGGGAGGGAGGAAGTGTGATAGAGTCATGCAGGCCTCCCCTGCTCTGGAGCTCTGCACGTGGTTCAGACCAGTCAACAGTCAGAACGGTTTAAAATGTGGTTAGGGATGTATCCATCTGACCACCGGTGGTGGCAGAACACCAGCAGAGATGTTGTCAGGGTTGGAAAAAATGATAAGGAGTGGGCGGATGTTGATGGAAGTGTTGTTGTAGCTGCACAGTCTATACGGTAATTGGATAACCAGGTAAGTAGAGATGGGACATAGGTTGCAGGGATGATGGGGTTTCTGTCAGGACCCGCCTTTTAAGGCTTCTGTGCATTTGTGTGTCTGTGTGTGTGTGTGTTTGTGTAGTTGGGACTGCAGAGGAAGGGCAATATGATCCTTGTAGGATTCAGGGGCCCACACACAAGGTCCTAGAAAGATCTGGCAGTGAAATTCAAGATGGCCAGTTGGAGAGTGAAAGGGGAGGGATGGGGGGGCAGGGGTTGCTTCATTTAGGAACCCCGGATGTTTTTCAGTCTTGATATGTGCCATCTTTTTACGTATGGCATCGACCCGATGGGGCTTTTCTTTGAAGCAGGTTAGTGGATTCGTAATCAAGATTAGGGATCCAGAGCTGAGTTTTCTCCTTCTGTGTAGGTCCCCTTAGTAGACCTAAGACAGACTTTTGTCCCCTTTTTTTTACTGTGACAGTGTGTAACTTTTGACAGCACTGATTTCATAAAACTAACACATTTTCTGTAGTAAGCAGCATATACATATCTGTGTGTGTGTGTTTTTTTAATTTATTTTTAATTATCATTATGAACACGTCAAACCATATAGTCATATTAGCTCTGGTGGGAAAGCAAATCAAGTCCTGTGTGCATATTTTTCATGCTGCTACATGCCTATCTTTACTTGAAGTTGGTTTGAAAAATGAAGATCCCTGGGGCTAAAGAGAAGGGCTTTTTCAAGGCTTTTTTTGTTGAGTGTTACACTCATGCAGGCACAGTCAAAAAACCTGATTAAATAAAGCCTCATACACAGATTTTGAGACATTTGAGATGAGTCTCTTCTATGCAAAGTTAACAAACTCTGATTTAAAGGTGTCAGTGAAGAGTTTACAGTGTTTCTTACAAATTTTTTGTTTCTACAGGGACCTGAGCATGAACAACATCACTGAGCTTCCAGCATATGTATTCAAGAACTTCCCCTACCTGGAAGAACTGTGAGTACATGCCCCCCCTTCTCTTGTTAATGATGTATTATGTTGACATGAGGGCTGGGCTTTATGATATGCACCTGGGTATTTGAGTTTGTACTGCAAAACACACAGTATAGGTCCACAACATGCCCATCTTCTCCGCTGAAGAAGATAAGCGCAGCATTACGTGAGGTTACGAATCACGCACCATTCATGAGTTGAACAAGGGCAGTTATAAAAGGTGCAGTAAAGCTCAATTAAAAAGGTGAGGTGAGATGACATGTATTGAAGCTACAGTCATGTGACATCCTGTGTGGATTTTTGCTTTTAAGGGATTATCAGGGTGGCAACAGCACATCTATGCTCCAGGGCTTTGTTGAGTGGCGTACATCTAATCTCAGTGGGTGTTTGTTATTTCTTCACTCTTTAAATACTCCGCTGTCTGGCTCGGTGCTGCAGGGAGTCAGAGATAAAATCTGTCTACCTGATATCAGGTAACATGCAGCCCTGAGAAAACAAAATGACCAGTGAGTGAACACACTCCAGTGGTTCCAGCTCCGCTTGGCCTTTTGCGTGCATGTTTTTTCAGCGCTTGTGCATCTTTCAGCCTGCCGAGTCTTCACCCTCTTCTTTTCCTTACACCACTCCAATCTGCTTTGTCAAAAAAGGCAATTTACTTTTCATCGCATTGTGTGGAGGAATGCAATGCAGGAAGGACAAGGGCAAAACAATGGTTTCCATGACAACAAGGCTAAAAAACACCCCACGCAGTCTTGGCTCTTCTTCTTTCTTGTCTTCGATCATCATAATGGATGGGGTGTGTGTTTTTGAAGGCATTTTGATTGACATATAGCCCATATTTCATATGTGTGTTTGTTCAACATTTTATTCTAGGCAATAAATCTGCAGGTTTGTCTCACTGAACTTCAGTGGGTGCCTTTTTCGCTGTAGGGGCTGCAGCAGTGTCAGTGAACCAGAGTATGGGCCCTAAGGGCAAAGACAGGGAGAGGAAGAGTTGACAAAGAAAGAGATGAGGGAGAGAAAAGAGAGCGGGCCATCCTCACACAGGAGCGGAGGCAAGGGGGGAATATTCCCTCCATCGTAGTCACGCAATCTCCTCCGCTCTCTTTCTTCCTTGCCAAAGGCACCACAGAGCTCAGCAGACGTGATGACAGGTATTCTGTCGTCTTGGCTGTTTGTTTTTATTCTTGAAAATAACCTGTGACAGATAAGCTCTCTATATATCCATAGGGAATTGTGGTAATGACATCTGGTCAGTCTTCTGTTGTCAATGTGTTGCATTATGTTGACAGAAACACTTATTTATTGTTAGATTAACCGATTTTGTTGATTTTGTAAATTTATTTTTTTTTGTAGTTACTTAACTTTCATTATATTGCAACTGTGTAGTTTCCGGTCTATTTTTCATTTTTCTATTTTGTAAAAGCTCATGCATGGTATTGCATGAAATGTGCACAATAAATAAATATTGTTTTTCTTGCTCCTTTTAATCTGTAATGTGGCTGAATGATATGCTATGAAATCCATATCAGGATAATTTATTCTTTAATCTCATAACAATAATGTACTAATAACTATATTGAAATATGGCGTCCTTTTTTAGTGTTTGATATGTTTGTCCTGTTTAATTATAGTATGATCAGTTAAAGAGGAACTATACACCAGTGTTTTTTAAATTTGTTTTCACGCTGTTCACATTAACACATAGATGTCTGCTCAAAATTAGCTTGTAGGTGCTTGGATTTGAAAGTTCAGCTCAGCCGACTCCTGCAGTTCCTCTCCATGCGTGACGCAATAGACAAGACTCTGAGGCATATTTCATATGTTGCCGATCCAAGCTACAGAAGTGTCAGTGGGAAAAAAATTTATCCAACTTTTATTTAGGGAATCAGAAGCACCTGAAAAAGCGTCTCCCACTTCATAACACTTATAATTGCATGATTATTGAAAATTGCGTTATGAACATTTTCATTGCCAACATGAACATAGAGATTGAAGGCACAGGCTTATCATACCTATACCAACTGTGGTACAAAAAGTTGTGTAAAGGTACATGTGGCAGCATGTCGTGGGGGAGGGGTGCATGTTTAGGTTTTGGCACAGTAGTTTCACAAATATTAAATAAAACTGTATTGTTACAGCAAAATTTGAGACCCAAATTTTTTTTCTCTGTAAACTTAACAAATAATTTTTGTAGCCCTTTACTTCTGTCAGAGTGCACTGCATTTGCAACTGACAAAGGTAGACCTGTGGGAGTGGTGTTGCACAAGGAAAGGATTTAGCCTTTCCACAACGAGATTTAGCACATTCTTCCGTCCTCGTTGAAGCCTGGGGGGACATGTACTGAATTTGCTGAAAGATGCAAGAGGAGGAGAAGCTCTTTATGTTGTGAAACCTGAAGGACATCTGAATGATTTGTCAAACCCCGTTTGCATGTGGTGGCTAGCGGCTTGTGATGGTGGTGATGGTTCTGGGTTGTGTGAGTTCTCAAGGAGTAAAGTTATATTGAATTAGCCCCACGGGTCACTATCTGTTTCACTTTAACAAGAATGACTAAACAGCTACAGACAGGATTGGTGTCATTTTGAATTGGTAGGTGTTACAATCTAATCTCAAAACACTGTCAGAAGACATCCTCTTAACAAATTGTGTCTCAGTAGAAACACAAATGTTCACATTGATTTGTGGATATGGTGGTATGGAGAATTATGGAATTCAGCTTTGGAAGTTATTCAGTGGGTTTGTCTCAAAGCCAAGTCAGCCTACATTGACAGCCTTTTTATAAAGCTGGTGAGTGTCCATATCTTAACATCCAACCTTGGTCTACCATAACAAATCAAGTCTGTTTACATTGCAGTTTGTTGCATTTTGCTTTTATTAATACACCAACTTTTCACTTCAGCCAAGTCTGTTTCTGTGCACAAATTGAAATTGTTCATAAAAACAGGTGTGTGGAAACCCACTTGTAATAGCAAAACACGTAACACAACTCCTGCAGGATAAATGTGGCTAGTTAGGGCTCCTGTAGCCGATACCAGTCAATCAGAATATGCCTCTATCAGGTTCAGTCCCGATCTGGATGCTGCACTCAACATCTACAGTCCGGAGACATTTTGTTTGCTAGTCAGTGTTATAGTGGCTTATGTTATTGTTAAACTTAATTGGCAAAAAAATCTCTTAACAGATTAACTGATGGGTTATTCACACTCAATAAACAGTGACTTGTTTGTCTTTATCAGCACACTGTGTCTGTTAGACTTCTACCAATCTGTGTTTGAGATGCAAATCATGGGTCAGATTTGTTTTTAGCAAGGTCATGGTTATTGGAATTTACACAACTTGTGTATTTCCATTGTTACGGAAAGTAGATTTGTGGAACATTATGCAAACGTTTTGATGCAAACTATGAAAGGGAAAACTTCAACTTTAGCTGGGGAACCAAGTATTTTTGTTGGAGAACTAAATTAGGCCCACGGGCCGCTATTTGCCTACCACTGGTATGCAATTGTGCTTATGGAACAGGTAATTAACTAACTATTTCAGCCCTATCTGTCTCATCAGTGACTCACAGCTATTCATACCTGAACTCAACATGGTACAAAAATGCATTACAGTGGACTAGCTCTCTTAAATCAGTGACATTTAAAAAAAATACAAACAAAATACCAGTTTGGAGACCGCGTGAGGGGTATGTGGTCTGCTAACACGGTCAGCCTTGATTCTCAGGCTCGCCCTCAGCAGCTCTTGTTGCAAGGAATTCAGCCTGGAGTGACTCACATTGCAGTGTTAAATCTGTTTCTAATCTCTCCGGCTAGATAGTATACTTGGTCTATGTGTCCCAGTCAACCTGTCCCATGCTTATTTACACCCCTATTTCCTCTACACTTCCTGTTCGCAACAGGAAAGGGAGGTGTCCCCTCAGCCTCAAGTAATTCATGAAGGGACTGAGCAGCTGCCCAGTGATAAATGTTACAAAGCTACATTGCTTGTGTCGGCCTCTGAGGGGTGAATTAGTTCTCTCTAAATGGAGCACTGAGTGGTGACGTTTGGGAGGCTCAGAAAGGGATCTGTGGAGGGGATATCCAGGAACAGTCTAATCTCTTGTGGGTGACAGGCAAAGTGACAACAGACCATGGCATAGACACATGTCTTTGACACCTCAGGCCCCATGTTCAGCTTCAGAGTTGGAACCTAATCTGCTGAGGCACTGGATGCAAAGACGTTTTAAACACCATGTATGCACTGCTTTATTTGGAAATAAAATATACTGATATTGTTAGCGTGTTCTCTTTTGAAGACAAATTCTTCCCCTGTAGCTTTTAAACATTTGAGAAACTACCAGTAAATAAGTTTGACTCTTTCTTTCACCACAGACGACTTGCGGGTAATGACCTGTCATTCATCCACCCTGAGGCCCTGTCTGGACTGCATCAGCTCAAAGTCTTGTAAGCATATATACCCTCCTTGCCACCACCATCAACTCACTCACCCACTCACTCACTCACTCTCACTCAATTTCAATTCAAATTAGCTTTATTGGCATGAATGTGTAATAACAACATTGCCAAAGCATCATACATACAACATAAGAACAATGAACCCCATACATTTCAACAAGTAATTAAAGCGTAAAGTAATCAAAAACGTATGTGTGTTTGTGTTTGTTTCACTCTCTCGCTCACTCACTCACTCACTCACTCACTCACTCTCTTATGGCTGTGACCGTGAGAAGTTTTCCACACACTGTGGAGAGAGTAAATATTGCAGTTTGTGGTAACATTGTGGCGTTGTCAGTTATTGCCACCCTAAATATAGTCATTAAACTTACATCCACATAGTGTAGATGAAATGCACTTTTCCATCCCTGCCCCAACAGCATCTGTGGCTGTGAAAAACCCCAAAAGAGCATTGCATACAAGCCCTGTGTAAAATTTAGTTCTGCATAATTTACATCGGGCAGCACACCCTAGTGTGCTTGCACAGACTCGAACACATTGAGCGACACACAAAGCACTGCCCTGTTGATTCTGTACTGGGCCAAAAGTTCAAAGTCCAGTCACAGCAGTGATGTGGAAATTAGACAAATTTGAAGATATGCCACTATTATCATTCTAATGCGCTTTATGTGTCTCTTTTTCAGTGTGATTTAATAAAATAATGAATTTTTAATGTTTTTTTATATTAATTCTGATAAATGAATTGCTATATTAAACAAGTAATAAAAAAAAACTTTAGAATAATCAATAAATTAGTTGTTAGATTAAGATTTTAGAAATAATCGTTATGTGCAGACCTAAAATAAAAAATTTAACTTGTTGACATAATGATGTCATACAGTTACATACTGCAACAGAAAGAATGGCTGAAAGCGTATCCAACAAATTGAAAGAAATGCATTACAAAATTGTGCATGACATCTACCCCACTGTGTTTCTATTTATTTACTTATGATTTATTTTCAGTATCCCTATGTTGTCTATATTTTCCCATATATGTAGCATTTGACATCTGTCATAATGCTGTGGTGTATGCTTTATGAAGGAAAGGGGAAGTTAAACCTCATGTTACGATGCCTTAATCTGTTATTATCTTGTGAATTAAATAAAGTTTTGGAGAGAAAAAAGTATGGCTGAAAGTGAAAGTAACCTTGTTACCTGCTCCACGGTGGAGCAGTTGGTTCCCAACAGGATTGATTTGGTAGTTCATATGTACAACAAACCACGATAATATGTAAGAAGACTGTAATAACCAGGGTTTCTCCTGGCTCAATATGAGGCGGAGGTGGTACCATCCTGATCACATGCACACCTTTGCATGTGTACCGTCTTCAACTGGCTCAAGCAAACACTTTCTTACATGCAAACTATTATCGTAAAATAATGTGAAAGCATATTTTATTAAAATATGAACAGTACCATGACTTTGTAGTCTCTGTACAGCACGATGTTCAGATAAACATGTAGAGGCGCACAAAGCAGCATTCACAAATGCTGACTGCCATTTGCACCGGCATTTTTAAACACCTGCTGGCGATATAAAACTATATTAAAACAACAACCGCATTTTCTTTAGTGATTGTTTTTATTGTATGGCAAATCCACAAAGTGCAATTATTGGTAGAAATAACACTATTGTCTAGCAATAATTGCACTTTGTGGATTTGCCAAGACACCCGTCAAATTTTGACAGAGGTGACCGCCTGGTAATTTGCTATTCAGGAAAAACCCTGACAACAGTAGCAAACTTATTTCACCACCTAAAGCTGAAGCACTCAGTTGAGTACGAGGAGAGCTCAACTGCTATTCTAAACAAAAAATATTATTTTAGGGCCATATCACCCACCCCTAATAACCAGCGTGGATCCACATTAACAACAACAACAGTACAGTGTAGACCATCAGAAAGCTCACTAACATATTTAGCATTAAATGTATATATGGATACATATTGTTTTTGTTTATGATGCAAGAAAAGGTGTTCTGAGTTGTGTTGAAATCTTCATTTTGCCATTTTAACTTTAGGATGCTCCAGAATAACCAGCTGAAGACTGTACCCAGTGCAGCCCTGAAGAACCTTCAGTCTCTACAGTCTCTGTAAGTCATCACACACACACACACACACACATGCAGGGTATTGTCTGCTTAAAGAGGTTTGAATTTCAAGAGGGCTTTTCTGTCCTGCATAAAGTATCCAGAAAACACTCAATGCTATTGCAGTAGAGAATGTAATTATTATTTGTCAATGTCACTGTACTGGTCATACATTCTGTTGGATTAATGTAATGATGTGTTTTATGATGTAAGAACATTTTGTGAGTGTGTGTATCATCATGTTGTGAATGAATACAATTTTAACAATTCAATAAGGAAAAATAATAAATCTAATGAATGTCAATGAATTTTATGTATCATGCAAATATGCATACAGAAATATTAAACATGTATGTGCAATTATTTATGGGGACAATTCACAACACATGCATTGCAACAGTAGGATATTGAAATACTGTTATACTATTTAATAGGTTATTACTTGACTACAATTTCTTACCACGGATCTACTGCAGGACAGCCTCCATATGCTGACTGAACACACAGTAGGAAGTGGGTCTGACGTAGGCTACTCTCATGTTTGGGCAATGCTCTTCCTTGTTTACGAAGCTTAACCAGACATAGTTTAAACATTTTTTCCAATGGAATACCGAACCCATAGAGCCTCAAAGTATTTAACAAACGTGCTTCTTGCATTTGCCAATGTAGATCTGCCACTTTTGTGAGTTTGTTGAAGTGATGAGCTCTTGTTAGCATGCTGTGCGTCTTTGAGTGTGTGTGGAGGAGGCGCTGAGCCCTGCCCTCGATGGAACACCAACGCAGAGAGCAGAGAGAGAGGACAGAAGCAGTGTGCCCGTAAATTACACCAAAACATAGCATCGTTTTTTTCTGTTAATTGTGAACAAAATACTTATAATGTAAGGGAAAACTCAGATTTTTATAAATTGCTTCCACATTTTGATTCCACAATTTTCTGCGTTTTACAGTAGATTTCATGTTAATTATCAAATTCCACGACTGCGTCTGTGTTTTCCATATCGCAGAAATCATAGTGCCCAAGATAAATGTAGTTTCAATTGGTTGTAAACTGCCAAACATGGCCTAACAGGAGAAGAACTACAGCCTTGGCTTTGGACTGAAAAATGTCTCTTTTGAATTGCTGATGGAACATGTAAATGATCAAAAGGTGGTGGTGCTGCTGCAAAAAGCAGTCATTCATGTCTCTATATAAGAATCACTCTACTATGACAGCCTCAAGCTATAATGTCACACCAGCCGTGTTAGCGAGGTATATGAATAGCCCGTTTTCTCTATAAGTTGCAGTTAATGAGAAAGCTATTTTGTCCCGAATTCCTGGACAAGAAGATGCACTAAAGTCATCAGTGCTGTTGTCAGAGAAAGTACTGCAGTGTGTTTACAGACTACTATCCAAAGTGAAATTCATAGTGTTTGTGCCTAACTAACAGCCACATTGTAGACAGTTACTCACAAAGATAAAGATAAAAAGCAACAGCGATATGAGTACTATCTACTAATTTATGTAAAGATCTAAACGTTTGGTGCTAAAGATTTGCCTAACAAATTTATGCAAAAATGGATCCATAAGCAACAATGAACTTTAATTTGAGGTCACTTGGGACTGATTTCTCAGTGTAAATGACAGACGAGATGCACTAAAAGTTTATGTAGAATTGAGATCAGTGCTTTGGCTTGGACTATCCTAATTCTTTCTGGTAGTTGTTAAAATTCTTGTGTTGAGGATGAGAGTGTTGTACTTGTTATGTCGGTAGGTTGGTCCACCATTTTCCTGTTCTGTTAGATGGTTTGGAGATGATATTTTGCACAGACATTCATGGACCCAAGTAGATGAATCCCACTGACTTTGTTGATCTCTGAATTTTCCTCTAGTGCCATCATCCATGTTAATATTTGTGGTTCATAGTGAGATGTTTCGACAACTATTGAATGGCTTGCCATTTCAATTTGTCCAATATTGACAGATATTTTGATTGCAGTAGGATTTGTGATTAGTAGATTTTTGCATTTTGTGTTTTCACTGAAACTAGTATTAATTTTATGATGATGTGACATGGATTAGAATTGCATATTCCGCCTTTAACTCCTGCTGCAGTGCTGGTTGTGCAGCAATAGCCCTATACAAATGTAGGTCAGTCTTATTAAGCAGATCTGCAGCTAATGTTTCTCATTTTATGTTCAATTTTTGGGTTTTCCAGGAGCTTGAGTGTTTCCTTGCGTTTCCTGCTTCACTCGCACTTAGTCTTGGCGGTGTTTTTGTACGACTTCTGAATGTCAATGTCATTGAAACCATAATATGCACATGGATCTATCTGTGTGACCTCCCTCCACCCCTGTGCCTTTGAGCTTGACAGGAACTAATAGAGGAATGGATCCAGCTGGAGAAATGTGCCAAAAGTTCAGCTTTCAGCTAATATCACCTCTCTATATCCCTCCCCTTGTCCTTTGCTTCCCATCTTCTTTTTTTCTGCCTCTCTTCTTTCTCTTTAACAGATGTCTTTTCTCTGTGAGGGTTTTAAGGTCTGTAGCTAAAGTAATATACTCTAGCAGAGCCAGGACGTGGTTTGTTTAAAGCCTTAGAGAGCTAAATGTCAATCAGGGCTGTTTTTCTTCCAACCCAGACACTTGAGGAATTTTGAGGGAGGGCGAGACACTCGGTGAGGGTGGATAGCAGGAGAAAACAGTGTGGTGATGGTGAAAAGAACACATGAGCATTCATAATACTGTGTAAATATATTTTTTTACTTTTAAACGCCAAACTATTGGGTTCTGATCATAATTTAATTGGTTTGCAGGGTAACTGCTCTCTACTACAATATAGTCAATGGTGAACAAACATGGGTTTGGATTAGATATATATATATATATATATATATATATATATATATATATATAGTTTAATATCCAGAATATCCACAACATGAAACAAGCATTGCTCTAATATGTTACCTGCATTTTGTGAAGTCACCAATTAGGAACAATTAATTGAAATTTTACTGAAATCTCAGTCCCGAAATTTTCAAATGGCAGGAGACGCAATATTTGTAAAAGTTAATATCTGTTTCAAATATAATTTTAAATGAGATTGTCATGCACCATAGATGTCCTGACAGACACATCATTCACTTAAGAAAACATCTTTGTTAGGTATAGATCACCGCAAAAATCACACACTATAAACACTGTGATACAGGCATCGGATTGTTTTTTATGTAATAATCTATGTTTTTTGTATCTGTCCCTATTCAAAGAAACAATAAATAAATAATCATTTTAATGTTTCTCAGTGAGAATAATGATGTAAAAATGATAATTTCCTTTATTATCTCAAATCATATCGCAATTGTAATATCAGTCCAAAATAATGGCAATTGGATACTTTTTCCAAATCGTTAAGTCCTAGTCACCAGTTAGAAAATGTTAACATATTTAATTTACCATGGCAGCCAAATAAACATTCATGTCACGATGTGTTTCGGTCACTTGAACAATTAAGTTGGCCTAAGTGGAGTATTTCGGGTATGTCAGCATTTCTGAGAAGTGAGGGTAAAAGTTGAGAGTAGGACAGCTGCAGTGGTCTTTTTTCAAACTTGAAAGTCTCAAGATGTTTGTAATGACCAAGAATCAGATGAGTCCAGAAGAGTTTGTAGTACATGAGAGGAGCACCTCTGCTTTGAGAGGAACCGTGTTAGGTGTAAACACCACTATTTTCAGTGGTATATAATGGGTAATAGGGAATTAGCAAGAATTTTCCAGTGAATGCACATCAAACTTAGGTGCTGGTCATTGCATAAACAAACTTATAAGCAGTACTTTTCCCAGTAACTAAGTAGTGTAACTAATTACTTTTCTAAAACATTACTGTTATTACAGTTACTAAGACAAGTAACGCTGCGTTACTCGTTACTGAACGCACCATCCTTGGTGTGAATCCACGACTTTGCGGCAGCACAGCGTCACCGGACTTTGTTGTTCATGTCCGCTGATAGCCAAACACTAAAGGAAGAAAGGAGAACGAGGGAGAGAGAGGAAGTAGCTGCTGGAGTTTCTTTCTGTAGGTTTCACAATGCTGTGCTTCAATAAATCGGATGTAGAAATGTTCGCGGTTGAAAGCATTTTGCTGGTTTACACTAGATGACAATGTTCTTTGCATCTTAGACTGTAACACAATAATGGCAGTAGCTACTTACAGCTGTGGAAAGAACGTCCCTGATGCTTGGACTTCTCGGGAGAGAGTTAATGTAAAGTTTTGTAACTACTGAAGACTGCTCTTATAAATAAGCTAGATGTGCAGAAATACAGCTGTTTAAAAGTTGGGATTTACTTGCTTTATTTTTTTATTTCAGCCGCTGGCGTTAAGAAACGTTAGGCCTAGGCTAAATCCATCCATCCATCGTCAACCGCTTATCCTGTGTACAGGGTTGCGGGGCCTAGGCTAAATGCTATGTAAAAACCACAGTCCTTGCTGCTGTTGAATATGATATTAGTTAAAAAGTCAGGAGTGACTGCTTTGTTTGTGGGTGAAGGGGGTAGTATTTAGAAGACAGTGATAGTAACTGCAATGAGCCCAAAAACTGACATAAATACAAAGGAGTCTGTAACATTTCTAGATATGCTGGTTGGTTTACTAAACTGCATAACGTGTTATGTGCATTGGACGAATGGACACACGACGCACACAGCAACAGAACAATGTGTAGCGTTTTTACAAGAGCAGCTAACACTGAGAGCTTCAGTTTACACGCCGTTAGCAAGTCAGAGAGACAAACCAAAGCTAAAAATTAACTCACCCTGGGTTAACTGTAAGGTCATTTTCTTCAATCAAGTTTCCCTCAGCGCTCTCATAAAAACTAAAATACGACCGGACTTCAGAGTGACTGAAAATCTCTGCAGCGCTGTCTTCTGGCGTGTTGTCATTGACCCAAACAAACCCACGTTGCATTCTGCGCATGCGTGCCTGCTTCTGGGAGACGCTGGACAGTGTTTGCTATGAGTTTATAATAGCGCGATTAACCGTACCCGGTTACCGTGGTAATTAAAATGTGTACGGTAATAATAACTGTCGGGAATTTTACCATGGTTTACTGTTAAACCGGTAATCGTTTCATCCCTATTAATATGTAAAGTAATTATATTGCTTTTTAAAGGAGTAATAAGTAACTTGTAATATATTACAATTTCTGAGTAACTTTCCCAACACTGCTTATAAGACCCTTCAATGCCTTAAAGAAGACCAGATTCCGTTTTTTATTAAAGAGATTTTGTAGAGACCAAAAGTCAAACCCATCATAAGCTAAATAGACTACAATTTTGTGGTTCTGGCTATTTGCTACTTTGCTCGGCCCAAGTTCACCATGACCTAGAAAAGTGACAATAAAAGTAATAGAAGGTCGAATTAAGGTCAGTTTGATGTCAGTAAAATAATGAAGGCATTGTCAAATGTCAGCTTCAATATTATATTCAATTATTGAACCTATGCTTTTTCCTTGTTTCACTATTCTGCAGTCGCCTGGATGCAAACCATATTACCACAGTTCCAGACGACAGTTTTGAAGGCCTTCAGCATCTGCGCCACCTCTGGTTGGATGATAACAACCTGACAGAAGTCCCCATTGGTTCTCTGAGATACCAGGCAAATCTTCAGGCTCTTACGTTGGCACTCAACCGCATCTTCTACATACCTGACAACGCCTTTGCAAACCTCACCAGTCTAGTTGTGCTGTAAGTTATGTTAAGCTGCTGTTCTAATTGTGGTTTAGAATGAAAATCGGCATAGTAGTGTTGGAGTACCAAGGTTTAAAGTATATCTGTTTAACTAATGTTTCTGGTCAGTCGGGCCTTTGTGGTGGATAAAAAAGACCATAGGCAATAAACCATCCATTGTGTTCAGCTGTATACACTGACTTCATGTACAGTTTGTTATTGAAATAATTTGATAGTCAACATAAACCATAGTCAAATAAAGTTTGAAAAAATACCCAGAAGGACAACATTTTTAAATGAATAAATACCCATGTCATGAAACCATCAGTCAATGGAATAACTGAAAAAGTATTTTTGACAACTACATACTAAGGCATTTCATCAATCAAAGTTTTTGGTGAGACGTCTTTTCAAAGCTACAGCTACTGAGTCCTTAAAGTGAACTTCCCCAGAAAAGCCAGGAGAACTTTGCATGTAGTCTCCATATATCTATATGCTAAATTACTCAGTAGGAACAATATGGACTTTTGTGTCTTTATTATACAGACAAAAGAACACTCAAGAACAATATGTCATTAAAAATGTCATTCAGAAGTTTTGCAAATCCAAAATGTTGAGCTAGTCTAGTGAGATGTCGTTTTTGAAAACCTGGTCAAGCCAGCTGCCGTATGGATTTTGATGTGGGTCTATTCATACAGAACATTCTCACCCTGACTAACATGACCTGAGGGTACAGCTGAAGAAGTAAAAATCACTGGGTGTTAAGCACATGAGGGAAAGCTGTATTGTGACATTCTCTGCAGTGTAACCATACATTGATAGTTTCTTTAAATTCTCAGCCATGGTGTCTAATGGACATTTTGTTAAGTTAATGTTTAGGGATTTTGGGGGAAATGTTTCTGATAAATCAAATTGAAAATCTTTTATCCACCTGACTGTGTAGATCACCATCCACTTAGTTAAATATAACTGTACTGCTAATGCTCCCCTCTGAATTAAAGAAGCAAATTCCTATTTAGTTTTTCATATATCATCTGCATTATTCTGTCACCAGAACTCAATGCAAAGTACATCTGCTTGTGTTCTGCTCTAGTTCTGAACGTATCCTCTGAGCGCCTGCAAATCAGATTCCAAACACAAACATACTGTTGTATTTATTATCACAGCTTACAGTTAATAAGTCAACAAAACGAGTTGCTACTTGTACCCTACTGTGCATGCAACCACTTTTTTGCAGTGAAATGTGCCATTGGGGGTTGAATTTAAATGTTAATGACACATTGAAAAAGTTACTCGACTCTGAGCATTAATGTAAAAAGCTAAATGATATTGTTTTATGCATGGTGGGAAATGCTAAAACCTTCCGTGAGAAGAACTTAACAAATATGCGGTGTGTTACAAATCTAAGGGATTGTTGAAAACGTAAATCTTTTCTCTGTTACTTTTATACATTCACACACATACACACACACACACACACACACACACACACACACACACACACACACACACACACACACACACACACACTGACTGGTATTGCTGCTGGGTTAGTATAAACACGTCAGGATAAACAGGAAGAAAAGACCTTGAATCTATTAGACAAGGAAAGCCTTCGGCATATACACATGCAGTACAGACACCTTATTCACAAGCCATTCAAAAATTAGTTGTTGAACATTCCACAAAAGCTGCAAAAAAACATGATGAATGTGAAAGATTATTATATATCTATCATTGTAGGAAAATCTCTCAGATGTGTCTAAAACTGCTTTTTCTTTTCCAGGCATCTTCATAACAACAGAATTAAGGAGATAAGAGACAGCTGTTTTGCTGGACTCGTGAATCTGGAGACACTGTAAGTGCACCGTCATACAGTAGTTGGTTTGTGTGTGTGTGTGTATGTGTGTGAATTAGTGTGTTTGCGCTCGTGTTTGTGTGTGCTAACGACCCCCCCCCACCCACCTCTGCTCCAGTCCTCCAGACATCATTGTGTCCACTTCCTCCTTTAATTGCTCTAGGATAAATAGAGCAAAGTACATGATGCTTATCAAATCTGCCCTCCCACTGTTCACTTCCTGCTGCCATACAGCCATGAAAAATCTTTTAGTGACAGCCTTCCCTAATGGCAAATAGCTACTGTACAACACACAGACCTTTACTGGTACTGATACTTTGTTTTTTGTTCTAAATCCCAGCATTAACAAAATACAAAAAGTTCAAATGCAGTTTTGCAGTGTGAACCATGTTCCTTTAACTCAATGCAGGTAACCCCCCCAACTCTTTTGCTGTCAGTGCAGATACTCTGTTATCAAATATGCTGTTGCTTGTGCTGCTTCATACTGTGCTGAAACGATAACCACTATAATAATAATAATTAATAATAGATAATCATTTATGTCATGTATCAATGATACAAGAAAAAATTAAATTTTTGCCCTGTTTGGTTTCCCAAATGCGAGGGTTTGCTGCTTTTCATCATTGTAAATTGAATATCTTTCTGTGTTCATCAAAGCAGGCAGTGTGGCCCTGGGCTCTCAGAACATTTTCACTGTTTGCAGTGCTTTATAGAATTTATCCCAAACGTAATGACCAGATTAATCTTTTGGAAAATAACCATTAACTGCAGCGCTAGCTCCATGACTCAGTTGCTTGCAACTTAGTGTGCTAAGAATAAGATGCAGTGTTTTAATAGAATGCAATGATGTGGTTTTTTTATACAGTGGGCTCTGATTTCCAAAGAACAATGGACTGGAGATCAGTTATTAGGATTATGTATTTATGTTGAGGATAAGTACTGCTCAGTTGTTCATTGGTTCTTACTGTTAAAAGATAATTGAACATAGGGATGAAACTATTACCGGTTTAACGGTAAACCATGGTAAACTTTCCAACAGGTATTATTACCGTACACATTTTAATTACCATGCTAACTGGGTACGGTTAACCGCGCTGTTATAATCTCACGGCAAACACTGTCCAGCATCTCCCGGAAGCAGGCCCGCATGCGCAGAATGCAACTTGGGTTTGTTTGGGTCAATGACAACACTTTTTTTCAGTCACTCTGAAGTCCGGTTGTGTTTTTGTTTTCTATGAGAGTGCTGAGAGAAACTTTTAGCTTTGGTTTGTCTCTCTGATTTGCTAACGGCGTGTTAACTGAAGCTCTCAGTGTTAGCTGCTCTTGTAAAAACGCTACATGTTGTTCTGTTGCTGTGTGCGTCGTGTGTCGGCAGAGTCCATTCGTCCAATGCACATGATAACACGTTATGCTGTTTAGTCAACCAACCAGCATATCTAGAAACGTTACAGACACCTCTGTATTTATGTCAGTTTTTGGCCTCATTGCAGTTACTTCATTTAGCTGTCCACGGGATCCTTGTATTACCTATATAATATAATATAATATAATATAATATAATATATAAAATATAAAATCTTGATAATGCACACTTAGATTATTTTCATATGTTTACAAAAGGTATTTGCTGTTATTTTATTTTTGATGCAAACAAAATTGCAATTGTATTTGTAGTTTTCGATATAAAACTTGTTGAAATGGTTTCAGTGTGTGTATCAGTACATTTTAATATTTTTTGGCACATTTTTTACAATACCATGATAATACTGATAACTGTGATAATTTTGGTCACTATAATCATGATATGAAATTTTCATACCGTTTCATCCCTAATTGAACAATCCTATAAGGAATTCTTGATTGTGTTGTTTGAATGTACCATTAATTACGGTCTTAATTATGGGCTTTAGAGGGATGGATATGTTACATCAACATTTAAGAATCACAGCGCTTACTTCCTGTGTCTGTCTTCATCTCATCATAGAGATCTTAACTTCAACAACTTGATGGTTTTTCCCAAAGCAATAGAGAGCCTGCCCAAACTCAAGGAGCTGTGAGTACACTGTCTTGTTTGCACTGACACTGAAGTCAGGGACCAGGGCTGAACGATTTTGGAAAATAAGCTTCAAAACTTTATAAAACGGACAAGCACTAAGTCAGTGTTTAGTATGACCAATACAATATTTGATTAAACATTCACTGTTCTTTCTTGTGGGTTAGACCTGTGTTCTTATGAAATGCATATATTATTATTGTATTGTATATGTATTATTATTATGAGCAATGATGGTGAAGAAATATCAAATTATAATAATATGAAAAAGATCATTTGAGAGTCAACTCATGGCATTCAGGTAGGCCTGTGCCTTTAGTAACCTAACTTTTCATATTTATGTTTTTAGTTTTGCATATGTCAACTTAACTGGTTTCATACTGAGCAAAGTGTCTTTTATACTGTCTCTTTGACCTTCCTCCTGCAGCGGGTTTCACAGCAACGACATTGCTTCCATACCTGAAGGGGCCTTCCATAACAACCCCCTGCTGCGAACCATGTAAGGTCAAACTCCCCCTCTGATTCACTGACACTGCTTAGAACAGACGCCGCACACTAATAACTCAAGATTTGTACAAATGCTGCTTTGCACAATGCATAGTATGCTCTCTGGGAAACATACATTTGGTGTTAGCTGCCATGGGATGCGAGTGTGGGGCTTCAGTAGATAAATGTCCAGAAGATGGTGCCATTCTTGCATAGTAAATTAACTATTCCCCCTCTGCTCTCTCTGCCCTCTCAGACATCTTTATGACAACCCTCTGTCCTTCGTCGGTGCTTCGGCTTTCCAGAATCTGTCCGACCTTCACTCCCTGTAAGTCCCACTGTCAGGCACGACTCCTGACAAATCAGTGTTAACCAGCGCTGTCTGAACTTAAGTCATTGATGAATTGAACCTTTTTAAAAGCTTTTTAAATGTGTTTAAAGGCTTATTGTATCTTGCTTCATCCATACCAACTCATGTTATGTTCATGATTTTACTATTCGTCCCCATATGTGTTTCAGGATGTTGCGTGGGGCCAGCCTGATGCAAGACTTCCCCATCCTTACCGGGACTAATAACCTTGAGAGTCTGTGAGTGAACTTGGATGCAGCATATGTTCCTGCTTGTGCTTTTGTGTGTCTCAGAAGTGACTAATGGGCCTTTTTCATTTCCAGGACCCTGTCAGGAACTAAGATATCATCCATCCCTGCTGATATTTGTGAGGATCTCAAGTTGCTTCGGACACTGTAAGATTTTTCTCTCCTGTCCCCACAATAGTACTTAAAACATGTTTTCTACAAATAATAGTACCTGCTAAAGGTTGAAGATCATTAGGAACTTACCAGGACTGTAGAACTTATCACAGTGTAGCCTAATGGATTAACTATGGTTTTTACACTGCTACAGGCAGAACGTGGATTCCCATTCACACTAAAAATGTAGCATTTTAGAAAAGTGTACACCCTGATGTATAGAGCAGTTGTTTGTAGACCAATTATATCTTCATTTTAAATTGTCCCAGTTGTCTAATTGTTGAAGCTGTTTGCTTTCCCTCCATCAGAGACCTCTCCTATAATGAGATCAAGGAGCTACCATCCCTCCAGGGCTGCGTCCGCCTGCAGGAGATGTGAGTGTTGAACATGTAGAAGTCACAAATCAATTCAGAAAAGGATGGTAAAGCGTAAAAGACAGCTTCTATTTTAAGATTATAATATCATAGCAAACAATTAAGGTAGTAGATGTAATAATTTGCTTGCTTAAAATCTGTTAAATTCTTGTTTATAATCTACAGAAGCTTTCAGCACAACCACATTCAACAAATTGACAGGGACACTTTCCAAGGTCTCTCTGCTCTCCGATTACTGTAAGTCACACACACTGTCGGTAACACACACTGGATGCTGTTCCAACAAATGTTTTGTGCCTGGATTGTGAGTTCATTGTATTGTGATTTTACACAGAGACCTGAGTAGAAATGAAATCCGAGTCATTCACAGAGATGCTTTCCTCACCCTCACTGCACTCACCAACCTGTGAGTATGACTTCAGTAATTTTTTTTTCACCTTGCAGCAGAATGAGTACAGAACTCCAGTTATAAATCGTCATTTGGTTTGTGTTGTGCAGAATGCTTAATTGTTTGTTGTTTTTTTTTTTCCAGAGATCTGAGCATGAACTCTCTGACTGTGATTCCAACAACTGGACTGAGCACGCTTAGTCAGTTGAAACTCTCAGGGAACCCACAGATGAAGAATGTGCTGTCTGCAAAAAACCTGCCCAAACTCAGGTGAGAAAAAACTGCTGTGCTTTCAGTGGTCAAGTTCGTTTATGTTCAATGTTTAGGAAAAAATGCAGAAACATATCTGACTATATAATTGCAATGTCTCAGGTTCAGCTCCGACTGGATGACGTTTGTTAATTGTGATCCCCCATCTTTTGCTCTCCTCGTTTCCTGTCACCTATCTACTGTCACTCTCTAGTAAAGGCACAAAATGCCCCAAAAATACTTACTTAAAAATAAGTAAATAATTAATGCGAAAGTATTGTGATTTGTTGTAAGGTTAAAGAAAAATCATGCTGTATTGAAATTAAATCTATGAAATAGAAATGTCAAATCTGTGATTAAAGGCCATGTTTTTGTACTATTTGTCAAAATGTCTAATGAATGAATGGTTTCAGAAAGAAAGATCACATCATTACAGGACGTAACCCATTTGCAGATATGGGAAATGTCTAGAGATTGCTTTTGTGGCCATCGGATACTGGTGTATTCAGAAATTGTATTTGATCATTTTCAGCCATTTAGTGGGCTTATTTTCCACACCTTCTGTTTTCAGTATGTAGTGAGAAAGTTTTTTGTTTCTTATTTCACCTGTGAAATTGGTTAAAATATCTTATATACATACGGTTTGTAAATATATATTTTTATCAGGGAAATACTTTACTGGGAAATTTTTCACGATCTTAAGAATGTTTCAGTATCTAAAACAACAGGGCAGGTCTAAAATGGTGATGTAGAAAACACAACATACATGCTGTGCTGCACAAATCCAACTAGTTGAGTTAATCGGAAAAAAGAAACCACCTCCACCTCTTGTATGTTTGATGAGAAAGCCAGCTGAATCTGTTTTCTCCACCAAACATCCAAATATATAAAAAAAAAAAAAAAAAAAACTATTTGCAGACAAAACTGCTTTTTCTTTTCTTAAAACTACATGCTCTTGTTATTAAGAATACCAATGATATTAAATATAAATGGTTTATGTAGAAAATATATATTAGTATGTATATGAACATGACTCTTTTTGTCTTCATTCTCTTTATCTTGATTTTCTTTGAACATTCGTATGTTACATTTTGTCATAAGGCATATTGATAAATGACGTATTGGTTGTTTAATGCACTCGGCTGATTATTTGTCAATATACTTTAATATATGTGCTATGTTAATTGTGGGGGTAAGGGCAGGTGAGCGAGTTTTTGTTTTGTATATATGTCTGTGTTTGTATATGTGTGGTTCATTTTGTGTCTATGTATGTATGCTGCAGGACCCCCTTGAAAATGAGATGATACATCTCAAGGGGTTATCCTGAAATAAATTCAAATTCAAACACATTCTTCATACTTTTCCCAGGATGGTGTTAGGTTTCTGGACCATCTGTATTATGATACCCAAGACCTCAGCAGGATGTTCACAGCCTTTCTAAATGAGTGTTTGTTTGTAGGTCCATCTCTGTCCCTTACGCCTACCAGTGCTGTGCTTTTGTTGGATGTGACTCAATGACAAGTTCATCTGAGGAAAATGGTGCAAAGAAATCTACAGGTGGGAATGCTGCAGTCAGAGCCTTTTCCTTGGAACACTTGACATGTTAGCCAAAATTTGTTTGGTTTTATTTATATAAAAGCAACTATAAATATCGACAGAGATGATTATACATTGGCCTCCAGGTACGTGAGCATTCTAACAGCATAATTTATACCCAGACCACCAGATATCAGCTGTAGATGTTAGACGAATGCTTTTCTCACTCTGGTATCAACCTGCATGCTTTTAACTGTTCACAGATTGCGTAGTGCAGATGTATTTCTTTTTTGTTGAAAAAAAAACTAAAACTAAACCCTTACATAGAATACTGTCCTACTGTTCCTACTTTACTTCTTAAAGTTGAAGGAAATTTTCTTTAGCATTAATTTTGTGTTCAGTTATTTTCATTTCATTAATTAATCAGAAAATACCTGATTTACCATCCTTTTAATTAGTTCAAAAAGGTTGTAGACTTGTCTTTACTATATGTGTTTTTACTATATATTAATGTATACAAATAACTGTATACTGTATTTAAGTATACTGTATTTTCTTGGTAGGATATGTTTGTGATAAGTAACTAACTATAATTAAATTAATTGAATATTGATTGTTATATAGCAGAAACAAGAACATACATACTTTCTTTGGCAAGGCGACTATCTTGGACTAAGATTGTCTTTTTAACATTTGCGTTCATGACATGTTTTATTTTAGGCGGGGAGGATGTGGAAAGAATCACAATGATTATGCATTGCTCTCCTTCACCAGGTAAGCATGACACAACATTTTATATCTTTCACTGTGTGTCAGTGTGTTTACAGTCGGTACGGAAAGTATTCAGACCCCTTTAAATTTTCCACTCTTTGTTTCATTGCAGCCATTTTCCAAAAATCAAAAAAGTTCATTTTATTTCTCAGTAATGTACACTCAGCACCCCATCTTGACAGAAAAAAACAGAAATGTAGAAATTTTTGCAAATTTATTAAAAAAGAAAAACTGAAATATCACATGGTCATAAGTATTCAGACCCTTTGCTCAGTATTTAGTAGAAGCACCCTTTTGATCTAATACAGCCATGAGTCGTTTTGGGAAAGATGCAACAAGTTTTTCACATCTGGATTTGGGTATCCTCTGCCATTCCTCCTTGCAGATCCTCTCCAGTTCTGTCAGGTTGGATGGTAAACGTTGGTGGACAGCCATTTTCAGGTCTCTCCAGAGATGCTCAATTGGGTTTAAGTCAGGGCTCTGGCTGGGCCATTCAAGAACAGCCACGGAGTTGTTGTGAAGCCACTCCTTCGTTATTTTAGCGGCGTGCTTAGGGTCATTGTCTTGTTGGAAGGTAAACCTTCAGCCCAGTCTGAGGTCCAGAGCACTCTGGAACAGGTTTTCGTCCAGGATATCCCTGTACTTGGCTGCATTCATCTTTCCCTCAATTGCAACCAGTCGTCCTGTCCCTGCAGCTGAAAAACACCCCCACAGCATGATGCTGCCACCACCATGCTTCACTGTTGAGACTGTATTGGACAGGTGATGAGCAGTGCCTGGTTTTCTCCACACATACCGCTTAGAATTAAGGCCAAAAAGTTCTATCTTGGTCTCATCAGACCAGAGGATCTTATTTATCACCATCTTGGAGTCCTTCAGGTGTTTTTTAGCAAACTCCATGCGGGCTTTCATGTGTCTTGCACTGAGGAGAGGCTTCCGTCGGGCCACTCTGCCATAAAGCCCCGACTGGTGGATTGCTGCAGTGATGGTTGACGTACTACAACTTTCTCCCATCTCCCGACTGCATCTCTGGAGCTCAGCCACAGTGACCTTTGGGTTCTTCTTTACCTCTCTCACCAAGGCTCTTCTCCCCCGATAGCTCAGTTTGGCCGGACGGCCAGCTCTAGGAAGGGTTCTGGTCGTCCCAAACGTCTTCCATTTGAGGATTATGGAGGCCACTGTGCTCTTAGGAACCTTAAGTGCAGCAGAATTTTTTTTGTAACCTTGGCCAGATCTGTGCCTTGCCACAATTCTGTCTCTGAGCTCTTCAGGCAGTTCCTTTGACCTCATGATTCTCATTTGCTCTGACATGCACTGTGAGCTGTAAGGTCTTATATAGACAGGTGTGTGACTTTCCTAATGAAGTCCAATCAGTATAATCAAACACAGCTGGACTCAAATGAAGGTGTAGAACCATCTCAAGGATGATCAGAAGAAATAGACAGCACCTGAGTTAAATATGAGTGTCACGGCAAAGGGTCTGAATACTTATGACCATGTGATATTTCAGTTTTTCTTTTTTAATAAATTTGCAAAATTTTCTACATTTCTGTTTTTTTCTGTCAAGATGGGGTGCTGAGTGTACATTACTGAGAAATAAAATGAACTTTTTTGATTTTTGGAAAATGGCTGCAATGAAACAAAGAGTGGAAAATTTAAAGGGGTCTGAATACTTTCCGTACCCACTGTACTTCTACCAATCAATGTTGAAGAGCTGTGTAATAATCGAAAAACTAAGTAGCTAATTTAAGTCTTGATTTTTGAACAATCACATTGTTTCTTGTCTTCAGGAGCCTTCAAGCCTTGTGAGCACCTACTGGGTAACTGGATGATTCGTCTGACAGTCTGGTTCATCTGCCTGGTGTCGCTGGTCTTTAACAGCCTGGTGCTGGTGGCCACCTTCTCCCCCACACACCGGACGGCAGGCAATTCCCTCTCCCTCACACCGTCTCTCTCTCCAGCCAGGCAGCTGATGGGGCTACTGGCCTTGGCCAACCTGCTCACGGGCCTGTATGTTGGCGTGCTGACCGTGCTCGACGTTGCCACCTGGGGCTCCTTTGCCGAGTTCGGTGTGTGGTGGGAGATGGGGCCCGGATGTCAGATCGCTGGAGCTTTGGCCGTCTTCTCGTCAGAGTGGGCAGTCTTGTTACTGTCACTGGCGGCTGTGGAGCGCAGCGTGGCTGTTCGGACGATTCTCGGGAAGGTAATGATGTCACCCCGAAGGAACGGCGGCAGCCATCGTGGATGCTGGAGAGGAGATCGACGCTTCAGCCTGGCTGCAGGACTGCTGGGTCTGCTGGCTGCTGCTGGTGCCTGCCTGCCTCTCCTGACCTCCAGTGACCAGTCCGCCTCTCCTCTCTGCCTGCCCTTCGCTGGTGGTGAGAGTCCAGCTCTGAGTGTTACAGTTGTTCTGGTGCTGCTCAACGCACTAGCTTACCTGTTCACTGCAGCTGTGTACACCCAGCTGTACTGCCACCTGGGCAGGGTGGAGCTGGCAGATCCAGAGCAGACGGGTGCCCTGAGACACATAGCCTGGCTCATCTTCACCAACTGCATCTTTTTTTGCCCTGTGGCAGCTTTCTCCTTTGCTCCTCTCTTGACTGGCTCTACAGCCGGCGGTCCAGAGATCGCCAAGTCCGTCACCCTCATTTTCTTCCCGCTGCCTGCGTGCCTGAACCCAGTGCTGTATGTGTTCTTCAGCCCGGCCTTCAGGGAGGACTGGTTGAGACTGCGCGGCCACGGAGGTTTGACCAGGGAGGTGAAGGGCTGTGCTGAAAGTCACGGAGATGATGGTGGCGGAGGGTCAGAGCTCACAGACGGAGGCTCCTCCACCCACCTGGGCTTTGACTGTGGCGTGTACTCGCAGCTTTGTGGAGAGACAGTTGTATGCGAGCAGTGCGAGGCTGCGCTGCACGCCAGGACCTGCTCTTCTCCCTCGTCCTCCACAGTCTGTAGACACTTGGTAAAGTCTCACAGCTGTCCCACCCTCCTGGCGGGAGCTGCAGTATGCCAGCGCACCGAGTGTTTCTGGGCAGACAGTGCCACACCCTCTGCTCAGTCTGAGTACGCAGACGAGGGGGACTCGTTTGTGTCGGACAGCTCGGACCAGGTTCAGGCCTGTGGCAGAGCCTGCTTCTGTCAGAGCAGAGGACTTCCTCTGGTACACTACTCATACAACATACCTCGAGTCAAGGACTAAGGACGCTTCAGAGCGCCAGTACGTCTGTGTGCACAGATCTCTTTGTCATGTGAATTTAGATGCTACAAGAATTTGTACATTTTTATATCCGACAACAAAATGTGCCAACTGCCCTGCTAAAAGACTATTCAGCTAGCACTTATATTTGTAATTACTGTGTAAACAGATGCAGCCAATCATTTAAAGGGAACTTGGTGTGCTTTTTGAACTTAGACCATTTCCTAGTGAGCTGAACTGAGCACATCATGTTACAAACTGGTCGACAAAGGATCTTGCAAAGAAACATCTCGCCACCGGTGCCTGCCTCTCGTTTTTGATTGGACATCATGATGTGAGCCTCAATGGATGTGTCAAAGATTGTGATTTCTCTGTTTCACTTGTACTTATAAGCTTTTTAATTAAGTCATTGTTATACATCTTGTCAATTTTTAAAGCTTCTCCACAGCAACTGTTGATTTTATACTTTGATTTTTTTAAACGTAAATGTAGTAATGAATAATCAGCCTAGACTTTTCTGTGCGAATGTAACTTTCAGGTGGTCTTTACCCACCAGAAGGGAATAATGTAAAGTCAGCAATAACTTCTGCCCTACCTGCCTACGATCGTAATCTATCTGTGTGAGAATGGTATAAGTAAATGCTAGTTTATAATAAACACTTCTTTACTTTTAAGTTACTAAGACTAAGAATGTGATAAAAGTAGCAGATATCACTGTTTTAGCAACGATGCTTGGTGGTGGTGAAAGATGTTATTTATTGTGTGAACAGTGTTTGGTTGGACACGATTTCACGTGTATGTAAGGTGGCCTTTGAGTGATGAATATACAATATAAGCCAAGCATTCACCAAAACAACAGCACCTCTCTTTGTTTAGTTTTTCACAAAAAAATTGTACACACACTAGTTTAGGTAGTTATTTTCATTAGTCTGAAATCTGGGCCTTATTTTCTGAGTTTTCGCCATCATGATGATTTTTTTTTTTTTTTTTTTAAAGGATTAAAGGAATAATTTCAACATTGTTGGAAATATGCTTATAAGCTGTCTTGCTGATGGGAAGATGAGAAGATCACTTCTACTTATCTGCACACCAAATATGAAGCAACAGCCAGCAGAGATGGTTAGCTTAGTTTAGCATAAAGACTGGAAGCAGAGGGAAATGACTAGTCTGTTTACTCTTTTAAAAAAACTGAAGGATTAAGAAATGAGATATAATATATCAGTTAGTAAGCTTTAGAGGTACTGGTAAGTGGATTATGTTACATTCGGACAGAGTAAGACTAGCTGTTTTCCTCTGTTTCCAGACTTTATGTGAAGCTAAAATAAGTTAACAAACTGCTGGCTTTAGCTCAGTATTTAGCATAGAGAAATGAGAGAGCTATTGCTTTTCTCATCTAACTTTGGGCACAAAAGAGAATATTTCCTGAAATGTCACAAAAGAAAAAAAAAATTGAATTAATTTTATGTGCCACAAATTGTAGATAATAATTGTAGTAATAATTACTATAATGATACAAACATAATCGTAGTTTGGTGACCGACAAGCAACAACTATGAAATCTAAATCAACTGTTTTCACACTTGTTGAACTTACGAGATGAGAGATAGCTGACATTTCTGTTTGAGCTGAAACTCATCATTAAGCATCATTTGGCTTGTGAGCAACAAGTTAAACACATGAATACCGTCCAAGTTAAACACGTGAATGTAATCCCACTCTTCCACTTCTTCCAACACGATGTGAACGCAGCAGACTGGCAGCCAGCTGAGTCAACAAGAAAGTGTTTAAGCAGTGCCAAAAAGTATGAAGTGGACTATTATAACTGAAATGTGGGTGATCATTATTCAACCACAGATATTTAAAGACAAGTATCTGCAGTGCGTTTTTGCATTTGCAAGAGATTTTTGGGTGTTTGTGTGCACGTAAGCAGTCCGTGTACCTGCCGAGGTCCTTCGAGCTCTACAGTGAAGTAATTGGAAAAAATTGGACCAGAATAAATTGGCATTATGGTACAAGAGTAGGAAAATTAGGCCTATGTTGAAAATAATAGGAATTCAAAAAGAACAAAAAAACTAATTCTGCCTCCAGTGTCTTTCATATCCAGTTACATTATCAGTTTATTACAGTCTATATAACCCAGTTTTATTGTACAGGTCATCAGAAGAGCATTATTATGTTCCATATTTACATAGATCTCTTTTCATCCTGAGAGCTGACGTAAGAAAGACTGTGTGTGTGTGTGTGTGTGTGTGTGAGAGAGAGTGTAAGAGAGACGAGGGTTTGACTGGCGTTTGGTGTTGCTGGAGCATGACTCTACACATTAAGTTGGATACACCCTCGGAGCATGTATCCACAAGTGCGCGTCATGTGAGTGCTCAGGAATTTAGGCAATGTAGAGAAAAGTTTTCTTCCACCAACAAGACATTCTTGTCTCCTTATAATATACCATTTCATATGACTCTTTAGGGTTTTCTTTTCTGTTTCCGTGTAGGCATGATCTCGACAGGGTGTGTAAATTGTTGCACCAACCAAAATGTCATTTGATTGTTTGAGATGTCTGATGTCCCGTCTGGTGAAAATGTACAAATCTTTTAGCAGTTTTGGTTTTTGAATTTCTATGTAAATTATTTGAAAAAGAAAGCAAGTAATCAAGAATGGGATGCTAACTAAGCAAGCTACCTCCTCAAATGTAGCGGCTACCAGCGGTGCTTTGTAAAAGAAAAGTCTGTGTTCATTTATTTGCCTTCTTGGCTTCATGTTGACACGTGGTTGTCATTTTAGATAAGTGCAAATTGTGGGACGAATCTATGTACTGTATACTGTGATTTTTTTTAAACCAAACTTTAAACTATGAAATTTTTGTTTTATTTTTTATAGAGACAAACTTGCAGAATTATACAGATTATAAAAAAACCTCACTTAATTTCAGTTCAAATTCAATCTTATTTGTAGTTTTTCATGTGAGATCTCCCCAAGTTGTTTTATTCTGTTTAAATAGAAAAATAAATTCTACAAATTGTGAATGAATAACATTGGAAGAACACTAGTATTTTTTATTTACATTTGTGTTAAATTTAACACTGTAGTGACCATTGTCTTCATCGAATATTTTATATATCTGAAATGATTGTGCTCTCTACCTTGTTAAAACTTCTCATATCCAGCTGTCATATCACAAAATTCTTGTCAATGCAGCTTTGCTTTGTTTTAAGTTCCTGCATAGATTGATTTTTGGGAATGTGGATAATATAGAAAGTTCTGTTTGTTGCAATGTCATAGAAAGGTCAAGGAACCCCTGAAATGAAAATATTGTCTGTAATCCTACATTTTGTTCTCCCAGAGGAGTTCCTAATTGAACTCTGAACATCAGTCTGACATGCTGTACAATGGAAGATTCCTTGTCTTTCAAATTAGGCCCTATGTTTCCGCTCAAACCATTTGTCCAGTCCTAAGAGAATTTACCATGGTGATGAATTAAATTTGAACTAAATGAGGACTTATCATTATCCTTACCAAACGTGATATACTTGAAACTACCATCAAATAGTCGATACATCAAAGAGAAATTATGTGAACTCGACTGTCAGTAGATAGAAGATAATTAGATGTCTTTTTTTCTGCTCATAATAATCGTCCAAAAAGCCATTTTTAGCCACTCTAGCAGTGATGCTGATAGCAATCAGTTAGATCATTACTTTGGTGAGACTGAAATATCTCAACAACTATTGGATGGACTGCCATGAAAAATCTGGTACAAACATTAATGCCCCCTGCAGGATGAACTGTAATAACTTTGGTGATCCCTTAACTTTTCATCAAGCGCCACAATCAGGGTTGAAATTTCTTTTAATCAATACTTTGGTTCATGACAAAATACCTACAAAACTAACGACATTCTCATTAGCCTTAGCTGTGCTTTGTGTTTAGTGCTGCTATTTAGTAAATATTATATTAGCATGCTAACATGCTAAACTAAGATAGTGATTAGATAAACATTAAACCTGTCTGTCATTGTGGGCATGTTAGGAAAGGATGTTAAGTGGTGGAAAGTAACTAAGTATATTTATTCAAGTCAGAACTCAAACTCATTATTGGGGTACTTATTTTCATTTTATGATACTCTATACTTCTACACTAGCATACGTTTCAGAGGGGAATATTGCATGTTTTACTGTATTTATTTAATTATTAATAAATTAATACAAAATATAATCAACAAATATGCATTTGCTGACTATAGTCTGTATTAATAATCTGAAGTGTACATTAATGCATCAATAATTATAAACCAATAATATGATATAATAAATATTATTCTGAACTTTTGGGGGGGGGGGGGTACTTTAAGTATACGTTCATGCTAGTACTTTTCCAGAGTTAGTATCACTGTGTTATTGTCTACTTCTTCCACCACTGCTGTTAGCATTTTGTAGTACAGCCTCAGATCTGCTAACTGTAGACTTTTGTAGAGAAGTTTTGTTAACCTATTTTCAGTTGAAATTGCCTGTGAAAACACCATTTTAAGGGTGAGATGTTTTGTGTAAATGTAGACCTTCCCACGCCTGTTAACGTAGATAAGACCATTTGTGCCGTTCAGTGGAATTTCCTTTCACCTCCAGTCACAAGTCATGTTGTATACCGGTGCTGGCTCCTGTTACTCGTGTAGTGAGCTGTAACTTGGTGATGAGTGAAAATTAACTTCTGGGATTGGTATAAAGGAACATACATGAAACTTGAGAAGTCCTGTTTAGCTTTGAAAGTGTCACCTTTTGACTTGGAATTTGTGGATTTTGGTGAAACCCCATGTCAAAACACCTTGCAAACACAGAGGCACTGTAAAACATCCATCATGTATGTTAATAGTGGCCCAGTGACATGTACAAGGCACACTGGATGTTTTCCAGCTGTACATTGAAAGGGCACAGGAAATGTGTACATTCAAGGCATCAAAGGAATAACTGCCGAGTGATGTTACAGCAGCTCCCTCTCCACGAACCTAAACATGTGTTCCTCTTCACTGACGCATGTCCTCAGCGGTAAAAGGACATCTCTGCAATTCCAGCCCTTCACACACATCCATCCCTCTGTGGTGTGCACATTAGGCACATGCCTCACACCACTGGCTTTAGTGGGCTTTGATACAATAAAACTAAGCCCCCGACAACTCTTCCATTCCACTGGACTTCTGAGTGTTTGTGGCATGCTTTTTACATTTTCTGAATACCAACGGCTGCTGCAGCTATCACGATGGCAGTTTCAGGAACTGGTCACCATCTGTGCATCACTGACTACACTGTAGCATAATGCCACTACTTGATAATATGACTGAATTGAATCACTCACTGTATTTTTGAAGCATTTATATTGACCTTTGTAAGCACACAAACAAATCCAAACACTCTAATCCATTCCTTTCCCCCAGCTGAAATAAGTGAGAAACAAAATGACAGATCATAAAGTCATTTCATAAATATTGCAACTTTCTTTGACTATTATCCATATTTACTGGACACCATGATCCATTTATGTCTACTCCTGGAAGTGAGTGTAGAAAGTGACAAACCATTACTTTTTAAATAATACATAAATACCAATACTTCCCAACTAATAAACCGCAAATTCAAGCAATGAGTCCCAGTCAGTTCAATTCAGCGGTACACATGGTACTAACATAACAGGGAGGATAGCAAGATGGTTACAAGGATGATTACAGAAGAGGAAAGTGGTGCAAAACCCAAAAAAAGAAAAAGATGTGGGCAAAACACAGTTTGTGATGTAGGTGGAGAGTTTCTCATGACAAAAAAGTCAACATGCAGGCGTCGATCTTCTCTTCTGTCAGCAGCTCAGACGTCTTACTTCTTTTCTTCTTTAGCAATTTGAGCTGCAAGCCAGGAACATAAGTCAACATACAGATGCCTTAACAATTTAATAAGAAGTATTTTTATATTTTATAAAAAGAATAAAATCTTATGACTGCAATAATAGATTTTTATACACTTGGGGGCTCTTTAGCTGCTAAATACTCAACTGTGCTCACCAGCTAGTCGCCAACTCTGTCTGTCTGCCGTTTGGTGCTGAGCAGGTAGCGTACAGTGGGTTTGACACCATGAGAGTGCACCGTTAGTTGTGGGCAATAAACAAAATAAAAATAACATAAAAAGTCTGTAAAGCTGAGAGGAACTGCAGAGTCTGGTGGTAATTGTCTGTGGGTTCATCACTACAAGCGACATCTTAAACAAGTAGTCATGTGATCCATTATTGATATAAAAATATTGATTACAGCTCATTAAAAAACTTTAAGTTAAGTTAATCTTGAGTCAAAATGCAGAGGAATGTGATAAATACATTTGTGTTTCATTAAGCATAGATGATTTGACCTATCCTTCAACAGCATTTATCACAGGATGTAGTGGGGTTGGGTCTATCCTCAGGATCATAGGTTGGTTTGAATCATGACAGGATAAAACACTGGGAGACACACTCATTAAAAGTAACTGCATGATGTCTTTAAGCTCTATTTAGACCTTTAGAATGAATTCATAAATACATGTTAGTAATGCTGTGTTGTGATTTTTGACCACATGACGATATGCTTTCATGTTTGTTTGTTATTACTATAGATACTGTCAAATAAACTAGGCATCAATTTGTTATGTTTTTTTTAAAAAGTATCCATTTTTGACTATTTTAAAGGTCTGTAACTTGCACTTAAACTCCCAGAGGTTACTCACAAATAACTATGTAATTTGGTACTAATAATAAGGAAAATAGAGAGTGTGGTCAGTTGATGCATTTCATTTCATACTTTCGAATGATTTGCAAGTGCAGCCCTGAGAGAACAAAAGTAAGTGAGTAATGAATTAATTTTTGTTGAGCATGAATGTTCATTCTCTACCTTGAAAACAGAAAAATTTAAAGTTTGAATACAACATATTACTTTGTTGTTTCTGAAGCTTTCATTCAACCGCATATGGCGGCCTTCCTCAGCAGATGGAGTTGCTAAGGTACTCTTGTTACTACCAACTGAGCAACTGCATGACGAAACTTTCAGGAAACAAGAAACATAAGTTGGATCTTGTGTTGAGATTTTTCTGAGACAATATTCTATTTGAATTATTCAAATTCTGCAGTTCTTTCTGGGAAATTTCTATTTTTCCTATAATCATAAACATACACTGTCCAGGAAACTAATTGGAAATTAGGAAAGCAAGGTGAAATAAAGCACTATTTTGGAAATTCCAGCACAGGAATATAGTGCTTTAATTTAAAACGTTTTACTATATAGAGAATGCTAAAATGTGTTTTTCTTCATTAAAGACATTCATTTTATGTGGACTTTCATGATTCAACATTTTATTTTTTAAGGATGAAAAGGAAGGGGTAATGGGGGGAAAGACAAGAGTGTAAAGTGTGTCATGAGAAAGAGGACAGGGTTTCTGTCCCTGTAACACCTAGCAGGATACTTACGGCGAACCTCCAGTTTACACTCGACTATGTCTTCTCCGATGTCATTGACTGCTTTGCACATATACACTCCCCCATCGAACAGACAGGGCTTACGGATCTCCAGCGTCAGAACACCTTGCTTACTGAGCATCCGGTACTTGGCTTCATTTGTGATGTCCATCTTGTTTTTGTACCAAGTCACTTTGGGCTAACAAGGTAGGACAAAGTATTACAGTATGTCAGGTGATATTTTACACAGTCGGCACTTCTGTCACTACTGCACAATTAGTTCTGGTCCATTAGTAACAATCATAATCACTGATTTATCTGGTGGATACTGTTTCACTGAGCACAGGGTGTTTATTACTTGCTATTAATCTCCAAATGTCTGCATGTAGAGGGCCAGGGGGTTATACTGTGGGTAGACATTTCTGTTGGTTTGGGAGTATTTTTTCTTTGGTTGTAGTCATTTTTGTATTTTACTCAGTTATTATATATTTTTCTATAATAAAAGTATTTAAGCATGAAAGTTCATTCTTCGCTCTGGTTGAAAGCTCTGAGAAAAGTCAGTAAGTGGACCTTGAGCTTGGATTGTTTTGCTATTTTTGAAGCGTGAACTTTCATGCCTAACATTTAAGCCAACATGGACAAAAAGTCCTAAAAGTTCTCTGAAGAAAATTATTACAGCTTCTGTGCTATGGTTGAAATAGTGGCTAGAAAGTGGACCTTGAGTACAAATAGTTTTTGGCGAAATTCCACCTAAAATGTTTTCCAATAAAAGTTATGACTACTGCATTCAATTGATAGTTGATAACATCCAAGATTTTTGATATGTGATTGCACATATGCCTTTGCACATTTTCTTATATGCGCCTACTGACCTTTGGTATGCCTCTGACTGAGCAGCTGAGGGTGGCGTTGTATCCTGCTATTACAGAACGGTTCACCAAAGGATGCGTGAACTTGGGAGCCTCTGTGAAGTCATGGTTCTTGTGGGTAGGCGGCTTGTACTCCATTCCTGAGGAGGCCGGCAGAAAGACAGTTTTCTTCAGTTGTGCTTATTTTTTCATGACAAATTTTAAGATTTCACATATAACATCTACACTTACAGGACATGAAATCAGAATCATAACTGCTTTGAACTAATTATATAAGTGCAGTCAGAGCCCACCTGTTTTCTGGATGTAAGCGCTGTCTTTTGTGATGCAGGGCTCTGGGCTGAGACCCACCAGGTTTATGGCAAAGACTCGAAAGACATACTCATTCCCCATGATGAGGTCAGACACAACACAGTTGCTTCGCCTGTACTGATCGTAGACTGTAAACCACTCCTTCATATGAATCACAAAAAAGTTTTCAGATTCAGTTTTTCATACTGTATGGTTTATGTTGTACAGGTAGAAGAAAATGTGAATAAATAAGACACAAAATGAATGCAGATGCTTCCATATAGGGCATGAGGGGGTTCACGAAATGATTTGATGAAAATTATATGAATCATATGTTGTCATTGTCACAGTCACCAGATCTCAACCCAACTGAACACCTACGGGTGATTTTGGATTGACGCACATAACAGCACCGTCATCAAAATGCCAAATAAGGGAAGATCTTTTGGCAGAATGGTGTTCCTCCCTCCAGCGTTTCAGAGACTTGAAGAGTCTATGCAAAGGATCACTGTCAGTGAAGTTGCTATGGACGGTCATGGTGGAACAACACCTCGCTAAAACACTTTCCTTTCATTTGTCACATATCCGTATAGTAATTTCTATGCACATATTCATATTGGGCCATTTTCAGACATTTACTTAAGTGAACCCTGTGCTGCTTTAAACATTCTTTGTGTGTATTAGTCCTTTCTAGTTGGGGGCTGTATTGCCTTCCATGAAAAATGTAACTACAACTTTACTTGGCTTGTATTGCAATCACTGCAAATCAGATATTTGAGCAATTACAGTATGTAATAAAGTGAAAAATGCAAAATGCGTAGGTTGATGTTAAGCTAAGGGGGAAGTTGTAATTAAGAACCTCATAATTTTAATGTTAAAAAAAGTAATTAGTAATAATATAAAGGCAGAAAAGAGTTAATCACATTCCCTATACCATTATGGTCCACATAAATTGACACAGTCTGAATTTAATCCATTGTTTTTTCACTCAGGCAAATTACATTTGTCTATTAGAACATGGCAAATAACTTCCTAACATAATGATCTAGAGATACCATTTGGTTTTAAAATACCTTCATAATCTACCTGAAACTAGAGGAGTTGTGTAATTCTCTCAAATATATTTATTTAGGTACAGGAATGAAACTGGATATGGATCAATTTTAACTACATGTGCCCTCAGCACTTTTATATATATATCAGCCGTTGTCTCTAACATCTAACAGGTACACAGTACATTGTTTTTGGTAACATGATAGTCAACATCCCCAAGCTTGCTATAAAGAAATGCAAGTTAAATTAATTTGATCTAATAATGACTACAATGAAACATGAACCATCAGCCGCACTGGGCAAGAGAACAATGGCCCCGCGTCACTGTACAGATGACCCAGACCAGGTCAGGGCTACGGGGATAAGATTAGGACATTCCTGGCCAACATTGTTCCTGCCAGCTCGAGGTGGAGGATCGTGCCAGTGGGAGCTCTTGCCAACATACACATAATGCATCACTCCTGGCCCACAGACGAGACTGTATCCTCAGCATTGGCTGATTACAGATTGTATCAAAAGGTTGGCTAAAATATCCTGCGTCCATACAGCATTCATCCTCTCACATGTACAGACACACTCATTCATGTTTATAGAACGAGAAGTTTTCAAAGGATTTGGTTTTAAAGGAGCTCAGTTGGTGGCTGTCAGACAGCCTGCAATGGATCAGTTTCAGTGAACAAGAAATTATGAGCTATAATGACATGGCGACCATTGCCTTCCTCTGTGAAGACCTCAAATGTCATATGAACATAAATTCTTAGAGGGTTTACCTTCAATAATTACCTATGATGAATATCACTATCGCTTGTTTTTAGCTTCATTTGAACCTAATATAAAAATAGAGGTAAGCTTTGTTGCTGAAGTCTCACCATGGTCTTCTTGTCAGCTTTCTGAACATTGTAGCCAGTGATTTCACAGTTACCCTTGTCCTTGGGTGGCTTCCATTCAAGTGCCACATTGAAGCCCCAGACATCCACGATCTTCAGTGCCTCAGGAGGCCCTGGGAGATCTACAGAGGAGAATATGAATTGTGACTAATTGTCCGCTGGCAAAACCTGTGTATGGTAGAAAGTTAATAGCATGAATGCCGTTACAGTTTACTACTGATTTATACCCACAGCTCTTCATGTGTTCAGTCCTGCTTACCAACAACCTGCAGCATGATACTTGCTGTGTCTTCTACATTCTCAATCTGCACGTGGAGATCATACTTCCCAGAGTGTTTTCTGTCCGTCTTGCGGATGAAGAGGATCGTATCCACGTCGCTGTTCCTCACATTAGCAAATGAGGGGTCTAGAGGCTCCCCGTCTTTGCTCCATGTGACCATTGGCTTGGGCTTACCCTGCATGACCAGAAAGTTCAAAATGGTATGTGACAAAATCAACCATCACCCATCTTGAAATACATTCTTTGTTGAAAATTTTGGATAGATATGGATCTAACAATACTAAAGGTGACATTCAATTTTCAGCCAGTTTGTTAATCACTATAAAATCACAGCTACCGTCCAAGTTTTTGCTGTTATTTTGCTGTTAGTCCATCTCTATATTAGTATGTCACATACTGTAACTTCTTACTGTCCTGTTTTCATGATTTTGAAGTCAAACATCAACAACACATCTTCTTGTAGCATGTATACAAAGCCATTAGAAAGACATTAATCAGAACATTATGTGTACATCTACATAATTTTAATGATTTAATGTCATAATATTTGTTTTTGTTTTTGCTATGAACTTAATATTAATCCTTATTTTACCCTTTATTCCTGCGTCTCCTAGACTTTCCCAAGTTACTGATTCATTTGAATGTTTTGTATGTGAATTGTAATTCAGTCTTCGTGCCTTGTTCATGTTTCACTCTGGTGTTTAAATCGTATGAAGACACATAGAGTAGAGCATCTTGGTGTTTTAATGATGATTTAGCATAGTGTATACTGCACCTGGAATGGAATGACAAGGTTGACAGTGTCTCCAACTTTCCTGATGAGAGTCTGGCGGAGATTTCTCGGGAGCCAAATTTTAGGGCGTTCTGTGAAAGAAGAAAACACAGAATAAGAAGCATGACGGGGACTGGAAAATGGAGGAAGCTCAGGACTCAAGGGTGAGTTTTACTGAGCAGGGAGTTGTCAAAAGTATCAAATCTACAAATACTCACGCATTATCTCTCTGATGGTGACGGGCTGAGCCAGAGTCGCAGGAGTACTGGGTCCTGCCATGTTGTAGGCTCGCACACGGAACTGCAGCTTGTCTCCGGTTGTGAGATCCTTGATGACCAGCGATGTCCTCTCAGTCAGACCTTGAATGGCTGGTATCCATTCATCTGCTGTGACCAGAAAAACACACAACTAATTAAAACGGCATGATTCACTTAAGTGCAAACGTTACATAGGAAGCAGAGTTTAAAAATACACAGATGGAAGTTAATCTGAGTCTCTGTTTTGTTAGCATATCATCAGATGTTTGTTGTGTACGGTGGTGGCTGATGATAGAAACAACGGTAAGACATCTGAAGTAGATAATTACAAAGGGCTAATGTGATCGTATAATCACCATGCTGTCGTCCTAGAGGCAAGAAAGATGTCTCAGGCATTCATGTAAAATGACATGTTGAAAATAGCATGAAAGCACTAAACTTTCATGAGGTTTAAGATTAATTGTAAAACTTATGTCTGTAGCCTGCTACAGCTTTTGTTTACGATTCTTTTTAGGCTTGTAGATTACATCATGTATTTTTATTGTAATAGATATTACACACATATGTATTATAAGCATATAGTGTTTTAATTGCTGTCTTTTTGTTTTTTTGTTGCCATTTTTGCCTTTATTAGATAGCTGTTAATATGGATGCAGGAAACAAAGATAGAGAGAGTGAGATCAGTTGTAAGCTTCGCTTCGGTTAACTGATTGTTGTATATAACGTTTCATGATATGTGCCACCAAAAAAAACCTTTCTTATCATATGCATTTAGGCGTGTGGCTCCAGCACTTACTGCCCTCCTTGCAGTACTCAATCCCATAACCCTCGAGTTCAGTCGAGCCGATCCTCTCAGGCCGCCGCCACTTCAGCGAGATGGAAGTGTCAGTGATGTCGTCGACGCACAGTCCGATGGGCTCACTTGTAGGGGCTGAGAGTGAGGCAGAGGGCAAATGTGCTCTGTTATTCAGTTAAAGCATTACTGAAATAAATTAATTACTGAAAAAGTGGAAGAACGTGATCAGGAATTAACAAATTATGGAAAGTAAAAAAAACAACTCAAAAAACCTTTGTAATGGCAAACAGCGCTCCATTCTATCAACACAATCAATTGCAACAATACATTTGTCACAGCAGCAGCAGTCTGAACTGAATAATCACTTCATACAGTATCTTCAGGAACTGACAAATAAAGAATGAAACTGAGAGTCTCAATTAGTGCATGAGTACAGCGGAATAAACAGAAAAAAGATCAAACAGGCAACAAAACACACACCCACACATACAAGCACATCCAAATGTTGCTACTGTAATGAATTGCAGGGCACAGTGGTAAACTCCACCAAGTTGTTTTAAGGTGGAATGAGCAGCAATAACTTGTACTTTTTCCATCAGCTTGCTACTTTCAATTGAACTTTTACTTACAGAAATGCTATCAGGGTAAGTTAGCGAGGCCACCAAGGCAGCAATTTAGTCGATTTGTTGGATAATTGAGCCAATTAAAGGGGAATGAGTGTGATCTGGACAAAACCCAGAATGTTTGTACTTGGTTAAATTGCCTGATGTCTACTTTTTCAGTCCACCCAATCTTAAATATGCAGTCATTGCAAATACAGTTGATGTATTGTAGTTGTTTATCATATTTGGTAAACTTGTAATTAGTTTTGATTGGGTAAGAGGCATCAACTGCAACTGGTGAATCAGGCCCTGTGCTTGTTTTTCTGAGAAACCAGTTACAGTTAACATTTATATAACTATAAAAATTGTATAACTATATAAGACTAACTTAAATGAGTATATATGTAACTTAACAACAGTCCGCTTGATCCTGGAGATAGTCCTAATTCAAATAACAACAAAGACAATATTAATTTCAAATATTTGTGGTTGTGTTATCACTTATGAAAACAGTATGTTAGCCTGTCAGCCTGTTTATGTCATTCTGGGAAAGATGAGCTGTCTGATTGACCTGGAGTTCACGACAGGGCTGAAGTTTTACTGCCTGATGTACTTTCTGTCCCGCAGGGATGAAATTACATTTGAATTCAATGTCTTTGGTTCATCAGCTACTTCTCATGCATTGTTTTCAGAACACAGAACGGCCAAAAGGAAGCAACCAATGTCTAAAAAGATTTTAGCCGCAGAGACTTTTTCCAAGTAAAAAGCAAATGATAAAGCAATATTATTATTATAGTGTTTAGCATTGGGATTTATGACCTCTTCTCTAATTTACAAGCTTCTTATGTCTATTGTAAAACTGTAGGCGTCAGGAGGAATTATGGAGGGGGAAAAAGATGTCTAACTCACTGCTAATAGACATAAATAATGGTCATGGAATACTAAATGCTAATTATTTTGTGTGAGACTAAAGTGAAACTAATCCAGTTGCATGACATTTTAAATCTTAAGGAATAATAATGACACATTAAAACTGCCTCTACTGATTCATAATATCAAACACAGTGTGTTAGCCACTCAGATGGCTACTTTAGCACTAATGATTCATTTGTCATGTTGAGGCAAAAGTGTTTGCACACCTGGAGCAGTGACCTCCACCAGTAAATTAGTGCAGCTTGGCTTGAAACAAGTAAAGCAAAGGGAAATGTTATCCCACAAAACACCAACAAAAAAACCCAATCATGTACAGTGATTCAAGTTATTAACACTCAAAGCTTGGTCTCTCTGGCAAAACTAAGAACAAAGAAGCTAAGAACATCTCATTGTTCCGAGGTTATATTTAGTCAACCATATATTTCCCATTCTTGCAACAATCTTTTGACCACATAAGGACAGAGTTGAATTTTAGTTGTGGCCTCAGCATCACAACGGAAAAGACTCAGCGACTCAGGGAACACCTGTAAGAGGTCAAGGATTGTGTAGAAAGTCACAGCAGCAGGGGCTGTTCAAAGGCTTTAGAAATTCAGGGTAGTTAATTCAATTCAGATGTCTTTTTAAAGCAAATACAGATTGTGATGGGACACTTGCAACATCAACAGCAGGATTACTAAACCATGCTTAGCACTTTCAAACAAGTACACCACCAAAAAATGAGGGTCTGGAATACGCGGCCAATTTTCCCATTACTGTCATTCCCGTATAAACGCGATTAAATTTAATTTCTACTATTAATACTTCTAAAACACTACATGATAATCCAACATCTCAAAAATAAGTAATGCCTTCTACCAACAGGTTGCGGCTCTGGCTCTGGTTCAGCAGCAGGAACGGGCTCCCCAGGGGTCTCTTCTGCCGGGGGACCACTTTCTGTTGGGGGAACACCCTCTGCTTGTGGTGTCTCATTCCCAGCTGGAGCTCTCTCTTCCCCGCTGGGGGCTGCCTCTGCAGGGGCGGCTTCTGGTGGTTCACTGCTGGCTTCTGGTTGCTGTTCTACCTCAAGAGGTGGAGGTGTCCCTGTCTCAGGCTTGCTGGCTTCAACCTGTGCTGGTTCCACAGGTTTCTCTTCTTCCGCAGGCTTCTTCTCAGCTGTCTTTGGAAGTTTAGGCTTTGTCATTCTTTCTCAGTGTTTAGCAGTCCTGCTGCTGATTGAAGATGTTGTTTGTACTTGTCAGCCTCTTCTGTGAAATGCCTTGCTCTAACCTATGCTCTCATTCTCTCTCGCACAAACATACAGTCTCTTGTTCTCTCTAAAAATGTCCTTGCTGTAGTGACAACAATGCTTCCTCTGGAGCAGCATCCACAGTAGCATGAACCCCTCTGTGTTAAGCAGCTGGTCCCAGCAGAGCCGAGTGCTTCCAGGCCATTATTTATAGAGAGGGATGCCACAGATAGTTTCCTAATCAGCTGTCTTACAAGCTATTGGCCATCTGGACACAGTTCTTTCTTAAATCAACAAGTGGAGAATAAGAAAAAAACAGTGATAGACTAAAAGACAATCCAAACTTGAGCCCCTGCTTTATAAGATACTGTCAGGCTAGTAAGATCATCACATTTTACTAGACTGGTTCCAGACCTCTGGATCACTGAAGACACCTGTGATTTGTTCAGCAATTCATAAGGAAGGAAGTCAAACCAAATGGCAATTCAGTCTGATTATCAGGCTGACATCCCAACAAAATAGAGTGTCCAGGTTTTCTTGTATGTTTACTGGTCCCTGCTGCACATACTTTCTTTGACGTTGAAAATTACTGTAAGCATTTTAGTCTTATAACATTAAGACTAAAAGAAAATAATCTTTAAGTGACTCAAATTTTGAACCATGTTGAGTTTTGTATGTCTAAACAAATGAACCTATAATAAGCGAGCAACAATCAGTTTATAAAACATCTTTAGGTATTATTTATTATGAGTTTAACCCTCAAAGCCCAGTTAATCTGCTTGAGCAGGACTGTGTCGGATTGGTTTGATCAAATTTGAGTTATTTCAAACATCAAAGTTGTTTCAGGTCTTGTGTAGTTCTATTGCAAATATGAACAAATGTTATATGAAGCCTTTTGTGACTCCAGAGGGAGCTCTGACAGTGTTAGAGGAGTGCAGTGCTTAGTTGGTTGAGTCTTTTGTCAAACATCAGGACCAATAGGGGTTCAGTGTCTTCCTCAAAGACAGTTCAATATACTGACATGAGGAGCCTGGGACTAACCCTGCTCTACCTGAGCTCTTCTTTAACAACTAAATGAACACTGTATGACTGGTGTTTTACTTTCCTGTCATCTGGTACACAACATTTGTACTGTACAGTGTTAACCTATCTAGTCCATGCAGTGATGTAACAGACAATGCAATGGGGCAGTGGATAACACAGCTGCCTTTGGTGTGGGAGACTCTGGTCCGATCCCCACTGTGATACATTCACCAGTGTTGTCCCTGAGCAAGACACTTAACCCCTAGTTGCACCAGAGGTGTGCAACCTCTGACATAAGTAGCAATTGTAAGTTGCTTTGGAAAAAAGCGTCAGCTAAGTCAATAATTATTATACATGCACAGCTTCATGACTTATTACTCAGAAATTACAGACTTCTTGAATAACAATAAGCAAATAGCAAATTAATAGCAAAAATGACCCCGTCCTGTCATGACCACAAGTCAATCAGGCCCCATAACCTAAGTGAAACCTTAGACTGACCAAATCAGGCATGACAAAACCTCAGGGTCATCAAAAGATACATATGTCTATGTATTTAGTTGCACCTTAGTTACCACACACCTTATCTTCACTCCACCATACAACACTTCACAATCCATGACATGCATCCAACACAAAACAATACATTTACAGAGGCAGGCAGAGGGGTTGAAGGAGTGGGAGAGATTCTCATTGGCCTCGTGTCCTACCCCTGGAGCCCGGGCGTTGGGGGTGCTGTGGGGTTGGTGGCGGCCTTGCCTGATCTGGGGTGGGCTGGGGGGGTCGGGGCTCCCCTGGCGTGGGGGCCCGCCCTTGGCCTAGGGTTCTGCGGACTCGGGCTTGTGGCCTTTGCTCATTTCTGGGCGGGTGGTGTGTCCCTGGGCCTGGGGGCCCGTTGTCTCCTCTCCTCGCCTGGGCCCTCTTCGGCAGAGGTGAGGCTCCCGCTGCTTCCCCTGCCAGCTCTCTCACGGTGGGGGCATTCGGGAGTCTCTGGGGCGCATGACCGGTGCTGTCGGGGTAGGTTTTGGTGCTCCTCCTTGGGGGTGCTTGACTGGGGGGGCTGGGCCCCTGTCCGGGGATGAAATCGGCCTCGGGGGCTGCTGTCACTGGCTGCACTGTAGGGAGGGATGCCTCTGGCTGGGCTGGGGGACCGTTGGCCTGGTTCTCCCGCGTTATCGCTCCCTGGCGGTAGCGAGCTTCCCGGCACGGCTTTCTGCTGTTCTTCCTTGGGGCGGGGTACAGCTTCCCCCTGGACATGCGGTCTGGGGTCCTTTGCGCTTTGGGGGGTCGCAGGGTGTCCTGGCTTCTGGGGGTGGGGGTCTGCGGTGGGATTGTGGGACGATTATCGATGCATCTTGATGTATTATACTTTTTCCCTGGGCAGGGTCTCTGGATGGCTGCTGGGCGTTTAGTTTGTGCGTTGGAGTCCGGGGGAGGCATCTCCTCGTTGGCTTGGAGGGACCTGTTTGCGTTCCTGTTTTGCTTCGTTGGCATCGGATCCGTACTTGCCCATTTCTCTGTCGGCCAGTTGTTGGACCCCTCTGGATACTGAGGTATATAGTTAGTTTTCGGGATGTGCAGTGTGGGTGCGGGGCAGGGCTGTGCTCCGGTTTGTTCTGGGTTTGTGCCTGGAGTTCTCGGCCCTTGATGGATGGGTGGGTTGTTGGTGGCATGCAGCTGAGCTAGTTGATTTTGCCTCGTTGCTGGTTTGGCTGGTGTTGCATGGCGGCCGGGGGGCGCGCTGGGCATGGGGGATGTCGGCTGGCGCCGGCGGCCTTAGTTTTTTTCCGGCAGTTGGGGGGACGGTGGACTTTTATTGGCGGGTGCACGGTGACCTGTGCGGCGCGTTTGCTGCCGGGCTGGGGCTTGCTGCTGGTGTCTCTCTCCGCTGGCTTTCGCTGTCGTGTTGTTCCGTTTGCTCTCTCTCATTTGCCCGACCTCGCACGCGGGATTCGCGGGGGCTGCTGGGCATGGGTGTCGCCGTGCTCGCGCAGTGTGCGCGTTGGGCTCGTCACTTGTGCATTGGTGTTGATGATTGCGTGGCATTTGGGCATTGTGGTTGTTTGCTGCGCGGCGGTGGGGTGCTGGATGGGGGAGGCCACTGGTCTATGTTGTGTCTGCGACGCGGTCGGTCCGGGCGCTGCTCTTCCTCTTTGCGTTCCGTCGGCATTACGTTGTCAACTGGCATTTGGGTCGGGGTCTTCTGCGTTTGCATCGCAGTGCATCTGGGAGTCTTTGTTTTTTTTGATTTGATTTATTCTTTTTCTTTCTTCCACCCCTATTGGCTACTGGGGTTCTTGCCTGCCTGTTACAGTCGTGGCGTCCCACTCTCTCTAACAACTACATTCTTTAACAGGCTTATGCGCACACACATGTACATACACACACATACAGACACATTCACCCACACGCACACAGACACACACAGACACAAACAAACTTAGGTTGTCCCTGGTAGAATTATTCCTGATGCCTTTCTTTCAGTTACTTATTTAAATTAATTATTATTCCAGCTCTCGTGGCTGTGTTGTGTTGCTTATTTAGTGTGTGTGACTGTTTCTTGTTTTCATTGTTCTCTTAGTTGTCTTAATATGTCATTAATATGTCAGCTGTTTATTGCTGCTGTTCGGCTGGTTTTCTTTTACTATTATTATTATTTTTATTTTTTTTTTTGTGTTTGTTTGTTGTTGTTTTTCTCCTCCCCAAGCCCCCCTCTCTGTTCTCTTGCAGGTTTCGTTGCTTTCTGCAATTGGTGTTTCCCACAGCTTTTCCCTGTTGTCCCCACCCTCCATCCCCCTTTCCCCCTTCTCTTGCAGGTGTTGTCCTTTCTCTGTGCTGTCTGTTTGTGCCCCCCCATCCCGTGTCTGCCCCCCTGTCCGGCCCGGTGACAAATCAATACATAATTAAATAAATAATAAAACAGACAAAGGAGTATTTTAATACTCTCTTGTTAAAGTAAAATCTGTCTGGCACAATATGGTATCCAGGTCATTATACTCTATACCAGGCTGCTGGGCAGGACAGGTTTAAAAAAAAAAAAAAAAAAAAAAAAAGATACATATGTCAACTTGATCTGAGTCTACCATCGATCATCCAGATAAAAATCATCAATCAACATCTTCATGGTAGTGTAGTGTAGCGAGTTCACAAATATGAATCTTTGTTTCATCTACTGATAAATGCATAATCTATTATGGAAACAGCTTCTTTCACTGAATATGCAGTGGAGCAAATGTCTGAAAATGATTAACTGAACTGAAGCAAGTTGGATAAGAGTTGGTTTAAACCTGCTGGACTCACCGACTGGCACAAAAGGCTGTGAGGCTGGACTGTGACGAGACATGCCAATGCTATTGACAGCATACACTCGCATCTCATACGCCACTCCTTCAATCATCCGCTTGGCTTCATAAGTTGTTTCAGGATAAGGGTCAAAGTTCAGTCTCATCCACCTGTAGCTCTTTATCTTCTTTCTCTCCAGCACATAGCCTGAGAATTAAAATGGACGCAAATGATTTTGCTGGCTTCCATGTTGTATCAACTGGGCTCGTCAGGACAATAAAGGTGGATGCCATTTCCAAATAATTCAAAACATATGAAGCATTTTAATGTGTTTTTGTTTTTTACCAATAACTGGCTGTCCACCATCAAACAGAGGGGGATCCCACTGGACAACACAGGAGTCCTCTCCCACGCTGAGGATTTTGAGAGCTTGGGGAGGATCTGGAACATCTGGGGGAATACATTACATTACAATCACAGTTTTTTTTCATATTTTTTTAATTCATTCACCTCCTTCTCATCAGACCCAGGCCCAGTTTAAACCCAGCAGAAGTCCTTTCCTCATCACACCCAGATCTTTAGCATTTCTAGACTCCCTCGGGGCACCACTACGACTTCACCACCCCTTTTAATACCATATCATTACGATGGGCTCTAAGTCTTTTCACATTTCTAATATTCATTGTACACATGCCAAATAATAATTGTTCATGCAAATTGAGACTCTCCTGTCCTGATTGAACTGCTCTCATTAAAATGAACGGGTGGAGCTCTGTCTTACCGACAACTTTTACGTTAATATCTGCAGTGTCCTCCCCAGCGGGGTTTCGAACAACAACAGAGTAGATTCCCTCATCCTGCCTCTCGGCCCCCTCGATGGTGAAGATGCAGTGTCCTTTGGTGGTTTCGACATGGACCCTACCATCTCCCTCGGTGACCATCTACGTGTATCAGAGCAGAGTTACTAGACTGGATTGTGTGCGTGGAGAATCTTTTAGTCTCCTCTCACTCTTAACTGATTGATAGTTCTGTTGCACATATGACAGGTAAAGATGCTGGTACAGTAGATGTAGTAGAGGCATACAAACATCACGTAACTGTCACTAGAGATGATAAACATAACACTTTCCAACACAAAGTTTATTGAAGGAAATAATGCTTTTCAAAGTCAGCAGCACATGCTGATTTAAACACACAACTCAAGGTGTCAATTAATAAAGTGGCCATAAAAAATATACTTCCTGCCCAGTTTCCTTTGACCTGTCTCTGTCTGTGGGAGGATTGAGAACATGCTCTTACCTTACTGACATAGGCCGATACTGAGTAACACCACATGCAGTTTTTTTACCTTAGTGCTATGTGAAACTGAGACATAAAAGCAAAACACACATGTACAGAGAAAGCCAGTGGAGAACTTCTTATTTTTATCTGCTTGTTGTTGTTACTGCTGCAGCTTGTTCTTTTTCCAGGGTGGTAAAGTAGTAAATCAATATAACAAACAAACTGTTCAGTCAAGTAGTTCAAGATCAATTCTTTTGATTTGTTTTGATGGCTGTGCACATCATCTTTTCACAACTCAAGTGGCAACACAATTGCAACACAGGGGGAATTGCATGTAGACTGCAACTTCTCCACTGGCTACATTTCTGCATCCAGTACACCACAGGTGAGTTTATTGTTTTCTTTTTTTTCCAAGGACACGACGGCAATGCTCTCAATATACTGACTTAGATTTCAGAGCCAGAATACTACAAACAGGCATATGTTCGTACGGGACATGCAGACTTACATCCCCATCCTTCAGGGTCCAAGAGGATGTTGGTCCTCCCTTCCTCCCTTCTCCATCATGTTTTACAGAACTAGCCTACATTTGAGCAGAGCAAAGCAGTAAAAGCCAAAGGGGACAGAGAGGGCTTGTGACCTCGCTTCCTCCTCAACTCAAAGACCAGCGTGCTGGTAGGCATCATTGATTGACGTTGGTTAAAGCATGTTAGTATCCCAGCCAAATGTATCAGCAGGCCTGAAAGCATTAGGTGTCATAACATCAATACAGCGCTAACCTGTGAATCAGAATCAGAACTGTTAGCCTGTTAGCTTTTATTATATTAGAACTGTACCACATATTGTTTAAATATGCCAACGTTGTTTTTGAATGTTACATGCAGCATTAGTAAGGCTTTCAAGTATATTGTTAATGTTTGATTATTAGTCATTGCTTTTACAGTAAGCCTCAGATTTCAGACCTCACCTACAGTGCGCACTGTGGTGGATGTCAGACGGTGTGTTGCTGATTACTAACACAAGTCTAATTGTCAGTTTTACCTTTTCTCCTTTGGTCCAGACCACTGTGGGAGCAGGGTCTCCAGTAATAGGAACATCCAGGCGCAGTTTGTTGCCGGCCACCACCACAATGGTTGAGTCGGCAGTGCGACCCATACAGTCCAGGTGGATCTTAGGAGGATCTTAGAAAATGAGAGAAAGAGTTCAAATGAACAAGTACCCTTGCATTTTAGCTGGTTTAGGCTGCATGCTACAAGAGAGTAATTTTGCCGTACCTTGACGTGGCACGTAATCGATCTTCACCTCTAGGGAAAAGAGAGGTGTAAATCTTTAAGAAAAAAAAGTATAATTTTCACTTATGAGGCTAAAAAGTAACAGTGTCAATATTACCCAAGAAGTTGAGTTTGGCAGAAAGGTTGAACGCATGGCCAACTGGCACAAAAGTGTAGTCTCCCTCATCCTCTGGTTTGACGTCATCGATGGTCAGCTTGTGGATCCTGAAAGTTTTCAAAACTTTAGTTCGCGGGACAGAATACATGCAGTATATTTAACACGTGTAAAAGTGTCCTCACCTGCCAATATGTGTGATATTTATTCTGGCATCAGACTTGACTTCTACACCATTCTTGTACCAGGTTCCCCTCACGCTCTCATCTGACACCTCGCACTTAAACACCGCCTGATCCTTTGCCTTCACAGTAAGGTCTGCAATGCTCTGGTATACCTCCAGTTCTTTCTCTACACAGTCAGAAAAACACAGGCTTCAGGCCTTCAGACTTCAGAGTAGGTGCTACTGTATGAGACGGTGGAAAAAGATGCAACAAGATGATGGTGTGTGAATTTAATGTGATAAAAAAAAAGAGATGCAGCTACTGTATGTGAGGATAATATGGTAATAATATGTTCGAGAGTGAGCTGTTTATTATCTTTGTGTGGGCTTTGTGTGTTGTATCTTAGCAACAGACACAAGCGATATAGTTAATTGCATTCATGGTACAAAATAAAGTGGGAGGATATGAAGACCAGGATCTTCAGGCTATTACTGTACAAGAAATAACGTACACAGGAGTTATTAAAGTTGTCCCAAAGAAATTGTTATCTGGGCGAGATAACTCACACCACGCTCCTTGAAAAGGTTGCAGGAGTTTTATGTCGGCTGGCTGCCAGTGGGGGCAAATAAGGTGGGAATGGCATTATAATGGGAGTTCTGCTGTGGACTGAGGTGTTGATCCCAGTTGCATGATGGCAGTTGGTAATTCTTGGCAGGCTCTGTGTTCAATTAACAGGCCAGATAAACTTAACTGGGCCGAGAGCAGGAACAAAGGTCAGGTTTAGAGCTACACACAACAACCCCTGGGATACACATTTGGTTCTACGGGAAAACACAGAAAAGGTCATTGATGGCTGTCATGAGATGATTAAAATGTTTTTTTGGTTCATAATGAACGCTCACATGAAATGGATACTAGGTAGTGAAAAAAAAGAGAGTGAAACTAGCTGGGGTATTCGTGTCTATATTTTGCCTACATCCATGAGCGGATGAATTTGAACCGTCCTCACCAATCATTTCTAGATCACCTGTGGATTGAAATTAACCTGCAAAACATGCTACATCTCAAATATACTAAAAACCATCAAGTTTTTGAAGAAATTTCAAAATCTGACTGCTATGTAAGAATCTGAGTGCAGATCTTTCATCGGCATCACCATGCTGTTGTTACTTGGTACTAGAGGGAAGTCTAGTAATAAAACATACTTTAAAACCTCAACTTACTCTTAAAAAATAAAGACTTAATTTTCTACTCACATAGAAGCAAAAGAAATATGAGTATAAGGAAAGTACCTATAGAGAAAGTGTGACACATTATTTTAAGAAAGATTAAATCAATGAAACGTAACAGCAATACAGAAAACAAAGACAGGTGAAACAAAGACCACAGAGAGAAAAAATGTCACTTGTGCAGACCTGTGTCCTTCAGGTGAAATATGGTCCACGTCTTCTAACTTTAGCTGGCATTTGGACTTGCGTACACTGCAGTAACCTTGTCAGAATGATGCAGGCAATGGCAAGAGACACTATATCCCAAAAATAGACAGCATGCCAGGAGTGGCAAGGCCACAAGACTATTGCTGGGGTATGAGAATGTACACTTGTTCATGTGTGTTCATCACTCACAAAAGTGGTTCATACTGTACTCATCACACGCATGACTGACACTCACCCTGCACCAGGAGTTCAGCCATGGACTCGCCGCCATTTGTTTTAACCTTGTAGTGTCCGCAGTCTTCCTTCGTGGCCTCATTGATGATCAGGAAATGTTTGCACCCGTCCTTCTTGAAGCGATACTTGAAAGACTCATCTCTTGTCAATTCCACACCGTCTTTCTCCCTGCACAGAAATTCACACAGCAACCAAAATAATTTTGATTAATGGTCGTATTTAAACGTCGGTGCAGGTCTTTAATGATCTGGTAGATATTTCAAACATCATATGACACCCATGCTTGGACTAGATACATAATTGTAACACCCTAGAGAAGTGGTTTACTTGATATAGTAGGTTTATATATATTTAGTATATTAGATTTATCACTGATACTGTGCAAAGATTTTTTAATAAAAGCCCATACGCTTTTGCCGAAATGTCTCCTTCAGGACAATGCTGAGGTGATCTTTTCATTGAGGTGATAATTAACATGCCACAGTATGTCACTGAGCCAGTGCCCTGTATGTTTACATGACAAGCTCAAATGCCATCTGCTGGGTGGCTTTAGTGATGGGCACTGCAAGTGACTGAAAAGTAGCTTAATTCTACTTGTTTTGATTTGATTTGGTGGTAGTTAACATTTATCATTTGTCAATCCAACCACGGCTCATTGATTTTATAGCCATTGTTTTTAGTATGTCAGCAACAACACCTAACTACTGTAACTGAACCTTTATGGGGTACATTTTGCTAGTTTGATTTGCATGGCTGGCAGCTTTACCATAGGGATTTATGATCCAATATGATGATAATGGAGCTCCTAACAGACAGCTGATTTGTGAGTATAAAGAAGAAAATCTAACCATTTAACATTGGCTCCTTCCTCTGAGACTTCACACTCTAACTCCACCCGCTCACCCTTCATGACCATCTGATCCTCCAGATTATTTACAATCAGGACCGGAGGCTCTGCAGAAAACAGATGACAGATGAAGATTGAACCGCAATTCTTAATCTTGATCATTTATATTTTCTGTATTTTTTATGTTGTAATTGTCCTAAAAACTTTAAATACCTTTAACAAAAAGCTCAGTGGTGCATTTTTCCTCTCCCACCACACAGCAATATGCTGCATCGTCAGCCAAGGAGCAGTGGTTTATGGTGAGGTAGCGCATGTTGCCAACACTCTCAAAGATGAACCTTGACAAAGACCAGGAAGATTTTTACACAATATATATATAGTAGGAATTTAAGTTTTTAATACAGTATTTTATAAAGTACAGTATTGTGGCATATACGTAATTTTTCAGAAAGATTCATTCTAAGACAAGTTGAAAACATGTAGGTGAAAATAATTTGCTCTTGGACACTTACTTGCTAGTGATGTAATGAAAAAACAAGGATGGAGTTCATCCATATATTGATAAAAGCAGGTGCAAAAGAGAAACAGAGAGAAAAGAGAAAAAGTTCACAAACTTAATCAAGGATTGCTGCTGTATTTGTTGAATGCTTCATGCACAGGCACATCATGTCTATGTATGTATGTATGTATGTATGTATGTATGTATGTATCTATCTATCTATCTATCTATCTTCTTTCTAAATTCTAACCTTCCAGTTGGTTGAATTTCTTTTCCGTTCTTCAGCCATTTCACCTCAACATCTGGATTGGCGACCTCAACGGCCAGTTTTATTTTATGTCCCTTAGTCACTTGATAAGCAGGATCCAACTTTTTGTGGAAAGCTACGTTTCAGAAAGGTTAGACATACAATAATCAGTAACAATTAGGTCTATGCTTCACATTTGGTTAAAATCAGATCTTATTATAAGGTCTGCACAAACCTGCACTTTTCTTCTCTTCTTTCTTCATCTTCTTCAGTCTCTTCAGCATGCCTCTCAGGTCAGTAATGCCATACTGGAAAGCAAGCTTCTGATATTCTGAAGATGGAGCATTTTTAAGAATCTCCCACACGTCCAGGTCAGGCTCTGAACTCACCTGCACAGCACTAATCCATGTAAACCACCCAGAGAAAATATGTTAAAACCACAGAGTTTACAATTTGCATTATTGCAGTTTTTCTCAGTCGCTTTGGTGCATTTCTCAGATCAGAATTGAAATTCTCAAAACTAATTGTTCAACCTCCACATCATCTTGTCACTTGTGCACATCATAAAAGCACTTTCTCATTGTTTTAAACAAATTGCAAATGACTTGACACACTGATGCAAATGATTATGTACAGTTGTCTGCTGTTTCCTACATTATCAATTGCTTATGCCCTGCTGATCACAATGAATTATACCAGTCTCTGTTGAATAATCTTACCCCCCAAAACATCTAGGCATAAGTTCATTGCATTAGTCACTACATGCAAAATGGTTGAACACGTTATCAAAAATCAAAGTTAAAATACTTTATCCATATCCTTTGCCTACAAGTATATATCTAAACTAAATGTTGTTTCTTAAGGACCATAAACAAAGTAAGAATAGACCACAACAACATCACAATAGCAACACTCATACCAATACTCAATACCAGTAAACAGTAACAATACACAGTGAGCAGTAATATATATAGATAGACATTCTATACATGTCTATTAGAATTTTTTTGTAAATGTGTAAACCTGAATTGATGAAGATATCTGTTGTGATGTGGAAGAGAATCTGTGATATAAAAGACCAGAATGTCAGCCAAAGGGGTGTATCCCATGCGACAGTCCTGTCTCTTTCTTTTCTTTTTCTCCTTCTGTTATATTGACAAGATGGCTAAACATTTTGACTTGCTTGTTCATAAATAAGACACAAGGACTTGTCGTTCTGATGGCACTGACAAGTTCAATGACATAAAGATTTGCTTTTGAGAGATAGACTAAGGATTTTGAGCAAGTTACGGGCTTCTGCAGGTAAACCACTGTGTTGTACCTGTTTCGAGAAATGCACTTACTGTTTAGCAAATGTTAAGGATGATTCGAGAAATGCACCAAAGCAAATGAGAAAAACTGTAATATGGACTAAAGGAAGTAGGCTATAAGAGAGGTGCAGTTAGTAACATTTGGTAATACTTCATTAACAGATGACTACTCATTATCACTTATTTTTTATGATTACAACAATAATGAATAACTAAAAAGCAACTGATGATTAGTCAACTTCATACATTGTTTACTAATTTATAGTATTTAAAATGGTCAGTAGGTTGATCATGTAAACTAAAAACTAATTATTCTTAACTATTTTTGTTCTATTTATTTTATTTATTCTACCTAATTACACTGTGTTTTCCACACAAACATTTTCATTTCTTGCATGAGCCAAACATTTTACAATATAAATGCCTGGTTTTGATAATGCTGATTTATACCTCTTCCCTTTCATCTTACAGCCATTTGTTATTTTGTGTGGTCCTGCACTTCAAAAAAGTCCTCCTCCTCCTCTCTCCCTCTCACTAGTTTATGTGTTTCTACCACACCTGTCCACTAGGTGCCCTAATCACCTAACAGCTTTCACCTAACATTTGATTCCAAGATCTGTGCATTACTACATGTTCTCTAAAATGCAGAGGACTGAAAACAAGGCAGGTGATGTGAAAAAAAAAACATTTTACTCACTTGTTCAGTCAAGCTTAGATGCAACAAGAAACACACACCACTATCAGATGTGGAAGTATTCATTGTACTTAAGTAAAAGTAACAATGCCGCAGTGTCAAAATACTCAAAAACAAGTAAAATAAAAATCTTGATTCGGTAAAAGTACAGAAGCATAATGAAAATAGTTGACTTACGCTATTTTATTAACTCTTGGGTACGTTTTTACATCTGTAAAAACAGATTGACTGATTTGTATGCACATTTCTACTATATAATTTATGATATAAATTAGAAAACAATGCATTTCTTTGTATTGGCATATTATTGATTAATTATTATCATTTTAATTATTGTTACATCTTTAATAATGTTTATGAAATGATACAATAAACTGTTGTTTTTCCCGTAAATAAATACATAACTTTAGATGACTAAATGCTGACAGATGAAGATGCATGCACAACAAAGTTTTCCTTCTATACCAAGGCAGCATGTCAGCAGTTTCTTACCGATTTGAGGATTTTAAGAAACTGCTGCTCATTCAGAGGTAGAACCCAAGAGGCAAATATAGCAAAACAAACCAGACAAGTCAAATCACAGCATTCCAAAAGCAACACGATCAGCATATTAGAAATATTCCCTTTCAAACTCAATTATGTATTATACCAGTGGTTAAACTGCAGTGAAGCCAGCACATCCAGGCCCAAAAAACAAGGTCAGTTAAAGTCATATGCTAATCATTATTCTTTGTTTCTTGTTTCTTATGCACAGCGGACAATACAAATCTGGCAATAGAGTGTGATACACAATGTGTAGTGATGTGTTTTGAAGGTGACTTGTGTTTTTGAGTAAAGTCAGAGAAAGAGAGTTCATCGGGTGAATCGATGATCAAAAGAAACAACAGAAACTCTATGCTTGATAGGTATTAAAGAAGTGTTGCTGTTCGAGTCATTGTAGTTTGAGTAAAACACCCTTCAAGACAAAAAAAAATCAATATTAGTGATAACATGATTAATTGTGGGGTCAGTGTGATAATAAAAGTGAGATAAGAAAGGGCAATTGGATTTTCAGGACTTAAATTGCTGTATGTATATTTCAATGTGACAGTACACTGTATTTTGACTGGCAGAGAAACTAAATAACTTGAAGATGCTTTTGAACTCAAAAGGATGCCAAACCTCATTAACCTCAAGTTAAAATCCTGACACATTGGACACATCACATCACCCTAAATTATCATTGTGCATTGTGAGTTAAGGTTCAGGCTTATGTGTGTGAAGGTAAGTATTATCATTCCAACTTTTAGTTTAAAAATGCAGAAGCAGCTTACTCTCTGAAGATGCAGGGCAATCCAGAAAGAATGAAAGTGAGACACAGTTAGATAATAAGAAGTGGAAAAACTGCTGTTACCTTATCCTGAAAGTCTACAAATGACAGTCACTATTTTATAATTGCTTACCTCTTTTTTAATAAGGTACTGAAGTCCAGCTCTCCTGAATCTTCCTTTCCATCTGTACTACTGCAGAAATATTAGCCACCAGCAGAACAACATCAAAATTAACAGCACAGAAGACTACTTGTATACTTTATCCAAAGAAAAGAACAATGTTAATACTTTTCTTTTCATTTCTTGGCTTATCCACAATATTATTATTTTCCTGTTTACTCGTCCAATAAGCATGTGTAGAAGGATACTGAGTGGTACTGAACAACAGAAATATTAAACACTAAAATCAAGCTAAGATTAACGAAGAGAAATTGGATTGGACAGTATCACTCTACACAACGAAAATGAGTGGTTTTATGCATAAAATACATGAATGAACATGCAGATGTTTTGCTGGAGAGACAGGTGTTGCCATGTTTAAAGGAACGGTGCGACCTTTTGGGAAAAAGGTTTATTTATTTATACAACTCTATGTTTGTGTGTTTACCATGGAGCCAGTAAACTTGAAGCAGGGGTAAACAGGAAGCCTGGCTCAAAGTTATAAATCTGCCAACCAGGTCCGCTAATTGATGCAGTATATCTAATTTGTTTAACACAAATTCAGAGACAAGGGGGTAGAGAGAGCAAGGGGGATCAATCAAAGGAACACGTTGCGTGATTATGTGTGTGTACCTTAACCATAAGGCTACCAGGGCACCTGTTTTAAAGAGAGTCAGGCTAGCTGTTTACCCCTGCTTCTAGTCCTGCTAGGCTAATCGAGCATGGTCTCATCCCAGGGCATCAAATACCAACGCTTCAAACTTAACACAAAGATGTGAGAGTGGTCTTAATCCCCTCATCTAACTCTGGAAAAGAAAGTGAATATGCACATTTCCCAAAATGTCAAACTATTCTTTTAATCCATGAGCAGCAGTAGTCATCCAAGCAAGAACAACACAAAACACTCAAGCTTAAAGAAAACAACGGTCACAGTAGTGTCTGCTTGACTCAAATCAGTGGGATGAAATACATGGGCAGAGATTGGACTGTGTGCTTGGTTTATGTGGTGACGTTACAACACACCATAGCTGTGTTTCCTCTATGTGGCAACCCTGTGGAAGAGCTCAACAACTGAAAAGCCTTTCAGTCTTAGCACATCCTGCACTTTCAGTGCGATCAAACCACCGTCAAAGCTCGCTTTGCCGGGTAGCTGTTTGTGCAGCTTGATCTGCTGTTTTGATTGAGACCCAAGAGTAGATCAGAGAGAGCTGAAGGCTGCAACCAGCGCATGTTAATTAATAGTTTAATAACCAAATCTCAAGATCAAGATCTGCCTGAGTCTAAGGTTAACACAGTGACATCTACGATAGTTAGAGACTATACCCAGGATTTAGAATTTGAGTCCTCTTAGCTCTCTCACAGTCTTTTTTTCTGTGGTCATTCTCTCAAAATCCAACAGATTGGAGGCTGCACCATCCACAACACTGGTTCTGTTTTAATTTAAGACAGAGAAGAAACAGGCCACAGGAGAGAGAGAAAGAGTCTCTGATCCTGGTCCTGATTTGTCTGTTCTTTAACAATCAAAGTCCTCAGAGTATGAATGGAGCCTCCATTGTTGCAACAAACCCCTTTACTACCTTGTTTGTGGTCCACTTCTCTTCTTAGCGCCTTCATTCCTAATAAGTTAGCATTCCCACAGTTACTTGTAACTCAAAACATGATAATCATTCACTGAAGTTTGGCAACTGTGTCTGTAAAAAATTTAAAACTCTTTAATTCCATTGGACACTATTGCACAACCTCTTCAGCCCGTTAAGATCTAAATTATCTTCATGAATCTGAGTGTTCCCGTCACTATGCTGCCCACACAGTATATATGGAAATGTAGAGTAACGCACACTGGATGGTGCTTAAAATATGATTTAAATACACCTGACTTTACTGTACTGGTGTCATTTTTTATCACTTGATAACTGTCTTAATTGAAAAAAGAAACTAATTTGAGAGTCATTAAATGGCTGAAGAAAAAAATACATTTATATTTCCTAAATAGTCATTACAGTTTTTCTCAGTCGCTTTGGTGCATTTCTCAGATCAGAATTGAAATTCTCAAAACTAATTGTTCAACCTCCACATTCATCTTGTCACTTGCGCACATCATAAAAGCACTTTCTCATTGTTTTAAACAAATTGCAAATGACTTGAAATGACTGATGCAAATGATTATGTACAATTGTCTGCTGTTTCCTACATTATCAATTGCTTATGCCCTGCTGATCACAATGAATTCTACCAGTCTCTGTTGAATGTGTATGTATGTATATATATATATATATATATATATATATATATATATATATAAACGAATGTTGTTTTCCCCTGAGAACGGGATAATTAATTTTCTCGTGATCACGAGATAACAAACCATAGCTGAATACAGGGGCTGGCAGGCGTTTCTTTAGGATAATTTCAAAGCAATTACTGGTGTCAGTTCAGTTGGTAGAGCACCGGGCTTAGTTTGATTAGTTTGATTCCTGTTCTTGTTGACTTTCTTTTTCTTCTTTTGTGTGTATTATCCTCTTCAGCAAAATTGTTATGAAGAGATTGAGGGGAATCCAATCACACATTTCCCGACGGCTATTTCAAAGGTTTCGAAAGTCGTCAGGAAATGTGTAACGTTACATGGATTCCCCTGAATGAGAAGGAATTTCTGTCTCTGCCTGGGAATGATGGGGAAATGAAAAGTCCATAGGTTGATGGATGTGGACCAAGAAAGCACAGAGTCCAGCACTTGCTTCACAGTAATGTGAGCATGTGAAACAGTCTTTTCATAAGAACTTTGTTGAAGAGGATTATGAAAAATATAAAAAAGTCTTATTAAAATTTAGTCTTCATTGAGAATTGAGCACACAACCTTAAACCTATAAGTCCTATGCTCTACCAAGTGAGCTAACCAAAAATACAACAAATCACACTATAATTACTATTATGGTTATCTCGAAATCACGAGAAAATGATTTGATTAGGGCTTCATATATATATATATATATATATGTGTGTGTATATATATATATATATATATATATATATATATATATATAGATAGACATTCTATACATGTCTATTAGAATTTTTGAGATATCTGTTGTGATGTGGAAGAGAATCTGTGATACAAAAGATCGGAACATCAGCCAAAGGGGTGTATCCCATGCTACAGTCCTGTCTCTTTCTTTTCTTCTTACAATCACATGCTCTGTCAACAAATTACAGTACAAACAGTAAAAGCATAGCTGTGATTCCTGTCCTCTCTCCTGCAATGTATAACTTTGTACTGGTGAAAGTGATATATGCCATACAAAAAAAGTGCAGCCTTGTGCATTTTCAATCATTGTCATCAAAATCTTAGCCAAAATGTACATCAGAAAATACTTACAGAGTACACTGTTATATTGACAAGATGGCTAAACATTTTGACTTGCTTGTTCATAAACAAGACACAAGGACTTGTCGTTCTGATGGCACTGACAAGTTCAATGACATAAAGATTTGCTTTTGAGAGATAGACTAAGGATTTTGAGCAAGTTATGGGCTTTTGCAGGTAATCCAATGTGTTGTGCTGTTTGTACTACCTGTTTCGAGAAATGCACTTACTGTTTTGCAAATGTTAAGGATGATTTGAGAAATGCACCAAAATGACTGAGAAAAACTGTAACACACTGTACACTTGTGCATACTTTTTTAAAATTCAGATTTTGTGGCTTTTAGGAGTTTTCAATGTTACATATAGTTTTGCAGTGTTTTTATCATAAGACAATGATTAAAAGATTTTAAAACTCGGGTGAGGAACATAGCTTTAAAAGACATTTACAGCACAATAGCTGCTGACGTGATATTTAAGATGACTTACTTAGATATTTAACAATATCTTAGATGGCTGATATAGCATTAAACTGACTCAGCACTTACTGTAAATATAATATAAAACTATTAGTTAAAAGTGAATATTGTTTGTAACTGACCAATTATTTCAGTTTCTAAGGTACAAGGGTTTGCTTTAGCCCTGTAAGGAAAAGAAACACAGTTTGACTTTTATAGCTGTATGATACTGTTGGTGAAATGTGTGAGGAGACCAGCTGATGATACCTTTAATAAGAAACTACTGTGAAACTAATTGATCAGCATTGATGAATTCTAAAGTGGCCAAAGGTATTTTGTATTTTATACAAAGTAATAAAGTCTTGTTAAACTTACGTGCGCCTAAAAGCTGCTCTTATATCCAAACCTTCAGCAGCAGAAGCCTCTGAAAAGCAGAGCCGTACCAATATCATTGTGAAACAACAAAATCATATTAGCGACTGAAATGGTAATATTAGAAACATTATATTTGTGAGTTTCACAACAACAAACAAAGTTAAACAAAGTATTCTGACAATAGGCTCACTCACCATGTACAGTCAAGTCAAAATTACAGCTGTCAAACTTGTCCCTGGATGTGACCTCACATCTGTAAGCTCCAGCAAAGTTGGCCTTAGCTCCGATAACGTGCATCTCAAACGTGTAGACCTGCAATCATATGCATGAGGACAGATGTGATAAGGGTAAACAACACAGTGAGGCAAATGAACATATTTAGTTGAAAACCTTGTTAAACGGATGCTTCATATGCATTCATATGTTGCATTTCATTATAAATTCATATTTGTGATTTTTATGGAGTAGGCTTCTGATTTTCCCCGCACAGCTTCCTTTCAAAGGTTTCTCACTCCAGCTTGTTCTGACATTCTGAGATGAAATTTGTAGGGTAAGGTCTTACATTCTCCCAACAACGTTACCTCTAAGGTAGCGTGCCTGTGGTTCATGATGTTATCAGAATGAGGGACTGAGGCAAGAGCTTGCAAAACTCAGGGTGAGAAAGGCAAGACTTTCAACACCTTTGTTGCCTCAAAGTAAAACGACATTTTGCAGTTGTTAAATGGTATTCATTCCTATGAAAAAAATACATATCCTTCTCAGTTATCTAGTCACAAGCTCTATATCAAAATATGAAATACTTTCCCTGCTATGTCTATGTTTCTGCTTTAGTGTCTGCAACATTAAGTCACATTACCTTCGTGTTGCGGTCATATGTTTCCTTTAGCTGCAGGTGTTTTCCAGACTTGCTGGCGAGGTCCATCCACTTCCCTTTGAACCATTTAATGGTTGGTTTCTTCAGCAATGATTCAGCATTCACTTTAGCCACAAACGTGATGTTTTCACCTGCACAGAAGAACAATTTGGCATGTGGTTTATCTTTGAGGTTTTGCTGTTATTTTGTTTATTCTGTGATGAAAGTCTACAAATTATCAGCACATTACGTGCACATTTTATACATTCAGTGTCATGCTATATCTCTATGGATATAAATATCGATAACTTTTATCACTTTCATTCATGTACATGTACATTTAACAAAACAGTTTATTAACAATTTGTTACAAATGGTAGTTTTCAAAAAAAGCACCAGTAAAATATTCTTAAAATAATTTCCACAAGATAAGATAAGATAAGATAAGATGCTACTCTATTTATCCCTCATAGGGGAAAGTCGAGTTGGCTCAGGCAGATATAGAGCTAAGTAGAAGTAGAAGTAGTAGTAGTTATACTCATGAATTTCCATTGCTTCTTTTCACATTTCCCAATACCTTTCGCACTTCAGTGTTTTAGCTGCAAAATAAATAACAAAATTGCACTAACACTGATGTTATTTTATTATTATGTATTAAAAGAATTCATGTATTTGAAGCCACTCACCTACAGTGACCTCTCCACTCTGTGGTTTTTCTGTAAAGAGTCCAGTCAGGTCCTGTCTTGTATCTGGAGGCTGGGGGTCTGAAAAGCCAACAGGTTCAGAGCAGAGTGCCACAGCACGAAGTTGAGGATTAAAATGTTAAATTCAAAAGCATGTTAGAAATCAGACCAGGAAATGAAAACCAGCATATCATGAGCTTCGAGCAATAGGGACGTTTTAAGATATTTATCAAGTTTTTATGTAATTCAAGACACCTTGGATAGGGAATAGGGTATGAAAATCCATTAAGAGAGACTTCTTACACTACATACAAAGGCAAGAGAAATCTATTTAAAGTTATAAGAGGATGGACTCTTGACTAATTGATTAAGTGCTTAATGACTAAACAAAGGAGTAAATGAGTGACTGAATGAACAAATGTGGGGACTTAAATACCCTCAGCTGGAGGAGCATCTTGAGCTGGGGCAGTAGTTTGGTCCTCTGTGGGTGCTGCTGCAGGTGGAGCTGGGGCCTGCTCTGGTTCTGCACTGGACTCCCCCGGCCCATCAGCAGGGGCAACTGGAGCTCTTGTGTTACCATCTCCATAGAGATAACAAGTCACATGTTAAAGGGACAATGAAAAACCCACATACACATACACTATCTACTAAAGAGAAATCCACTCCAAAAAGCAAGTGACCAGTCTAACAAATTTAATTCATATTTGTGAGAAGGACTTAACACATTCATATTTTGTATATGAAGACACTTTTCTTTTTTTTTTTTTACATTTATACTATTTAATCTAATTGATATTCTTTTAAACACAGTTTTGACAGAGTGAAAATGTTCTTTGGCAAACATTCATCGCCCAAATATTTCTTATGTCTTATCATTTTCAAACAGCCGGCTGATTTTCCATGCGTTATCAGCTGCCTCTCATGCCTATCCTGAGCGCCAGTCAAGTGGTGGTTACTCATGAGGAAATAATGTGCCGGTGTGAGGGTCAAGGTCGCTGTTCAGACAAACTAAAGGGTTGCTATGATATGAGCCACAGACAGCTGTGGGCAGTCTCTTGTAGCACACTGGGCCCATTAGTCTGCAGCCTTTCTTAAAGATTTGTTTCCACCTTATCAAACCCAAACAAACGACCTCAACAGGTCACACTGACAGACTGGCACAAATGTTGCTCTGTCACACACTTAGCACACAGTCATTCCAACATACAGTGCAGTGCTCCATAGATTTGATAAACTGCTGAACATGTGATTAGGCCAGTGATTAAGTCTTTATTAAGCTTGAGAGGTGCATTTGTAGTTGGATTTTGTTACATTTGGACAGAGCCAGCTGTTTACCCCTACTTCCAGTCTCTATGCAAAGATTGGCTAATAGTCTCCTGGTTGAAATTACAGTTCAGACATCAGAGTGGTGTCGATCTTCTCATCTAACTCTCTGCAATAAGCTAATAAGCATGTTTCCCAAAATGTCAAACAATTCCTTTAAAATATTCCTTTTCAGATAGACCACTCAAAGCTGTTTGTGAGATGTGCTGTTGAGCAGCTGTCAGAGAGTGCAGAGGGTGATTTTATGTGCAGAAACATCATGTGCATGCAGTGCATCAAGTATTTACTGCCTCAGTGGTTTTCTGCATTGAGTGCTTCGTTTTGCTTTGTGCTCTGTGTCGACCAGCAGCCTCGCAGGTGAGCAAGCAGACACCTCAAACACACAGCTGTAGCATCAAAGTCTCCCACCTGGCTTTGATACAACTTTCAGCTCAAACTTGACCTTTGACCCCCCAGCAATCACTCCATAGACATTGGCATCTTCCTTGGTAATGGCTTTTATAGTGAGGGTGTGCTTGTTTCCGTAGGCTGTGATCACGTATTTGTTGCCACTAGCAATGTCCTTTGAGTTGCACTGCCATTTTACTTTAGCATCAGGCTTCTCTGTCTCTGCTTCAAAGACCACAGAGGAGCCCTCCTCTGCCTCCCGAGTCTTTGGTTTCTTGGCAAATGCTGAAACTGGAGAGGGAGGGTGGGTTCAAAATAAAAAGTAAGCATTTTGAAGTGTCTATTAGACTGTTTTTTAACATGTCTGCTGTTAGTGTGTAATCTAATCCTCTTGAGGAGAAAACACAGATACAGTAATTGTCTTGATGAGTGGATATTGATGTGAGTGTCATTACACTGTGAGTAAAACAAATAACAGGTAAGAGTAGGCGAATCTTTGCACTTAGAGAGTTTTGTTAAAAGAAATAACAGATCCAGATAAATGTTAATATTGTTTTCCCCCCAAACTTTTCATCCATTGTGAAACAGAAGCCAATGACTGGAGAAGGCAGAGAAAGAGAGAGAGAAAAGATGAGAGAGAGGTAGAGGGGTAGAGAAGAGGCATAGGGCATTCAGCAAAAGGAGAAAAGGCTCATGAGCTGAGCAGAGCTGCTCATGTTGAAAAAGTACAGTGTTGTACAGTGTGCAGCACACTGGGTGGGGCTAAATGAAAACATTAAAATTTGCCTTTTCCCGCTCCCACACAGAATGTGATAACACAAACATCTGGCTTTCTAATAAGTCATATTTATGAAGTCACATGGTCACATATCTATCTATTATCTATCTATCCATCTATTTATTTATCTATCTTTGAGTGGTTGAAAAGACTAGAAAGGTGCTATACAAATACAGAGCATTACTTAAGTAAGTACAGAAGCATTTTCAGCTAGATGTACTTAAAGTATAAAGAGTACTCATAATGCAGAGTAACCCCTATTCAGAATGTCTTTCTATTGTATATTTGGATTATTATCACTGATAAACAAATACACAGCATTTAATTGTGTGTATTTTTAATGTGGAGCAAATTTTAAGTAATTTATATATTAAATGGTTATTTAATCTATAACAGTGCATTATAATTTATAAGATGAGAATATATGTAAACTATTAATGGGCAAAGGCACTAGTAGCTACAGCTGTCAGAAAGGTATAGTGAATTAAAATGCACAATATTAGCCTCTAAAAAGAAGTACAGTAGATCAGTAGTGTAATGTCTCAATCAATCATAGCTTAGTTCTTGAGTAAATGTACTTAGTCACATTCCAGAACTGCCTAAAAAAATGTTGGTCATTACAGGATGAACAATAGCCGTAGCACACACACTGTATCCATCCCTCCTGTCATCCTGATCAAGTGGTCCAATTAAGTCCATTCACATTTATGAATTCACATCCAGTCAAAACATTAGCTTTTGTTTTTGATTGTGGTGCTGAGTGGAACAGCCCAAAGCCAAACCAACGGTGGTCAGAGTCTTATCTGGAACATCTATAACAAACTTCACACAATAACAGAACTATCTACACATATAAATAGTAGTAACAGGCATGGGTAGTGATCCTAAATGGGGGGAAATCAATACATGGTGTCTATCAAAAAGTGTTGATTTTAAGTTTAACAAAGTTTTACATTCATTGTGGAAAACCACCGGCTGTTGCCTTTCCTGTTGTGTGAGGTTTTTTTTTTTGAAAAGATATAAAAAGTGCCCAGCAATGTCCTTTTCAAACACTTGTCGTCTTTGAAAAGGACCTAAAAATAGTGAGTGTAACTGACAGCCCTGGAAGTAGACATGTGTTTAACAGTAACACCAGGTGTTTGGGACCATGAAATGTAAGCAGGCAAAATGTAGGGGCTTATTATTTCCAGGTTTAAGTCCTGCACGGTTCAACAAAGCATTACAAAACCACACTAAACAAAAGAAACGCCACTTGCTGCAAGATGACCCTAATTTAAATATAGAATGCATATGTACCGGACTACTGAATGAGCAGTCTTGGCAGCCTTCAGCTGCAACAGGGGTGCAGGTATCATAGTTGAGGGATTAACTTGAGTATTTTTGTGACTCTAGAGGCACAGAAAGAATGATGTGCCTTCAGTCTGTCTGCAGCCAGCAGTAGTACGATGGAGCTCTCTTCATGTTGTCAATCCTTCATTCTGCTTTACCTTTCACACCTTTATCGCATTTAAGGTAAAATGACTTAACTAATCTTAGTTAATGTAAAATTCATTCAAAATTGTTTGTAGTGACTGGCAGTGAAATTACTAATAATACCACACTGTTAAATTAAATTCTCCTATTTAGATATTTAATTAAATTAGAGTTCACACTCAGGAAATATCTTGCTGGTATACTCTCAACAACTTTGTTAATTTAAGAACATAAATTCGTGTTGGTATAGGTTTATTTTTGGTAGTCTAGCCATAATATGACAGACAACAGATATTTATTTGGAATGTCTTTGTCTGTATACAAGATACTGTTCAGATTAATTTCACTGACAGTCAGCTGACATGTTGAAGAGAGCTGGCATTTTAACACTGATATCATTACTTTAGGGATGACTTATTGGATGGTTGGTGCTAATCAATGCAATATTAACCTTTTCAAAAAGAAAGTCTAATCTTTCTATGACTTAATGTAGTTTTCAAGACTTTCTTTTTTGTAATTATGTACTTCATTTTCATTTTCAATTAACATTTTATTATATTATTTATTCATGTATTATTTTTATCAATTAAAAATCTGCATTGTTTTAGTTAATAGCGTGTTTTAAAGGTACCTTGTGGAGTTTTTAACCATTAGTAGCGCTATAGGCCACTGTTTTCATGAGTGGGCGCTTATTTTGTTTTTATCATGCAACATGAAAGCACCTTTAATTAAAATGTGTCTTAAACCTGCAACATTGTTTTGGCTGCGAAATGTGTCTGAAAAATAATTGACTGCTTTGGCTAAAAACAACACTATGAAAATGTTGAGAGTGAACCAAAACAGTAAAGCTGCAGGGTGGACTGCTAAACAATGAGCTCAAAGTTTTCATAAAGCTCCTTAAAAGCCAAGTGGAGCTGCAGATTCAAGTTCATCACTTTTAGCAACCCCTTTCACATTGTCATTTTATAAATTATCATAAAAATTTGATTATAGACACTTTAAAATACACAGTTTTTACATTTAAGTTGGCAAAGCAAACCAAGTTTTTTAAATACTTCAAAACACTGAAAAAGATCGAGTTGATGATTGCATAGTCCGTCCTCACCGGAAAAATGGCCGTATAGGTTCCATTGGCTTATGTCACATGACTTACTTACTTCACGTGAATTAGATAACATACTTATTTTAACCCAAACCACAGTCTTTTCCTAAACCTAACCAAGTAATTTTGTTGTCTAATCCTAACCAAACTGTGACTGTTACAACGTTAACCACATGTTTAACATCATGTGACTTACGTCACTTGACTTAATCTACTTTATGTCCAGTATGCCTGTAGCCGGACTGGTACCTTCCAGCGATCATATATGTCGTTCTGGGACAACTGACAATGAACCTATTTTGTCATTTAGGTATAAGGACATGTTGTGATTGCAAGGTGTTGATCATAATTGATAATAAAGCTACAGGCAGAGACGATCACAACTTATTGTCCTTAACAAATCCTTGAAGCTAAAAGTCTTGGCACGCACAAGCTGGCCATTTGGACTGTACTGTGTCACCTGATATGAGATATGTTGGGCTTCTCACTCCACAAACAACAATCCATTACACCTAAGAGAGGGAAAAAGACCTGGGGAAAGTCATTTGTCAAGTTGGAATCCTGTCAGGCACTTTTGGATCTGTGGTTTTGTGAATGCAGTGATGCTGAAAATGTGACACAGCAGACAGTGTTTCCACCAGGCCCATGTGACATGTAACTGAGTTCAAGGGTGGATAATTGCACGTAGTATGTTGTAATTTAGGCTACTGCTACGTGAGTTTGACACAAGCTAATAGTTCCAACTCATTTAGCCATGGCATGTGTTTGAATTGTATGTGTTGACTTAATCTTAAACTGCATTCACTATCTGCAGACACGGGACATTTTAACCCACTTTACAATTTCATTTTTGTTTTCAATACACTTTAAAGTTAATATTCTTTTTTGGTTTATATAGGATTTTGCACCTTTTACTGTTTTTCATGCCTAATTTGTAGTATAGTAAAGTTTAAATGTCTTATCAAGGCATCTATGCTTGTCCTACTGCTTGTTTGACGTCAATTTCCCTATGTGGGATCAAAAAAGTTGATTTTGTTTTATGTTATCTTGTTTCTCTATTTTACAGTTGCTTTTGTCTGGAAATAATTAACCTGTAAATTAAAGTAATATGGTAGCTTATATTTTACACACTGGCAAATGGCTGAACATTTGCTTTCAATTGTGACAAAATGACAAAAATTGTGACTTAAAGAACACTATGGTTACACAATAAAAAAAAAACATACATACATGTACATACATGTAAAATGTAAATGTCACATTATTTTGCAAACAGTCACTCTCACGTGAGTGGTTTAGCTGTGGTTTACAGTTGCTTAAGAGGGGCGGGGCACAACACAGTAGAATATTCTCACCGATACTGTAATATCACATTGGTTGTTTCTTAGAAGAGGTTTCTGGTTAACGAGAAGATTGCACAATACAAGTAAAGTAACACCACTGGATATTCAGTTGCAACATGGTGCTAACAAAATAATGAGTAGGTAAATTAATAGGTCATGTGTACTGTTTGCTTTTTTCATGAACCACTTTACTGAAGATAGACATGTGGTCTGACAACAGGACCATACTAATATCAAAAAGTTTGTTTTTTTAGACAATGCACTCTAAGATGGTCTATTTCCATAATGAATTTATGTGTCATGACAAAATTTTCAAAAGTAGCTCAATGAGCACACTTACCTGCTTTTTTGACTGGCTCTGGCATCCTGAATGATCTCCTCTTGTCCACAGCGCGACTCACTGTTCATAGACAGTCTGCTGTCTATCTCAGCCCCCTGCTTTTAATACGTGCCCCCCTCTCCCCCTCCTCTTTGTGAACCATCCCATCTCTCCTGCCATTTTTTTTTATACACACACACACAATGTCCAAAAAACAACAACCACCCCCCTTCATCCTCCCCATCAAAGCTCATCCCATCCCAGCAGCAACTCTGCCCCCAGCCCATCCCCCCCAAGCCATGTCTGACCGAAGTCTATATTTCAACCATCCTTTCCTCCAACACCTCAGTTGACTGATAGGCCTCGAGAGGGAGGGGAAAGGATTTAAGGCTAAATTTAGAACCTTGAATCCAAAAAAAAATTGCTCTCCTGTGTTGCACCCTGTCACCCTGTAAATCTAAGAATGAATACAAGAGGATAGTTGAGAATGAAAGTGCCACAGTACTTGTTTTATCTATATGAGTTCATTTTCCCTTGATTAATTAACAAGGTCTTTGTCCATTAAGTTACATTAACCCTCTGGCGTCTAGATTTATTTTGTTTAGTTTTTGCAGACCCTGCATTCATTTTTGTTTATCACATTTTAAACCATCTGTCCTCATGACACATGCATGGTATAATTTTTCCAGCACAAATTCAGCTATCATTTTGTGTATTTAACAAAGTATAAAGCTGCCAGGAACCCAAAATGTATTTATTGTGTAATTTTACACACATTTCCAAAAAATTTGTGATAATCATTCAAAATGTATTGCTATAACAGTTCAAGGTTGGAAAATTATGTTTATACACACAACTACAGCACACAAATGTAAGAAATGTAAGTTTATTTTTGTGCCCTTTTCATAAAAAAAGTAGTGTATATGCCTGAAAACGAATGGAAATATTAATTATTCAAAGTTAAAACATTTTAAAGAAATGTTTTATAGTCCACAGACATAAATGGGATACCGTGTGAAAGCCCCTTATCAGCACTTTCAACTGATTTCCTCAGCTTGCCACTTTATAAAAAGTAATGTTACTAGTAACAAACATGCTCAGTCTATGCACTGATAAACAGAAAGACTCAGATTTTCACCTTCCATTTTACTTGTAAGCATTTCACCACACAAGATACCATCACCATTAATTACGATAATCTGATGCCCAAGTGTACTGGTATACTCCATGTACTGTATAGCTTTCATATTATTTATTGCATCTACAGTAATGTAAGACTGATTATCGAGCTCTGGTTAAGTTGTACGGTATTCTATTCTATTCAAGGCCATTTCTTTTCATCTTCTCACCTGTTAGTTGTGGGTATCAATTGCAACTTGACCATTGAGGGGAGCTGTTGGCTCTTGGGACACCAGGTGCTGAAGTATTTTTATATTTGCATACTACACTCATTACATTTTAGAAAGATAATATTCTTTTGTATTGCAGTGTTTGTGTTTATGTTTTTTTATTATTTGAGGTTTAAATGTTGTTTTGTTATATTTTATTGTATTTCAACTGTAAAAGTAGTTTGAAATGTGGTAAATAATTTTTCCAATTAAAGAGAGGTTTGATGGTAGTGAAGTTGATGGGCATTTTGGAGCCTCTCGGTATGTCTCTAAAAATTCAGACAGCTAAAAACTGGACACTTTCACTGCATAGCATACTATTAAGATAAAAACTCCAGATGTGTCACTTTGTGCACCCACTATGAGTAGAGAGTTGGTGCTTGTAGTGTAGTTGTTGCCAGATACATGTAAGAAGAGGGTGACAGGCCATTTCTTCCCCTTGCCCTGCATTAACCTTTTAGTTCCTCATATTCACCAGTTATCTTTACAGCTTTAATGAAAGGTGAGATACTTTATCTATTAACCTAACACTACACAACTTTATACAATGTTTAGCTCTTCTTCTTCTGCTTTTACCTCTGATGTGGATTGTTCTCTTACCAAAGATCTTCACAGCAGAAACAACACACATATATTTATGAACAATTTATTTTTTACAAGTCATTTTTAATCATAACAATGTCATGTATGTATACAAAACATTTGTGTCATGTGAATAATCACATTAATGGTCTTATCTTCATAATGACTTTTTTAAATATTAAATTGCAACGGAAATATGTACATACAGTAGTCTTACCTACTGTTTAAAGAGAACTTAAGCATGTCCAACACAAGAAGAGTCAAACACACTAGGACAATTTTTGTACAGATTAAACAGAAGAGATATAATGTGTTTATTAGTGAACTTTGGAGGCCAGATGGACAGAATTTGTTAACTTAGGGACGAGCCAGGCTAGATGTTTCTCTATGGGGCTATAACAGTGACACAAAAGTTTGGCATTAAAAAAAGTAAAAATAAAACACAGGCATTAAAAATGATTTAATTTTAATATGTTTGGCAATTTTTTAATGAGTGGTCACTGGTTTTCAGTTTCAACTTTCTGTCACTGTTTTGGAGTGGAGAGGAGGGGTCTGAGGGGAGGGGCAAGAACAGTGTGATTTACATATAATCTGCACACTAAGGAGAGAACTTCACTTTTCCAGAACCAGCTGTCCTCTCATCTGTCCTCTGAAGTTTCTGTCATATAATGTGCATGTCAATAAGACAGAAAGTTGAACCTGAAAACCAGTGACACTGAAAATAAGAGTGACATGAAGAAAAAATCTGAAGATTGTCATTGAAAAACACATCACACTGAAAAATTTTTCTTTTTCAGTAAGACTTTTTTCAGTGCCAATACAACTTTTTGCCAATGTTTCCTTTTTCAATTCCGGTTCTTCTTTAAATTCAAAATTGTATCTTTGATGCCAAAATGTAACGTCACTGTTCTATCTATTGCCTCCTTCTTCCAGTCTTAATGCTAAGATAAACCCATGCTTGCCATAACTTTATATTTGCTGTATCTTCATGAGAGTGGTTTCAATCTTCGCATAACTGTCAATTGATTTTTCAGACAGAATTGGAGTCAAAAGTTCACATGTCAAAATCAGATTTTGACATGTGAACAGAGATTTTAAAACCAGTGTCGTTTGTTAAAATACTGAGCTCTAAAACTGAGCACTATCATTATATGTTCATGTTGGTCAGTAGTGGTTTTTCTGATTTAAAGCTAATACCTCAGCCTCATACCTGCCAGTTTATTAGGTACACATAGCTAAAACTATTACAACATCCCTGCAATAAAACAGAATTGCATGACAGCTATAACCAATTTTTGATGAAACTATAGTTTGTGGTGCTGTTGAATCGTTTTGCATTCCACATGTCCTCCTGAACCCTAGCAACAAATACCTTGCAGTTCCAACTCTAGCCACCATGTCGAAATTGCTGCACTACAAAGTAGCTTGCTGCCTGGTAGGTTGGCTGGGTAAAGAGTGCAGATTTTGCATATGTCATAATATATATATGTATAGTATATATGTCTAAGGGAGCTTTTTCAAATCTGAGGGAGCCAAAAGGGACAAAATTCAGAAGATATTTATAACACTTTTTCAACTTCACAAATCCTGTACACATTTTCGAATAACAGGTACATTTTCATATTTGGTCCTGACTTTGTTTCCACACTGCTACTAAATTTTTTTTTCTTCCAGGAATTAAGACAGACAAACCAAACTGAGCTTTGTTTCTACTTAGGGTGACAAAGAAGAAAAGAAAAAGCTGGTCTCCAACATCTTGTTACATAGAGTCTTTGGGGATTTTGTCTCTTGTTCCATGCTTTTATGCTGCATTGGCTAGTATCTTCAAAAGACTGATCCCACTTTACAGCAATAATGGGGCTATTCACAAAATGCTATATACCAGATCAGCAAGGTTGATCAAGCATCTAACACCAGAAACTACACAAACTACTCCAATGTCAACACTTGTCACGAGTAAATCTTGACATTTCAGTATTACTCTTGCCTACACATATGGTTTTCTCTCCAGATGACTCTTCCCCAGAACCTCATCACTGAACTGGTATGTCAGCTTCTTTTTTATCTTTTTCACCTCTCCAGTTTTGCCGTAGTTGCGCAGGGCACGGGCCATCTTCTGATAGGTCATTTTTTTGCGGTTTCCCTTCTGGATTCCCCAGCGGTGTGCAAGAGCCTCCTTGTGTTTGGAAGAAAACTGGAATGTCCCTTTGTCTCTGTCAACCCACCAGATACTGTCCTTCATATCGCCGTTCCTTAAAAGGTCCAACAGGAACTGGTACAAACGGATCTTCTTTTTATTGCCTTTTGGAAACATCAGAGAGTTGCACCATTACTCATTTTAAACTGATGTTTTCCTATTAATTTTGAACAAATTCAGTAATATTACTCGTTGGAAATAAAAAAAAAACTATCACATTCACAACCATCCTCATTTATTAGTCTTGGAATAGTGACACTATAAATGGTGTGGTACAAATTCTTTAACTGTAAACAACACGTTTTCACTCTCAACTCGTGGTAAATCAACACTTGGGGCAAGTTTAATCTCAAAACTTTATGCACGGTTTGCTACGGTTTCGGGGCTGAATAACATGCTTCCTCAAAACAGTGTCGTTTGGTTCATGTGTCAGAGGTGTTACCCAATCAGCAGCGACATGTAAATAAACACAGCCATGTTTAAAAGGCATTAAGTGTGGTGCGCTTGCGTACACAACAGGACGGTAACGGCACCACTGTTTCACCCTTGGTGTCACTTTTTAACGCACTGGGTACTCCTCTGGCGCCATTTTTGCACATGCAGGGCTCCATGGTCAAGGTAGCAATAATAAACAAGAAATATCCAGTTGGACTTTCAAAATGAAACACATAGGTAACGTTGTGAAATGGTCGCAAGTTGGTTAGGTTAAGGAAAAGATCATGCTTTGGGTTAAAATAAGTGTGTTATGTAAGTTAAGTTGTGTAACTTAAGTTAAAAAGAAGTCAACATTGACTATTGATTTCACATGGGAAACAAACACCAGTCTCCTGGGTGAAAGTGAAAGAGTTATTTATACTAAGCTTACTTTTAGTAATAATGCAGACAAAGGGATACCCAGTGTGTCAAAAAGTGATGCCAAGAGGTCTTAACCGAGAGTCCATGTATGACGACTTGGGACTGAGACCAGGTTGGTTTTTGCTAGTTTCAACCAGTCTAGACCAACCATTTATATACCATAGATATGAGACCTAAAATATTAAGCTAATAAGACAATTTAACTGTGTGTAATGACTACAAAAGGAAACTTTCTAGATTCCAAGAAATGCAGATTTAACTCTCCACTACAGAAAGTTCCAGGTAACTGTAACTATAGCCCCTTTTCCACTGTACGGTACCAGCTCGACTCGCCCCGACTCTACTCGCCTTTTTTTGGTTTTCCATTGCAGAAAAGTTGTAGGCCTACCTGTACCTGCTACCAGTTACTTTTTTTTCGCATCACCTCCGTCGAGGCTCCAAGCGAGCCGAGGCGATACTAAAATGTGACGTGAAAACACAGCAGACTTCTGGTTGGTCAGAGAGAATCGTCACCATTCACCGCGTCAGACAGAGGCCAGCAACAGAAGTTTTATATTGTACAATTTTCATACGTTATTTCATTACTACATCCACTTCTGAAAAGTTTTGTGGTGAGAAATCAACTGTGTAGTATTCGAATATTGACAGTTTTACGAAAAGTGATGGCGGAACAAAAATGTTCTTGAATATTTTCGGCGCTGTGGAGCTCCGCAAGTGGCGGCGGGGGAAGCCTGTGCCAACCCGCGGGAGGAGCTCGCCAGGCCGGTCAGCCGCCCGCTCACAGAGCCCTCTGCTCCCACCGTCACCCAGACCGCTGCAGCAACAACGGCAGAAGAAAACACAGCTGTAAGGATTTCATACCTTCTATCTGTCTTTACATTCTGAGTAATGTAGAAACGTTTTAACTTAAATCAAGAGACAGCTGTGTGTGTGTTGCGTTGAAAATTACGTCGCGGCAGTTGTGTGTGGCATCGCTATGATGACCAGATTCATTAGCCGCTTTTTAAGTCCCCATATCTCTTTTCAAGGAACTAAAAGGTTCATTCAGCCCACTATTGTGTGCGTTTCCACTGTGGTCTAAAGACCTGCGAAGATTAGGCAAATTAACCAGCTGATGCATAGGCATCATTATTTGTAACCACTATCCATGAGCAACATTAAATGAACATCAGATTTGACTGGAATATAATGAAAAACTATAGGCTTTGCTTGACCATTAAAGCAGCTTTTTTGTGTGGGAGCTATAATGAAGAGACACACGATAAAGATCGTTACACATTTAATAGTAGCCAAACAAACTGCATAAAGCCGTAAAGTTCTTAAAATAACTCCAGCACAGAGAAAGCAACAAAAATAAAATCGCAGTTTGGAAGGTTATTAAAACATTTCCAGCGACAAGAGCTGCAGGACTCACGTCTGTGTCATCTGAGTGTTGGAGGAACGTGATGTTTAACGAGCTTAATTAACACTGTTAACACTGGGAGTTCCTCCAAAGGTGCGGTATAGTTCCTTTGGTCGAAACGCACCTATTGAGGGGCGCTATCTCTGGGTACTATCTGCAATGGAAAACGGAGCAAGGCCAAACCGAGTAGAGTAGAGTCGATGCGAGTTGAGCTGGTACTGGTAATGGAAAAATGGCATGAAACTCCTGAAATAGATTACTGTAACCACAAAAATTAAATCTGATTCTGTCTTAAAGACACTTACTTGACAGTCAAATTATCAAAACTGTCAGATTCAGTAGGCCTACATATATATAGTTGCCATTATTTGCAATATGTGATCATTTAAAGACCATTCATGTTCTGTCTCTGGTTTACCTTGTTTGGAACATGATTCTGAGATGCCCTGAGCTGGACAGATGGTCTCTTGGAGAACCGTGGTTACTTGTTTATCTGTGTGTTCTCTATTCATCTGTGCACATTCATACTCTAAATGTACAAGGACTCTGTAAGGCCACACTCAGATTAAAAAGGATGTTGCATTAAAAAGAAATGCAAAGGGATGCGTTGTTGTGGGCAAAGTATCAATGAAGTAGATGACATACAGTCACTGCCACTGAAGTGCTTGCATAGTTGCTTGAGTAACAAAGAACATCATGCAACTATTTAGATAGAGATAAGATACAATATAATATACAGGCACTGCAGACACAACTCATGCTCCGCTGGCCTTGTCAAGATGGCCAAAAGAGGAAGTGTAGAGCGAGCACGTAATTGCTGAGGAGATCTGGGGGTTACACCAGCAAACTACAGTTACCTGCAAGACCATTTACAAAGAGTGAGTAAGTAAATTCTGTTGTGATGGACATGACACCTGTTCAGTAAACAAGGTGCTGACTGCCAAATATATGCAGCAGAAACTGGTTAAATTAGACAGGGCAGACCAAAAGATGACTACACATCTCTGACATGTCTCATCACAAGGCCCAAGAGGTAGCCACTTTGGATAGCATGCCATTCTCCTAGTACATCTGCTGGGTTATTTCCACAGCCCAATGTAAGAATTCTTGAGATGCAAGAATCTAAAGCAAGTCCAGTGACTTAGCACTTCTAGATATACCATGACCTAGATGACTGAGAATCTTCACATGGCCAGCACAGTTGGTGTTTCTTAAAGTAACCGTGTTTACTGCTGTGTGCGCCCTCTGCACATGCAGTTACTGTATGAAATGGCCCATAAACGTGGTTCCTTACCCAGATCTCCTGGTGTGACATATGAGACTCGCTCTCTCAGACACTCATCATCAGACACCTCCAGCGGGGGACTTCGTCCTTCGTGCTCCTCATCATCAGAGCTGCGCTGGGACACGTGTGGTTGATACACAGGTCGAGAGAAGAACGCTACCTATAACACAGGAGCCAAAGTTTATTAGTCATTTGAAGTCATTTTACTTTTCAGTAATTCCCTTCATGTTGCTCCAAGGTTTTAAAAGAACACTTTTCCATTCTGTTTGTTTTTGTAAAGTCAGTATGTCTTTTCTTTTTTGTTTATACATTATGCGAAAGGAAAAATAAATCTAGTATAATTTTATGGAATCCTGCATGACATGTTTAGAAATTAGAGGATCTGACTGGGAAAATAAAACAAGCAATGTTTGGCTGTACAATGTGAACTTGTCATGCACATGTATGTTTGGAAGCATTGAAAAGAGTGCAATTGTTGTCCTTATACCCAGGGAGTGAACGCCAAACTGCAGAGCTTAACTTGAGCTTCACTGGCAATGATATTCAGTTGTGGAAAGTAAATAAGTACACTACTAAGTACTCTACTTGTGTAGAATTTTGAGGTACTTCAACTTGAATATTTCCATTTTCCAAGCTACTTTTTACTCCACTAAACATATTTACCAGCTATAGTTACTATAAGTTTACATATAAACTAAATGATCAGTTTATAAAATATTATGCATTATTGCCCATCGGGTTATGAAGCAGTTAAAATATGCTCCACCGTGACCAACATTTAAGCAACACTTACATGGTAATGCATCACTAATAACAACCCAATCATATAGAAATATAACACTGACAGGCATCATTCTGCATTATGAGAACTTTTACTTTTGATATTTTAATAATTTTACTAAAATTTTACTAAAGTTTTGAATGCAGAACTTTTACCTGTAATAGAGTGTTTTTGTAGTGTGGTACTTTTACTTCCAAAAATCCACTGAATACTACTTTCACCAGTGATGCTTTTTACATCTCATCCTACACAAACAAATACCTTTTTAATGGCTTTTTATTTTAATTCTCTGAAAATAACTTTCATACAGCCATATTTGACACTTTTGGATCTATTTTGCATTGGATTATTATGAAGTACAATTAGGTGATTTAGAGAGATCATGTTGCTACACATATATTGTGCTGTACCTAACATCAGGCACATATTCTGAAGCGTGGGTTTTTACTAAAGTCTTCTCACTGTAAGTGAAAGAGTATGGCAACATCTCTCTTCATGATCTGTGATGTGTGGACGCTGCTATAGCTGTATGCCTGGGTGGGCAACACTTCAATACACGTCAACATATTCATAACATCCTTTACAAAAAGCAGTTAGTGGTGGAAACCTACATGTGAATTCCATGTGTGAACAGTGGTTTTCACATTGTATTCTCATATCACGTTTCTATTGATGCATTAGCACCTTATTTTTATCACATACAAACACATTTTCCTCTAATTGTGAAAATGGCAGTCCTTTTTTTCAAAAGGGAAATTCAACTTGCTCACTAGTGAAAACCATCATGTAACCCATAAGTACGCATACTTTGTGGCTTCTTTGTAAGGCTACAAACAGCAAAAACACAAATTGTGAAGCTGAAATGAAATGTTTCTTGTGTTTTAGTAGGTAGGTGTTTGTGTACGTATGTTAGTTGTATGTCTGTGTCCCATGCTTTAATAAAGGATTTTAACACTGAAAACTGCTATTTAAAGTTTCATAGCATCCCATTCAACTGTGGGTGTACCATGCACAATAACAATCCTAATCAAATTGCAGTTCACCTGTGAGCAGAGCACAATGCACACACAAAAACTACATGAAATGAAATGAAAATTTTTAAATATATTCTTTCAAAGTGAAAAGGCAGTATCCTATAATAGTTAATTGTAGTATAGTTAAAAGTAATTAATACCAGGAAGGAACAAGAAGTTTATTTAGGTATGAAGAACAAATGCTTCCCAGTATTGCCAAAGATTGAAGGTATTTAAAATATGTTGTTTTATTTATTTATTTTTTACTATATGAAAAATTGAAAAATGGAATTTATGTTTAATATTTGACAACTTCACATGTTCACTGACTTTTTGATTTTTTGATCAAGTCAAAAATACAAATTGAAAAAAACGGGCCATGCACCAAATTTGATTTTATTTAATTTGTCTGATTTGTGTAACCAGGAAGTTGCTGACTTCTTTGGATCTTGCGCTTGATAAACATGCAGTAAATACACTTGGGCTATGGCAGTACCTGATTTATTGGTATAAACATGAGCCTAAACATCAATTTTAAGTTGTTTTTTTAACTACGTATTTTGGGATATTAAAAAAAAGGCTCAATTTGCAGAACACAGTCTAACTTAACGTGTGTGTGTACTGGGACAGGAATGGTAATGCTTCAGAACTTGCCTGAGAATCCTCCAAGATTTCTTCAGTATCAAATTAATTCTGTAATAACTCACTCTTTCCATGGCAGCATTATACTTACAGTGTCTTGTAAGAGTTTATCTTTTCACACAATTGAAGACTTTTAAGGTGACATTTTTCAAAATACTTCGTTAAACCATTAACAATATTGGTGTTCAAGCCTATATTCATTACGTTAAATGAGGTAGCGCCATCGTCTAAGTGTATTTTGTTGCAAAGTTAGGCTATCAAGTACAACACACAAAGAATAACTTGTCACACAAATCAGACACAGTAAGTATCTAACTCAAATTTGGTCCATGGCCCATTTTTTCATTTCCTATTTTTGACTTGGGCATAACATCAAAAAAGTATAAAAGCCAGTTGTTAGTTTCTTGTATTGGATTCATAGAATAAATAATAACAGAACAAGTGGTCCATGGATTTAAATCCATGACTCCTTTGGCCTCACCATTACCTCCAGTGGAGAAAGTGTTGGTGTATTTGGAAAGCCTGTAATCCTGACTAGAATTGTAAATTATGAATAATATAACAATACATATACATACAATGTAAGTTTTATGGTACATGTGATTACAATTTCTTTTATGTTCTCTTTTAGATTCTGTCTTTTAATGTCTGTTTTGTTATTTTAAATACATGTAAATGCGCTTTGAATTACCTTAAGTAAATGTGCCTTTCTGACCTCTGCTTGTCTTCACAGCTTGAGCTTGTAATGATATATCCAACATATGGTATGTGGAAGTGTTGAGGTTTCAGATTTGAAAATGTTCACTTGGTTAGACACACTGTACTTGTAACTTGTTATGTAGTCCAACACCAGAGATCTCTGTTCTACTTGAAGCTTAGCTGAGCCTTCAGACTCTACTAAAACAAAATTTTCATTTTAAACTGAAAGGAAAACTAGAAACACAGAAAAATAAATAAAATTAAAGTTTTTCTTGTAGCTCAAAGATTCACTTCCTGATTTTTGTCACAGGACCCTCTAACTCCTCAAATGTCCTCTCGGATTATAAACCCAACTGTGAATTATGTTGTCTCTGAAGATGTCTGCGTTTGAAGACGTCTCACTTCAGGTCATTACTGTCATCACTTCAACAATGAATGAGGCATCATGGCATGGAAGTCCCTGACTAATTATACAGCACATAACTCATCAGTTACTCTAACATTACATTGCTTTAGTAAAAAAACAAAAACAAAAAAAAAACAGCCATTATTTGTTTATTTGTCTGCATTTATTAGTCTACATTTATATTTGAATGCATGTAGTTGTTTGTTGTGTGCAGGTGCAACCGTGTGTGTGTGTGTTGATTTACTGAAAGTCTGTTAATTTTTTTAATGCATGAGTGTTTTGTTGTTGTTGGGTGACAGAAGGACTTACTGGTTGCTGTAACACATGTGAATTTGCCCCAAGATTTGGATCAAGCAGGTTTTCGGGTTCATATCGTATGGCCTCGTGTCGTATGAGGCCGGGCGGGTGGAGAGCCTGCACACTCTGCAGCTCTGTGAAGTTGGCCTCCTGCAGGTTTTCAAACTCTACAGGGTGTATGTGAGGGTGAGTGTGGTAGTCCCAGTGATCTAAAGAGAGAGAAGTGAGAAACTTCATAATGGCCACAGCTTTTTGTGGTTTCTTAAGGTCACTACTTTGATGTCTCAACAGTTGACACTTGTATTGTACTCCAACAAAAAAAAAGACCCTAGTAAGTTTAAGCCTCATACAAAGTCACGAACATGTCTTTTATAACGTGATATAGTAGAAATACATGTTTAAAAGTTTAGAAATGCCAGACTGTCTATGAAAATCATACTGACTTGACAACGAGCTGCTTACTCATAGTGCTTGAGTTTGCATAAAGCGGGTGAAATGAGGGGAATAATAGAGAATTCAGCATGAAGCTCTTTCCTGTTTGTTGCCACACTAGAAGTGTCGCCACAGCCGTTGGCTTTGAATTCGCGCTCCTCCTCATGTTGTCCTTGACTATGTTTTTCAGAATGTATTTTAGAATTAAACAAGAAAATTTTAACATGCCAGCTCTCAAGTTTCACTATGGAAATAGAGGAGAGCCAAATAGAAGAGAACAAGTATATCACACACTCTTAAAAGTAATAAATGAAACTGGATAATAATGCCATGTTGCACATCGACTTCAACACTGTAAGATCCTTCTTTTGTATATCAGTATATGTAGTGTATTCATTTTTATTTAAAGATTGTAGTAATAGGTGTGAGATATTCAGATATTAGACAACTGAAGCTTTCTCAGTGGGTTATAAGGCAAGGGAAAATAATTTCCCCCCTATTTAGATTGTTTTGGGGCAATATTCAAAACAGTTGATTACAAGAGAAAGTAAAGCACCTCTCTTGTATCAACAAAACCCCATGGGGCGAAAGTTGTTCTATGTCTGTAGTTGTAGCGAGCCGAAAGAAATGGCATCTGTTTCCTGTGTTCCATACACCCTAATGTGGTGCGCTCCAGCTGCACACACTGCAGACTTTTTATGTACAATATACCAGAAAAAGTCAGTGTCACCACATCAGGTCATGGTGATTAATGTGAAGAATAAAATGACAGCTGACTAAATGACTAAAATTACAATTTTCTTTTAGTGAAATGAAGACACTTCAAAACAAGAGTCAAGTCGGTGGATTTAGTATGTGTCATTAACATTTTCCCATACAATCATCATCATTCGATTGCATTTTTAAAAATCTTTCATTTAAACCTCATTCACTGTGATTAAATAGATCAACTGGGGATTTAAATTGAAACGCTTTTGAAACAAAATCAATGTTGAAGTAAAACTCACCTGCCTGGATATCAGCATCTAAAACATATGGATTATAATATTCTGTAATTGGATGTCTGTAGATCTCAGGATCGTACATTTCTTCTGAGTGCTGAAAGAGCAAATAAAAACACTTTCAGCCACAAAATATCATGACAGGAAAATATTATTATATATATTTTCTGGATGGTGTATATGAAACAGACAACATCCATTATATCATTACTCATGTAATCATTTAATGGAAATAATCAAACTCACCTTTTATGAAATATTCACATTGTTTCTAAATATGTAAATTAGATGATACATTAGGAGTATTTGTGTTTTAATAATGATTTTTTTTTCTTGCCACTACTGTTCTGAAACTGTCAAGATCTTTTGAGTTTCATTTTCATGTTGCCTGTAATATAAAAGACTTCTAGACTTTGCGTCCTGTATTCAAATTGAAGTAGACTCACATTAAGTCATCTAATTTTAAATAATACATGTCATCCGTCCTCTTGACTCTTAAATGTGTTTCTGGTTAATGCTACATTAAAAACAAACTATTCCTACAAGGAACTCTTTCAAGCTTCACATGCTAGAAAGTCTCCTGAGAGTTTAGATAATAAGAAAATAAATAAGATACTTACAGGTGGGATGAGGTAGCTCTCCATTCTGTATGGATGCAACATGGAGACCTCTTCTCCAGTAGACCAAGTCTCAGACGCTTTACTGGCAAAACACTCTCTCACAACCTTTCAAAACTTTTGCGGCACCATTGCACAATGTTTCAAAATTTCCTCTCACTCAACAAAGACCAAAAAATGTCTCTCTCTCTCTCTTATTGTATAGTGAACACTTAAGAACTTAGCTACTCTCGGAGGCCTTCAGCTGTGTCAGATAAAATTAAATTAACGAGGCCCGCTGTTTGACTGTAAAATGAAAAAGGAACTTTTGACTTCTGTAAAATGTCTGTGGGTGGGAGCAATAGAGTGTGTCTGCTAAAGGTTCCTGGTCATTGATGATTTGTCAGGGGAGACCATGAAACTCCATATTTATCAGGGTCTATATACTGTTCCCTCCTCTTAGCAGCCAATCATCTTCAAGGCATTTCCTCACTGTCAGTCCCCCCCTGATGTGGCAAACACAGGTTGCAATGAACTGTTGAACATTTTAAGTTTAAGTTTGGTTGATTTTATTAATATCCTTTGCTTTTAAAATATGTTTAATTCAAACTATAGCATTGGCTATGGTCTCAACAGCAGTATCTGGTGAAAAATGTGGCTTTTGTCATACAAGGCATAATGGGTACCATTTAGCATTTTTATGCAGTATGTAAGCATTTAATAAACAGTTTATTACAATGTTATTAATTGCAGATATAAGGAACTGTTTGTGTTTATTAATGTGTTTTTGCAGAGCTGATGTATAAAGCTAATGAATGATAATATACTAAAATATATCTAGTAATATAAATGTCTTAATTTGAGGAAGTTATAATTGTTGACAAATACTGAATATTAACACTTACGTCTACATTACAGAGTGTCATAAACCATTTATTTAAGGTTTAAATAAGGCTTATAAATGCTATATTGGGGGGTTTTAAGTTAAGTATTTCAGGACAACAAAGACAGGATTGTGAAGCAATGGATATTATTTTTAGCTGTTAGTACACTGTGTGAAGTTTAAGTGTCACATTGTAAACAATCATGCATCCGGGTTCTGAATGCAAACCTGAAACTGAAGGACTGAAAGTGTACGCTGTGGCAAAATGACTAAAACATGTTGTGGGGTGATGTAAACAGAAGTTTGTTTAGGAAAAATGTTGGCACACAAACATGCCCACACACACCCGCACAGACACACATACACACACACACACACAAACACACACACACACAGCTGGAAGATAAGATGAAGGTACAGTATCTGTGTTGTAACCACATTGAGTGAAATGAAGATTATTATTATCACAAAGAGGAGATACTGTTCTTGGGAGGAGATTGAGTCCATCTGCTGTAATTACCAACTAAGAAACTGCAAAAGCCTGTTTGTTTGGCTCAGTAAAACATTGTTATGTAACATACTATGGATATTTATTCTGTCTACTGTACGTTCTCAATGCATTGGGGCAAAATGAAAGTTAAATATGTTGGTTACCAGTTTCTGAACACATCACGGCAACTGTAATAACTGAAGATACTGCATATTTCCCAGATGCTGAGATAACTGTTAATAAGTGAATAGTACAGTTAACAGTGTAGCACAAATCTGTGTGTATATTGTTAGCGCTGCCTGTTGTAGAGGAAGACTGCAGCATTGTGATAAGGCAATGCCCTGAAAATATTACTTTCTGTAAGATCAAAATACTGAGGTTATGTTTATCTTCTTACCGCAGTCAGTGTGCTAATTCCTATGGGTGCTGAGATCTCATCTACAGATTAAAAGCATGATCAAATCCTCTTTAAAATGCTGCTTTCATAAAGTAGTTAGCTACATTAATCACACAGGAAGGTGCAGTAGATAGTGATTGTCACTGGGGATAATTATGGTGTAGATAATTATAGATAATTATTTCTCTTCTTTTGTGCATTCTATGTTGCATGCTTTTTTAAAGTGGTTAAGATACTTGTGTCTTCATGTCTGTTGTAATTTCAAAGGCTTTTGATCAATGTGTTGGCCTGTTTTCCTTGTTGACTGGTGGAAGACCATGATCGTTAGAGTCTTTGTTTGGGGAGCTGTTAAAACCACACAGACTGTGGCCAGCCCCGACCAGCCCTAATCACAGTTGGCAGTGTAAAACTGATGACATATACAGTAGCATTTTCCGAGAGTATTAATACACAGAGGGGGCTGCAGAAAGCCATGCACTATTTCCATCACAACTATTTTCAGTGAATCCAAAAGATAATTATTGGGGTTTTTTGATGAGTTTTTGATCATGTTGAGCAACATAATAACAGAAAAGCAACAGTTTAAAATGCATTCTATGTATAACCTAAGCTAAGCTAAAATTTGAGTGTGATTCTACTTACAGTATAATACTAAGTCAAGTTTGATCATTTAACCACACGGTACGTGTTAACATTCAATTATAGAACTGAAATGTTAGCTGATGTAGAGTTTTAACAAATTGATACTAACATCAACTCAATTGCAACTTAGTGGGTAATAAAAGTTTAATGTTATCATCTTCAGAGGTACTTAAGTAAATGTTAATACCATCCATCCATCGTCAACCCCTTATCCTGCGTACAGGGTCGGGGGGGGGGGCTTAATTATTGATGCAAAAATGTGTATGTCACATAATGTTGCAGCTTGTAAAGCTGGAGATAATTTATATTACAATTACTTTAAACTGTATACTGGTGGTTAGCTTAACCTACAACAAACCTAGGATAGGCAACGAACCAGCAAGGGACAGCTAGATTTTGAAAGTATCCAACCAAAGAAATCCCAACCCCTCCCTTCAGGCCTCCCTCCAAAGCCACTCCACAGGTAGGCAGGTCAGTAGGTATGCAGGCAGGTAGGCCAGCCAATGTTTATTACAGTCCTGCGACAGCCACAGATAACCACAGCAAAGCCACCCAATGAGTCAAAGAGTTATATCAACTGCTGTGGTTATTCAGGAAAATAAATAGTCTGCATCAGTCATTTGTTCAAATTTATTCAACACATTATTTTGGGTGCAAATTGATCTGTAAAAGAGAAATCCTGCACACTGTCGATCACTTGCACTTACGTTAATAATGATGTTTCGGCCCTCTAAACTGTTTTTCAGGTAAAATTCATACAGGTTAACAGCTCCAGTGTACTGACAATTTATGTTACCTATAAAGATGTGCTACTTTTCAGTTCTTTGCATGCGGTTGTGGTTATGGTCACAGGTAGGAGTAGGTGCCATTAATTTGCATTAAGGTACCATTTTTTGACAGGGAAGCATAAATCGTCAGACACTGCCACCAGTTTGCAGGATTAACTAAATTACTGCCTTTATACTGTTTCTGATCTCATAGAACTTCGCACACTCTAAAAGTACAATAACATCATACTACATATAACTTTACTAGTACTTCATTTGAGAAACAGCTTAAATTAATGATTGAGTTGAGACAATGCATTTCTTTATCCAGTGTGCGCCAGCAGAGGTATTTACAGAGATGGTCAAAAGAAAATGGATTGAAGATATTGATTTTATCACTGTTGCACCTGCAGAAAAGTAATTTAAAACTGGAGGTAAGTCAAGTGACGTTCAGGTCTGTTATAATAATTACTGTAGTAACTGTTTCTCTTAGCTAGCCATTGACACTGACTCAACTTTAACACAGACTATTTGAATCTAAATTTAATTTGATTTTTAAAATCATACATCTGGTTTGGTCTTCTCTCTGATTTTATACAAGTAACTGCACTAGTCTAGGTCTGTTTGTCTTCCTTGTGGCCTGAGAGATGAAGTACACAGTACATGCACACCAACAGTGACATATTATTAAATGAGGAACTGGGAACTTGTCTTTCAGATTCAGTTCCTTGAAGGTTGCCTTTAAATTAATCTATTTACGTGTCATATGGTCAGGATCATCCAGACCTCTTTAAGGGTTGGTTGCCTTGGTGGCACATTTTTCTTTGTGTGACATGATGGCCTAATGGTTTAATCTAGTGCTCTTAAACCATAGTGCCAAGTCTATGTGCAATCCTTTCTCTTACAGTATGCAGTGTGGACTGCTGAAACATCTTTTGACAAGACATTTATTCCATACCAGCTCCAGGTGGTGTAATTAAAACAATAGCGTGTCAGTGTAAGAAATAGTAACTAAAGATAAAAAGAAACAAACCGAGCTGTGTGACCAATGAAAATGACTTATTGTGTGAGCCATATTAGAAACTACAGGAAACAGAAGAAGGCAAATAACACTTTTGGCTTATTACACCAAAATCATTTCCACTTATTACAGTGCTCCTGGAATACAGATCAACCGCATGTACTCAGTCACAGTAACCATCCTGCTTTTTAAAATTTCTTATTATTAACACATTTTGAGCCCAGAGTGTGTTTATTTAAGCCTTTAGCGCTTCTATTTCGCATTCTGCATGCAGATTGCAACATTGTAAAGAGACTGTAAACACGGTCGCCCTGACAGATCACATGCTGTGCATTGTTTTTCCAAAAAGTTTCCAGTCGTCATGTGCATGTGATTTTTTTTCAAAAACTTCAACTAGCTTTGCCAATTTACACTCAGAGGCCACTTTAGTAGGTACACCTGTAAAATCTAATGCAGTCCAACACCACAGCTCAGCCATAAATTCTACCTTTACAAAGATAATAATGTTCATTTTTGATTTACACTGTAAAATAGGTATCAATTCAACTGTTTGTTCATTATTGAGGTTGTAGTTTGCAGTGGTGCTATCAACCATGGAACCAGGAGTCTAGCTGTATTACCTATATGTATTGATAATGCAGTGGTAGACACAAAAACATGAACTCTCTTAAAATATAATGAAATCTAATACAATAGTCAGAACATGTGAGACTCACACAATGTCCAGTTTTAGCTAAGAATGTGTCAGAGATGTGTTGATTCATAATACACCACCGGTTCACAGCTGAAAAAACAGTGGTGGAATTTAACTTAGCATATTTACTCAAGTACTGTACGTACACGCAGGTACACGTTTGAGATACTTTACTTGGGTATTTCCTTTTGATGCCTCTGTAGGCTATACTACTAATATCGTACTTTTTACACTGCATTTAGTGCTTAGCTATGGTTACAGGTTTTTACAAATTAAGATGCTATATAAACCTTACAAAACATATGATGGGCTTGTAAAATATTATACTCAACAACATACTTAAAATTAGCTCTACCTCGACCAACAGGAGTACACTACAATAGTACAATACTACTTACAACTTACACATTAATGCATCAGTAATTAGTAATGGCATTTTCTGCACTGCATAATTTGATAGTTTAAATATACATTTTGCTAATTATATATATACTTAAATTGAAAAAAATAAATAAAAGAGCTGCAACTGTGGCAACAAGAGTCAGTTATTGCAGAATGTAGAGTAACATCAGCCTCCATACTGGCAGCAGAACCCCTGAGTGTGCTGAAATGAGCAACAGGGAGTTTATTGCTTATAAATTCAAGTTTTAATTTGTAAGAGTAAGATTGTGTTTTTAAGATAATTACATAAAATGACATGACATTGCTTTAAGTAACATTTTTCAAAGTTGGACTTATTCATAATTGAGTGTTTAGTGTGGTATTTAAAGAAATAGTTGGGCATTTTGGGAAATACACTTGCTTTCTCGGTGAGAGTTAGATGAGAATAGTGACACCAGTGTCATTTCTCTATGTTAAATATGAAGCTACTGCCAGAAGCTGGTTGGCTTAGCTTAGCACAAAGACAGGAAAATGGGGTAAACTTGTTGTAAAGGTAACAAACTCCACCAGCACATCCAAGACTCACTAATTAACACATTATATGTTAGTTGTTGAATCTGTGGAGTTTTGTGCCGGACTATTCCTTGACCAGGCATAAACAAGACGCAACATTAGTGAGCATGGGAGGTGCTAGCAAGCAAATTGTTTCACCTATGAACACTAAATGGGTGTTCATGTTATGGTGTCCAGTCTTTTCTCACTCAAAAACATGTACAATGAGATATAGTGTATAAAATAAAGTTGCCAGAATTGTTATATTTATTTTCAAGTGTAAGTGACACACTGTGAAGTTACATATTTGTGACCTGCAGTAGCTCTGACCAAGTACTGCATTCTGGTTTGGTTCCACCACAGGGTGTAACTGAGTACTTCACAGCTTTACATCTGAATGTAGTCACAAGATACATATCTCTGATGGTTAAAACTCACACACAAGCATGCAAACTGTTACATTGGCGCCTCTTAATACTCAGTCACATTGTTTGGCCTTCCTAGGGCCTGCTGTGTGAAGGTGTCAGTGTTCTCATCATCTGTCTTTGCATGCACTTATTTTAAGAGGCTACTAATATTCTGAAGGAAGCACAGTACAGTGGTTATCAAATGGTTCTGTTTCTGGTGCTGCTACAGCTTACTTAAAACTTAAAAACACAGGGATTATACAATGGAATATGTCTGTTATTTACTGTAGTCTGCTCCATTCACTTTTTGCAAGTTAGACTAAAGTCATAGTAATTACTCAGTTGACATGGATACATTAATTGTGCTATTATACATATTTTTTTGCTGACATTTAGAGTTTTTCTCAGACATGCGGAGTCTCCTTTGATTCAGTATCAGAAGATTCACAGCGGGTCACAAGATTGTGCCCGCACAGACTCGCAGAGGAGAATGACACGCATGACCACTGACTGTGGAAAACAGGATACAGGGTACGTCGCAACAGGAAGTGTTGCACTCCTCCTCTGCAGAACATCAGTTTGACCAGAATGACTGCAGGCTGATGTCCACACTCTGTAACTCCTGTGGCAGTATTCAAATTTCGTAATCATCTTCACTCACCATTTCTTCTCAGCTAGTTGAGCAATGCAGTGAAAAAGAAAGAGTTTTTGTCCAAAAAAACAAAAGAAAAAAAATCCCCAGGCAGGCTGTATTACTCTTAATAGCCTACTGGATGCATGCAAATAATAACTGACTTGGTAAATTGTGTATAGCAAAGTTTATATTTAGTGGGCTTTACACATTAATAACCACCCCTAAATAACTGAGAGTACATACATTTCTTGTTGTTGTTCCTTTTTTAGTGTAAATGTTTCAGCCTTCCACATGAAAAAATGCAAAGCATTTTAATTGCAATCTGTCAGGTCAAACATTAAAGATACAAAATTTGATGACTTAATTTAAATCAGTAGTAGTTAATGTCTGTCTATGTTTATATTTGAGTAAAGCAGGCAATCAACTAAATTATTTAAATATTGCATGAATTCCTACAAAAATGAAATCATTAAGCTAACAAACAAAAAGGAAAGTCTTGGAAATAATAAAACATAAGAAAATACTGCAGGTAAAATACATTTATCAGCTCATAAACTCAACATTGTATACTAAGTAATACTAAAACACAATCTCATATCACTGTGCTCATATAAGGAAAGTCAGGATACGCCCACAGTCTCACTCGGAGAACAATGTGCTTCGGTCTTACCATTGCACTCTGTACAACATCCAGCGATGAGCTGTTAAGGTGTCCACAGGGGAGCTGCTGAACTGCTGGAAGGAAAGGTGGTTGAAAAATGCAGGCTTTCTATATATCTCTGAATTAGCAGGGGAACTAAAAACTTCCTTAATTCTACCAATTTAGGTTGGTACCATAAGGCTTCTTCTTCTTCTTCTTCTCCTTCTTCTTCTTCCTTATTAAAACAAGAAGGTGACAAACTCTCCCTACAAAACAAAAAATTTAAGGCTATGAATTTAGTGTGCACTCATGATGCTGATGAGTTCCTTTGCTCACATCTTGAGTCTAAAGCCTGTGCCTCCATTAGACTTAAGTGTTTAACCTATTTTTATTATCGACTTTACTGCACATTAATTACCAACACACATGACACAATAAAGGTGACCAGGTTGTGTCAGCACTGCATGTCCACTAAGAATCACTAAGAATGTGACTATTTTTTTGATGATTCTGTGACCAGGAGTGTCCTAAAAGCAGCGGCGCACCTGTGACATACAAAGCTAGAATAAATAACAAGCATTCAAATCAGCTCATTCATTATCATTTGTTGTCAGTGAATGAATGAGAGGAGCTTGTTTGATAAACAGAGCAGCTGCTATCATGGTGAAGAGTGTCCAGACCAGCTTATACTAACAAAAAAAACAGAGGTGCAGAGTTACAATGTGCAAATATATAATGTGTGATACTGATATGTTTGTTCACACATAATAAAGTGAGAAGGAGTTTTTAGAAAACAGTTTAACTCACAAGTAAATGTGTATGCAGTATTTTTGTACTAAAATTGAATTCCACAGATATCCAACACACAAATTAATGCAAATTTCACTTAATTTTAAAAACAGAAGTACATGTGTTAGATGATTTTATTATATATTGACACCCTTGCATGGCTCATGACAATGTAAGCCACAAATTACCAGCAGATCTGAAGAAATTGTTACTTTGACATGCAATGCAATTGTGCAATCTGTGAGCACACGCAGGGGTTGTATTAACCTGAAAAAGTGGTACCCAACAATATGCATTCTGTTTATGTCGCATATGATTCTTATAATGCCTGCAAAACACTGAAATTATTACATAGAATATTTCAGTTCTGTGGGTGGACAGTCCACAGAGAAGGCCTATGTTTCCTGGCTGATAGTCACCAGAGGTTTCAGTGGCCATCATGTGTTTCACAATGACATGGAACAGTCGCTTGACATACGTGCAAGGGGACATCCAGCCCTCTCACTTCTTATTCCTGATTCCTCATTTTCTCTGGACTCCACAAGATTCAACTATCAGACTAGGCTGTGGGTATTATTAGACAAGGGTGAATCACAAGGCACATGGACACACAAACACACACAACCTCACACACGCAAAAAACCACTCACTGTGGAAAAGTACTTTATTCTAATTTTCTGACACATTAGAGTCCAACTCTACAGTAGTAGGCCTAATATGCTGTCTTAATCTGTTCAATATTATTTGAGTAAATTTTTTTTGAAAATCTTCAATCCTAAACCTACACACACAAACATGCACATTTACCCATTTAAACCCTTATAAGGCTATGGGCCCCTATCCCACCAAACAACAAGTTCCTCTTTCTTTATGTATTGCTCAAGTCAGAGAAGGATGACTCAGTGCGGATATTAATCATGTTTTTTTTGGTTATCTTCACATCTCACTGTGCTAAGTCCGCCTGTCAGAGCCGCAGTTAGACCATCTATTTTTAAAAATCTGAGAACTTAAAGATTGGTTAGACTTCAGCAACATCCCCAAAAAACATGTCGTCAGTTTAGCTTCGACTATATGTTGTTGACAGGAGTTAAGCTGTTCAAGCAAATGTATGATCACTGTTCGTGATCATACATTTGCCATTTCATGTTATTGTGCTATGGTGGCAATTATAAAAATGAAAAAGTAGACCAATATTATTCATTCTTAAAACTCCCTTTAACCATCTCAGGCCACGAGAAAGTAAGCACACAGGCTTGTTTTCTCACAGTTGGGCAAAAATACAGGGGGAGAGAGGTGGGGCCGGGGAATGATGGATACAGGTGGACAGGCGTCCTACTTCAACTCTGGAGGGACTGCTAAATCCCATATGTGATTAGCTGTAAGTGCACTTAAAAAGTAGATAATACTGAGGGAGAAGATAGAATGCACATACTTTGAAAATGTAATGAGATTTATTTTTTTCTTAGCTTTTTCAGGGCAAATGCCATCCGGGAGTAAACCTCTGTCATGTGCACCACCTGGTGGTCAGGCAGTTTATTAAGAGAACTAAACCAGAGGTGAGGTGGGGTTAGGAGAGCTGGCCACATACCATGCAACCCTTTCAAAGTGGGTACTAAAATGCTTGGTGCGGACCTTGACATACTGTACATTTAAAAATATATAGACTACTTTATAGACAACTGATTCACTATATTTGAACTACTTTTGTTAGAAAGACGTTTTGAGAGATGTATTCAGATTCTTTACTTAAAGCTGTGGTAAAAAATCTAGTTTAGAAGCATTTTTTGTTATATTTGTTGAAAGTTTATTTAAATCAAATGCTCTGACACAAAAATTTAAAAGGTCCGGTATCTGCAACTGTCGCAGGATTGTAATCAGCATGGCCAATGATTTCATTTGGTCTGAAATGATTGGTTGCCCTACCTGCCTGTCTACCTCCCTAACTACAGTACCTATCTGCTTACCTGGCCACCTGGCCGCCTGCCTACCTGCGTGCACTCTGCCCCTGCACTCATTGGGCATGAGCACTGACTCATGTCTCAGAAGCATCTAACAATAGAATGAGAGGCTAGTTCACCACTGCCCGCCCTCAAAAGTTATTCCCCACTGTTTATCATCATGCCTCTTTGTCACTCGTCGATACGACATGCATCACACACTTGTGAAGGAGGGATGAGCAGTTCTTTCATTGCTGGTGGTTGTTTCTTAGACATTGTGTTTGAAAACCTTCTAAAGCTGCTGAAGATACTGAGCTTGACTGAATGAGAGCATGCATGAGGAGGGGGGCTGCACAGGGTATGCATGAGCAGAGACTGACACTGCGTTAGAGACTTCTCCTGGCTCTGATTAGTTGTTTTGACTCAATGGATTCTTGAAAATGGCATCAGGAGCAGTAGGAGGAACCTTTTTTTCAGATTATCTGTCTCATGTTTAAGCAAATATGACAAAACGTTATTTTTAAAATAACTCCCTACTGCTGATTTAAATAAAGCTACAACACATGAATTGTAATAGTACAGAAGTATTATTAGCAAAATGTACTCATTCTGTAGAAAAGTTGTACTATTAATACATGATCAATTTGTTAAAGAGGTGGTATTATGCTCATTTTCAGGTTCAAAATCCTATTTAGGGGTTTTACCAGAACAGGTTTACATGGTTTAATTTTCAAAAAACACCGTATTTTTTTTCATACTGCACATTGCTGCAGCTTGAGGGCCTCGTTTTAGCTATGGAGTGATACATCTTGTCTCTAAATGATCTTTGTTGGGAGTTGCACATGCACAGTTCCTAGTTAAGGACTACTAGCCAATCAGAAGCAGAGAAGAGCAGGCAAGAGAAGCCCGTAAACAGCTTCAATTCAGCTGTACATGTTGCTGACCAGCTTGGCAACATGGACTGGAGAAAGAGTTTCAGAGTGGTGAGTTATTAATCTGTAACAAAAGTATCTTTCATCCATAAAGTTTTAACTGAGCTCTGTCTCTACATCACAGTAACAACTTTATGTCCATTGACTGCCTGGAGGGTAGCTAGTGTTTGGAAGGGAGATGAGAGGTGTGTGCTGCAGCTCAGTGTTTTTCCATCTGTGTTTTTGAAGACGTGTTGGGCGAGCGTTATTTGAGGCACATTTAGCTTTCTTAAAGGGAAGCGGCTGGACTACAAACGAGCCATTTTCAGGCAGTTCAGAGCAGAGTTTTCTGTGGGAGATGGGAACTCCCTCTGGGCTGGACTTTGGGCTTTTTCACTTTGCAAACCTACATGCACAAAAAAGGTAAATAACTCAATAAAGGATAGGAAAAAAGCCATAAGTACCACCTCTTTAATACTAATGCGTTTATGTGTAAGCAGAATTTCACCGTTTTAGTTTTAACTTATAAACAGTTTGGTAGATCATTGGCCCCAGCCTGGGCCCAGGCCTTTCCAAGGGGTTAAAAGGGAAAATGGGGCACAAATAAAGAAAAAACAATGATCTTTGCTTTTTTGCTAAATATTGGATTATTTCACCTATTTGAGCCTTGATCAGTCATTTAAATAAAACCATCTGACAAATTTAGATGGGAAATGGATCTTTGATGGAACTGCTAATAACAGACAACTCTGAACATCTGAAACATGACCAGGAGCCCTAGCTCAAAACACTGGTTTAACCATTAACAATGCATTGTGTTTTAATTTTTTTTTTTTATTCTAATCTGTAAAGTAGTATCTATAGCTGTCAAACAAAAGTACACAAACTGAAAATTGAGTAAATGTACTTAGTTACTTTGTTTTATTTTCATTTTAGGCTACAACTAAACCATCCTACCTTAACAGAGACTTCTGATGACTGGCGAAAGCACAGTTATTGAAATAGAACTATCAGTGTACCAATAGCCTGTACTTCCAATTAGTCTAAGTAGCATCACACTCTATGGGCAGCGCAACAAACTGTAACTGCCACTCAAGTCCTTGGAAGAGGACAAGGTAACGACAGCCAGGGAAGTGCTCTAATACGCAATTGAGAGGAAGGTGACATGGGCGGAACTGTGGAAGGCAGAGCCACAGCGGTTCAAGTTTCTCATCCAGGCGGTATATGAGGTGCTTCCCAGCCCACATATGGGGCAAAGTGGAGTCACCAGCATGTCCACTGAGCTGCTGCTCAAAGGCACTGGGAGAGGGAAGGTAAAGGTGGGGATATGACCAGGTGCTGAACGCCATCGCTGAGGCCATTGCTGCAGGAGTTGAGTGGGCCAAGCGCTCCCTCCCCTCCAAACAAGCCATCACCTTCATCAAAGCTGGAGAGCAGCCAAGACCAACAGAAAAAACATCTGCAGGCATCCCGGCCACTGCGAGGGACTGGCAGCTGTTGGTGGACCTGGAGCAGCAACTCAAGTTCCCCAACCAAGTGGTTCTGTTGGAGTTAACAGTCCCTTGGGAAGACTGCCTGGAAGAGGCCTTTAAAAGGAAGCTCGCCAAGTACGAAGGGGCTGGTTAGCGAGTGTCGACAAGCCGGATGGAGAGCGAGGTGTCTCCTAATAGAAGTCGGATGCAGGGGCTTTGCAGCCCCATCCTTGTTCAGAGCCTTCAGTCTGTTAGGAATCGATGGAGTGAGGAGGAGAAGAGCCATCCACAATACCACCAAAGCAGCAGAGAAAGCCTCAAGATGGATATGGCTCAAAAGAGGAGATCCATGGGGGCAAAGTAGCTAGATTCGGCAACTGGACACAAGCTGGGATCTGAACAGCCTCAGCTGGGTCGCCTGGATGAGGGTGTATGATGTTGAAAGACCCGAAACACCCAATGATTTCAGGAACATCACTGAAGATGTGTCCAGTAGCATCAATAGATGTATGTGCACAGCTCAGTGTACCAATAGCCTGTACTTCCAATTAGAAGCATGTGGGATAATTGATCACTATATAACTCGGTGTGTGGAGATGTAATTGAGTTGTGGATGTGTGTGGATAGCTGGAAGTCCTCTTTAGTCTCCTTGTTGAGTTTATTAATAAACCCTATTTTCTCCATCTCAACTGATGAGTTTCTATTTATGCCAAAGAGAAAATTGCTGCGAAGGTGGTGTCCCTTATTCCAAGTATACTTTTTACCTCAACATTCAGTATTGTTTTTCCTGGCTGCTTATTGTTTGTCTATTTCAAATCTGGGTTTCTTGTATTAAGAACTGCAGTAATACACTTCATTACTGCAACAAATTCTCAATTTAAAGGTGCAATAGTCTGTCTTCCATCATTTCCACATCCAACATAATTCAGGCAAAACTTGTCAGCATAATTCTGGTTAAGATTCATTTTTAGGGGTCACTGATTTAAAAAGGTTTTACAACCTAGATTTCACTGACCCACTTTGGCTGATGATGTGTTGAACAGGTTTGTTCCAGGCTTGGCCCTTTGAGTGCTGTGCTCCTGCAATGTGGCTGTAAGGCGGTGAAATCGAAACTGCTCAAATGACGAACCCTATGTTCTGACTGACAAGACTTCAAGACAAACAGGGAGGTGGCATGCGCATTACCACCACCCTGAAACTGAAGCATCTAAATGGAATCCAGCCACCAACACCTGTGCTTTTCCCACTGTGATATGTTACAATTATGTGACAATTCATTATAAAGAGAGTGAAATATTTCAAGCCTTCTTTCGTTTTATTCTTGGTGATTACAGCCTGCAGCTCATGGAAATCAAAAATCCATACCTCAAAATATTCAAATTAAGAATGCATAATACAGAAATGTCGACCTGAGATGGGCCTTTAAACTCTCAGTCTGGTTCGGTACACACAACCACAATCATGGGGAAGACTTCTGACTTCTGAGTTTTCCAGAAGACAGTCACTGACACCGCCCACAAGGTAAGCCACAGAAGGTCATTGTTGAAAGGGCCAGCTGTTTGCAGAGTACTGTATCAAAACATAGTCATGGAAAGTTGGCTGGAAGGTTAAGGTGCACAAGCAACATGGATGACCGCAGCCTTGAGAGATTTGTTAAGCAAAGCCGATTCATGAACGTGGGGGAGCAAGGAGTGGACTGGCTACATCAAGAGCCACCAGGCACAGACGTGTCCAGAAAATGAGCTACAAGTGTCGCATTCATTGTGAAGTCACTCCTGAACCAGAGACAACATCAGAAGGGTTTTACCTGGGCTAAGGAGAACAGGAACTGGACCGTTGCTCAGTGGTCCTCTTTTCAGATGAAATTAAATTTAGCTTTTAATTACAAAACACTAGAGTGAATGGTGAGTCCGTGTAACTTTGTTACAAATTACAAGCATAGACATGTGTACAAGTATAAATGGACAAACATTTATGAATTTTATATTAAAGGTGTGCATTACACACACAGCTCCCAGGACTGATTTAAAGGGATATTTTTGTGGTTTAATACATTTGCAATCTCTATATTATGATAAAACTCATTTGGGTGTAATAATAACGCAAAGATAACATGATCCAGAAAGACAGTAATTGATTCCCCTGAAACTTTCTTTTAAACCCCCCGATTACATCAATTACTTGATCTTTTGCTGTGACTTTGTGTAAGAAATTTGCCTAAATGTGGACATGAAGAACTTTATTTGGAGATAATGTGCATTGTAGATTTGCTTAAAGGGATATCATATCCTTAGATGTGTCTCTTGGAGGCTGCTCCTTAATGTGGGGGGCAAAGAAAAGTTACTTCCTGAACAGTTTGGTGGGGCGGGACCCACGTCCTGACTCTCCTCTCCTGTTTACACCCCTCCAAAATCCTGATACGTGGCTGTTTGGGAAAGCCGTGGCGCCCGAGAGTTACTTCTGTGGTGCTGCAGCTCCAGCCTCCGGCAGCTGGGAGTCTGGTGGAAGTCAGCGGCGCAAGCCTTCCTTCATCAAGTCGGCCTGGATGGCAGGGACACACTGGTGCAAAGACTGCCGAAACTACAAGGTATTTACGTGGAAAATGTTGCATTCCTGTTGTAATTTGATGTTAGCAATTTACTGCGGTTTACCGGCCTGTTACGTTAGCACTAACTTACTCAAGTTTTAGCAGCGTTAGCGTTGATTTGCAGTGATTCGGAGCTAATGTCTTTAGCAAGCTGTGTGAGCGTCTGCTCTGAATATGTTTTCCGGCTAACGTTAGATTGCTAACCCTTATCCACGGGTTTAAGAGTTAGCTAGTTAAGTGTGTCGTTGTCGTGAAAGACACAGATTTCACTGAAATTAGAATTTGCCGCACCGTTTGCCAGTTTAGCATTGTGGCGTTTTGTTTTTCTATTTCATTTCGCGTCTCAACTGTTTGACGCTTCATCTGATCGACTCTGTCCTGCTCCCAAATGATGAGCAGCATGTTCAGATGCTTGTAAGCCATAACAAATAGCCTAACGTTACCACTGTTACATTGTGTTGCAGCCTTTCTGTATTATTGTTATTGTACTGTAATATTGTTATTCTGATGAATAATCAGTGGCAGTAAGGTTAACGATAACTTTTCACTGAACCAGAGGCATGGCCAGATGTCCTCAGTCATATGCAAAATTAAAGCAAACACTGGAGTCTGGTGTTTTCTTTTTCTGACACAAGTAACGTTAAACTTTTAATATGACTTAAGCATACCAGTAGCTTTGCTGGTCAGAGTATCAACAATTTGCATCTGGTATACAATAAATTTGCAGTACTGAAATGCCCAAGATATGATTCACAATTCTAAATCACAATTTTGAGGGAATCTTGTCATGTCTTTATGTACAAAAAAGAAATGTACATCAGTTGATAGTTTATCAGATTTGATTTAACACTTAAATATTGCTATCAGCCTCAAAAATCCACAGTAAGGCTATGATGTCCATTGAAATCTGTGATTAATGTGGAGTTGAAACAATTAATCGATTGATTGGTCAATTAAGTGAACTTTTACTTGCAACTTGATAAATAATGTATTAATTGTTAGAGGTCATTTCTTTCAAGCAAAATGCAAGCAAAACATTCATTAATTCCAGCTTTTAAAATGCGAGGATTTGCTGCCTTGCTTTGTCTTGTGTGAACAAAAACTGAAGATTTTAGACACACAAATATAATTAATCGGCAAAGAAAATACTTGTTAGTTGCAGCCCTAATTTAATGCTTTCTTACCTTGTTGAAAAGGTGCTGAAGAGGCCTGTTTGTCTGAAAGTGTGCTCCTCTTGCAGCATTATTGGCTGCAAGTGCTTTTTGGACCGTGGGACGGATGAAAGGTGGAAGCGGTAGGAAGCCCAGCTGGGCTGTTGCTGCTCTGTTTATCCCAGTTACCCTGCTGGTGCTTTCCTCCAAGGGGGCATCGAGCAGCCAGAAGATGACACAAACATCTATGGCTCATGCAACAGCCGCGGCTGCAGGACCAGGCCCGAGCCTGACAGATGACCTCCCAGGCCTCCGAGCAGTAGCAGACTTCTTAGCCAGCGAACATGCTCATGTTTGGATCTTGTCCCTAGTGGGATCTGTTGCTGTAGGCCTCAGTGGGATTTTCCCCCTACTTGTTATTCCCATCGAAGCTGGAGCAGCCCTCAAAACAGAAGGTAAGAAATGATAATATGTAACCTAAGCATGTCTGTGAATTTGGCAACTCACAATACCATACTATCACAATATTTCCCATATGATAAAGTAATGATGGGGGTGGGATGATACACATAGCTCACGAGACGAGACAATACATGATATTGAATTAATGAGGACAAGATGAGATTTTAACACTGTTTTTAGGGAATGTTCAATACCGAATTATATGAAAAATTTGAGCATTGAATACTTAATTTTCTGCATTGCAGTGATTTTTTTTTTTCCTGCATCAGTTTATGGTGGAAATGTTTTTATTTATGTAAAGGGAAACACAAAATTCAAGATTCAGGTGACAATTCAGAAAGTAAAAATATGATAGAATATAATGCAGTTAGATTCTGAGGCATTCTGTGTTGCTTTCAGATATGTGTTTTCTCCTGTAGCTGAACTTTTCTCATGGAATATCATCCCTGCTGAGTCAGCACACATGCAAGCATGATTTAGTCTTCCCTCCTCTTTTGTGTCTCTTGTTTGTAGATGAAATTAATTAATTTTAATTCAGTTGTAAACTCCTGGACTACAATAGCTTCAGTGTTTCAGCAGGTTTTCTGCTCATGTTCAAACCTTTCTGCACATTCAGAATCTATCACACCTATCTGTGTTCTCTGACACGTTGAGAAAAAAAGACTGTCATCATTTAATGACAATTCATAATATTTTTTAAAAGTCTACCCGCCATATACTCTGTTGTGCATTACGATATTGCTCTGCTGACATAATAGTATCCCCTTCACACCGTCTGAGAGATACAGAACTGGATGAGACAAAGAGATGGACACTGAAACCAAGTGAAAACAAAAATCCACACAAATTTTAACTTCAGCACTTCCGATGAAGTGCAGATCATGGTCCCAAACAAAGCAAGTTTGTGCCTCAGTTTTAGATGTTTATATCTGGGAAACTCTGCAAGTTACTTACTGCTCGGTCACAAACTGTCTGCAACTCACAGCGCTAAAAGGGGTCCACTTCATTAATATCACTGCGTACGCCAGTGTTGCATCAGATGGGCGGAGTTGATTCGCGCAGAATTGAGTGGAAATATCGTCATATTTTAATATCGCGAGATCATGAGATCTCGTCACACCCCTATAACACAGCCTAGAAAATTATGTAATGTGCAATATTTTGCAAGTCAGTGAAATGATCTATCAGCATAACTGTGTGGTTGTGGAAGATTGTCTGTAAATGGTCATTTTTTGAAAATCAATCAAACTTTATTTATAGACCACTTTAAACATGCAAAGTGGACACAAAGTGCTGTACAGAAAAATAAATAAGACACCAAATATATAGCTCATACGATGCATAAAATACAAGTACAAACGATAACAACCACAAAATAAAACAGTAAAATTAATACAATCAAAAAAAGAAATGTCAACTTCAGTATTCAAATACCAAGGAAAATAGGTGGGTTTTAAGAAGAGACTTAAAAAGAGACAGTGAAGATGCCTGTCTAATGTGCAGAGGTACATCATTCCACAGTTTAGGAGCTGCTACAGCAAAAGCTCGGTCCCTTTAGAGCTTGCTCCTTGTTTTGGGCAAACTTCATATAACTAACAGATTACATGTATTATTCATAATACTCACCGCTGGTTAAGTCACTGCATCTCCCGACACAACACCACGGTTGAATTTTCACCCTGAATGGCGTTTTTGTTGAAACAGCAGCTGAAAACAGCAGAGTGACGAGCTGCTCCGTGTGGGAGCATTTACCGTAATTAGTCGAATAGGAGTGCACTCCAGATGTATCTGCGGACCAACTGATGTGGCTCTCGGAAACAACAGCTCACTTTCCTGCAGTTCTGTGTACGTATAAGTCGCTAATTGAAAACTCTGTAGGTCAGAGTGTCCACATGAAAAGAGAAGGAAGACATGGCTGGTAGTGTCTTCAAACAGAGTTGCTAAACACCTCAGCGCACTGAAGGAAGCCATCTGACTGTGTGAAGAGCAGCTCGTTGATGTCTGCAGGCAGAGAAGGCCTAGAGCTCTCCCGTCTGACTGGTCAACCAATGGGCAGAAATTGACCCCTTGAGACACAGCCCCTCCTCATTTGCATAATGAGGCAGAAATGCAAACAGAAATGTAAAAAGGACAGGCAGAAATAAATACCATGGGTGAAAACAAATAAGGTAAAAAAATACAAAGGAAGAATAAAACAGACAAAAATATTAAAACACACACATAAATAAATACATTAAAAAATAAGTAATTAATAAATAAAGTTGAAGATTATAACGGACAATAAATAAATAAGGTAATTATTACAAAGGTGAATAAGTAAGACACTAATTAAAATATATACATTTATGTCTCCTTGTATAATTTAATTACTACCTACATTTATTTATTTACTTTATTTTTTGTGTATTTAATTGGATGCTTATTTATTTATTGAGCATTTATTTATTTCTGTATTTATCTCTGAATGTGTCAGGATCGGTCCTCCATAAACATGAACACAAATGGCACCATCTAAATGTAAAACAGCTATAAACACTAGCCAATAGCCTGAAGTGTTGAAAGCAGAAGAGGTCAGAGTTCAAATGTCTGCAGTAAAAGAAGGAAGTATATCTGCCTCATTAACGCATACTTTATGCGTTGCAGGAATTACAGAGAGGACATCCGTCGGCACTGGCTTCCAAAATTCTCACACTTCTCACCACTATATATAATTGAACGAGCTCTATAGTGGCTCAGTAGTAAACCTCAGCTCTTCACACTCCCTAACGAGAGAAAACAACCCCAGTGGGAGTGACAAGTAGTTCTGCTGGGTGTGAGGGAATTGAGGGGTACTACGAAACAGGTTTTACCCAGGTCATGATAGGGTCAATTGCTGAGCTAAAGTAAGCCAAATGTGACAGCCAGTAACTCTCCTAAACAGTACAGCTCACTGTCTCTCCTCTCTGCCTGCTTGGTCAACACACTGATGCAGCTGCCTTGATCATGATTCACTGCTATCCATTTGTAAGTTAACCCAAGGTTGAGATTGTTTATTTTGTTTCATTACAGACAGACTGTCTGGCTGTATGTAGAAAGTGTTGCATGTGGCTTAAATGACACACAATGTGACTTTAGGTTAACTTATATAAGCATATTGTCTTAATTTGAACTAATATCCAATAGATTGTTCATACGTGTATTGAGGGATGAACAACAACCTTATTTAAACACTCATTGCATGTGTTCACACATTTTATGCTGGCACTGTAGCTCCTTGGCCGAGTCTCATTAAACCATGCTGTGTTTGTCTTCATCAGTTTCCAAAACGTCTTCATCACACTTGAATTTGGCTCACTTTATTTCCACTTTACACTGGGTCTTTATCAGCCAGTCTTAGACCCCGCTATACATACTTGGTTTAAATGTTTAAGATGGTAAACAGAACATATTCAGTGGTGACATCCTGACCTCCTTGCATGTTTTTCTGCACATGCCTTATAGTATAAATAAGAAAAAAAGTTTTGAAAGCAGGCTGTCCAGTAAGTGAAGAAAACTTACAGAAAAACTTCCCTTAGAAAGATTATTTTTGTTCTTGCTAAATCACTAGCAAGCTACGTGTTTTACTGGATAGAAAGAATATCAGACTGTCATTTAAAAGGTCATCCAGCTTCACAAAAGTGTAGGATTTAAATGTTCTTGTGTCTTGCACCCCTAGAGGTACTTTGAAACAAAAAAAGAGTCTACAGCCATGCCAGTGGCTCTGTGAGACTGTACTGAGGCACAGTAACATGCTAATATGTTCAAACTAACTTGCTGATGTTTAGCAGGTGTAACGTGTCTTGTCAGGGAACTCTACATGTCTGTTGTGCCAATCCTTGTGATAGATGTTGACATATTGTTAGTTGCACTAGATGAAAAGTGGGACGTCCACCAAAGTTTGTAGGATTCTTCCTTTGCGGTCCATGACTGTGATGTTATTTTAGTGTGGACTAAAGTGGTGGACAGATCCACATTGCCATCTGAACCATGCTGCTAGTGTGGCTACAACAGACAGTAACAGACAGTAATATGTACTGATTTATATATCTTATTTTAACTGGTCCATATTAACAGTGTCACCTTGGTTCATTTTTGATGTTCCTTAACTAATGCTTAAAGACACAGTGCGTTTCAATCCACCTGTTTTATGCACAAATTAAAAAAACCCAAGCAGAAACACTTCAATAACCAGGCCTAAGCTACTATAGGTCAGTATAGCCTGCAGCTTCTTGAGTGGCCCCACCCACAGGAACGTGGCATTCCTGATGTATTTTAGGCCGTGGGTTTTCAAGTGCAATCCTGACCTGAGGTAAGTCATTACTGAGGGAACTCCCAAAGAATGAAAAATGTCTCTGGAACACATGAATCAACACCGTGTATAATAGTAACCTAAGCCAGAGACAAAAACAGGAAAGGGGAAGGAAATGTAGAACTGTAAATTCTTGATTGTGCCTTTGATGCCAAGTAAAAATGAAAGAAGATCACATTAAGTGTGCTGTCCTTTATTAAACACACTCTACAGTAACTACCTTTTTCCCCATTCTCTTTTTCTTTGTGTTTTCTCAGCTGGATGCCAGAAGCTAAAGCAGCTCTTGAGCTTTGCTATTGGTGGTCTCCTTGGTGATGTATTCCTTCACCTCCTTCCTGAGGCTTGGGCGCGCTCTGGCTCTTCAGGTGGGTCACCTTCCCACCAAAAACACCACCACCTTTGTATTTGAAGTATTTATTATTTCTTTAACCCATTCCCTTCCTCGTAAACATACACCAGAATAAAATAGTTCTAGTTGAAATAGGCTAATGATAAGTTAATAATATAAACTGCATTACTGCAGTAGACTGCTTAAGACCTTTTCACATACAACAAAGACCAGTTAACCTAATTTGGAAATCGTAGTTCTTAAATTGTTAATTGTGCATTACATTGCTTTCAAAATGTATATGTGTATTTCCTCACTCAGTCTTATGTACAATCCCTGCTTCCATCCTAGCTAGTAAACAAGACCACTACATGACCCAGGGCCTGTGGGTAATCTTTGGTCTGTTGTCCTTCCTGCTCCTGGAGAGGATGTTCTCAGACCAAGACAGCCAGGAGGATCCCACTTCTGACTCAGACCTGAATTTTAATTCTGCTGTAAGTATGTTTTTAGAAGAATTTGCCCACTGCTGTACATAGGAGTCTTGCTTAGGCTTGGGTGATCTGCAGTCAATATTGCCTTGCAGCTATGTGCAGCGTGGTAACCTCGACAACCCAGCTGTATTTTAATGTTAACATAGCTAGATAACATAGCGAGAACATAGATAGACTAACTTCTCAGAGTTAACTTGAATGCTTTAATTTTGGACACATTTGTGGAGCGGTGCTCATAATACCGACCATTCAACTATGGATTGATTGAGGAATTGCGGAAAAGCCGGCAACAATCTTTCCTCCAGCGCATGATCATGTTTTGATTCAGATTGTGCACAAAGAAGAGGGGCTTTATACAGACGGCTCGGTTTCAATGTGTTTGAGAGAGAGGGAGCGAGCAAGCGGAGGTACTGAGCGAATCTGTGGACTGAATCTGAATTATGATTTTACTCATATTAAAAAGTATATAGTATGTTGCATTCCAATCGCTGAATCGGAATAAGCCTAGTTTTACTGCACACAGACATGTTTGTGCCTGTGTTTCAGACTCCTGTTAGTGCTTTGTCGGAAAACTTCTTTCAGTCGTATCAGTTTTTTGGTGACTGCAGTATCAGATGACCTACCGTACGATCGGCATGTCAGCGATCTCTTCTAACAGGGAGGGAAGGAATAGTTTTGGGACATTTTGGGAAACTTTTACATGTTGTCCTCCCTGTGAGTTTGCCAGCCAGCAAAGGAGTAGACCAACTCATAACCCCCCATAAACCCAAAACGTGTCATTTTAAAACTTATGTTTTTGTACAGATTAACAAACACAATATTAACATTTTAACTAGTGAGCTTTAGAGGCACTGGTAGGTGGATTGTGTTACCTTTGGACACAGCTAGGCTAGCTGTTTCCCCCTGATTTCCAGTCTTATGCTAAGCTAACCATACATGGGAGCGGTATCGATCATATCATCTAACTGGGCAAAAAAGCAAATAAGCATATTTCTCACAATGTCAAACTAGGATCCTCTTAGTACAAATATTATGAAATGGAATTTTATTAAACCACAGGAGAGATGGTGTCTACTGGGTTGAAACAGCTGTTTTTATTATTTATTATTTTTATTTAGTTAGAGAGATGCTTATCCTTATCAGCATTAAAGGTGACATTTATTGTTTAGAAATTATATTATAAATAGTGTACAGTAACATGAAATATAAATGCAAGATTGACAAACAACTTTTTCAACACATTGCTTCTTTGCAGTCAATGATTGGCTGGTTGCAGTATGTTTTGCAAAGGGCCGTCTCATCCTCCCTTCTGGCTTTGTTGTGCCAGTGAGGGAGAAGATTGGAATCCACGGCTCAGCTCCTCCACTAGTGTCTATTTATAGTGCCGGGTGAAGCAGCTGCTTTAGCCATTTCAGCGTCCACAGGAGAGCACTCGATTTATAGACAGAGGCAACAATAGACAGGGGCGTGTGAGAGAAAAAGAGGGAGGTTATGTATTGTGATCTTTAAAATAATGTGTGTTTAGGCTAATCTTACCAAAGGTGCAGGGACAGTGACAAGCTGAACTTCTTTTTGGGTCGGTGTTTTTGTGTGAACAGCCATAAAGCTGGACATAAAATACGAAGAAGAGATTTTATTACTTTTTAAAAAATTTTGGATCATTTTAAATTCTTCATTAAACAAAACTCAGTGTGCTTTGAAGTGACAAACGGTTTTACAGCAGGAGGAGATTGATAGCGCTGAAAAATAATCATAACTTTATTACTTCCTTATGCCTCAATCTTAGACATGGAGCAAACATTTCCTTACCTGTGACCAGAAGACAGCAGGCTATTTCCTTCTCACTTAATTTGTCTAAATGGCAACGTTAGTGGTTTCTGAATGACGGAACAAGGAAGTTAGCTGTTCTCGGAAAACAGAGGCTGTAACTGGAGATGAATCGGTCTCTTCTATTTTCAAAATATGAACATGTTTTGAATTTAGGGGTCATTTGTGTCATATGTGGAAAGTTATAAAAATAAAAAGGGCTTTTTTTTTAAACAGCTGTTCTGCTGGCAGTGGGTGAAACCCTTTGACGCACAGTGGGAGCAACAATAAAATGCCTGTTTATTGTACTATTAAAACTTACTGTTTTTAGCAAGACTGGTGTTAATAGTGGCCAAGGTGGTTTCCTTAAGGGAGCCTTAAGTTATTGGCATGTTACTGATGGTGGGCACTGACGGATAATGTAAAAATAAAGATTATTTGTAAAAACAAAAAAACTTAAAGTGGATCGGATAATGGTGCATGTGGGGACAAGTTGTTCATTTTTGCCTCGATTTTCTTCCTTTTTTCATCACAGACACAGTCTGAGACAGTTTTCAGTAGAAATTCAGTGGTATCACTCAGAAATGGGCACCATGCAGAGTCATGGAAATCCTCCAAGCAACAGAGTCTGCAGGAAAGATCAGAGAAAATCAAGGTAATGCTGACAACCAAAACATTTCCCAGTTAACAAAAAATAGATTTTTTTAAAGAGACACCACTGTATACCACTGTATACTGTAAACTCTTGATATGGGTTACTTATGTAAGTTTGTATTTATAAGTATGTTGTTTTTTTTTTGTTTGTTTCTTTAATCCTCCAAACTGATTCATGTAGTTTGTCATAACCAGCAACTTAGTTGTTAGACTGTGCTGTATATGCTGTAAACCCTTTATTTGTCTTCAGCAAATCTTTTGTGCCTGGCACATTGCATATTTGCACTTGTAACATTCAGTATGTAAATTTCACTTTTTACATATGTTTATTATCTTTATTTTTCACCTTAGTCTTTTAGCACAACCTGAGGAGCATGACACATTGCTTTCTTTACACACATTATTGTAGTGTAAGTGCAAATAAGTCCTTTGTACTGTATTTTTCATTGTAAACATTCATGCCATATAGGGATTCCTATAAAAACACACACAAAAAAACAGCCACCATCAGAAAAATTGGTGGGTTATTAGTGATATTGCAGATTATCATCTTTGTAAACACAACACAATAAATAACATGAAAAATAAGTATAATAAGTAAAATAAGTGGTTGGAAAAAAACTGTTATTATTCGAAGCTTCCACAAAAAGAAACATATTCGACCAAAATGTCATGAAATATCCATCCACCAATCCATTTTCTTTATCTGCTTATCCTTGGCAAGGTTAAAGGGGTCTGCAGTCTATCCCAGCACACATTAGGGCAGAGGCGGGTTACACCCCACACAATTCAACAGTTTATTACAGTGACGACGACACCGAAATTGGCTCAGAAAGTCATGGGGCATCACCAGCAGCTGCTTTCCAGTGTTTTTGAGTTTCTTTGTTTTCTTACGCTGGACTCAGATTCTAGGTTTCCTCAGAGGAACGGATCATTTACACCCTTATTTTAATGGGGTCAGACTACAAAGCTGTGTGTAACTTTAGCTGACATCACATGATCTATTTAGTGATTAAAATTACAACCTATAAATTTAACCAGTATTCTGTCTTTTAAAATAGAATGTTTTGACTGATGGACAATAACATCCCTGTTGTACATGCTTCTTTCAGTTTAAGTTTTGACTAATTATGGGTAAAGTAAGTAACAGTGGCATTATGTTTCGTGTCTCAAAGGCAAGTGGATACCTAAATCTACTGGCCAACTGCATCGACAACTTCACCCATGGCCTGGCAGTAGCAGGGAGTTTCCTGGTTAGCAAAAAGGTAAGAAGCTATGATAAACCACAACACTAAAAAGACTAAAAATCTATTTTCTTTGAATGTCTATATTTCTCATTAAAATGTGGTTTACACAAAAAAATGTTTGTTTTCATCAATGAATGAGAACTCCCACATTTGTTCATCCTGTGCTTTATTTAGAGTGATATGCATCTAAGTATGTTTGATTATGAAGTTGCTTCGCTCTATCTGGCTGAGATGCTTTGTCTTTGTTTTTCTTTTGGATAAAGATGCCCTCTAGAATTTCAGTTTTTGAATGCATATAATAACTCAAAATATACTTCTGTTTTATGCCAGTCTGGAAACAGTCTAACCACACTAGTTTAGCAAATTACTTGCATGAGAATATCATTACATTCACATGTACCATGTACATTTATGCATGCAATCCTGGTTTTCATAAAGTATAATTGCAGGTAAAATAGCTCCATGGGGTTGCAGACCAAATTAGCAGACAATCACGAAGTGACAATAATTGCTAATAAATACAGTGCATAAATTGCCACTCTGTCTGGCAGGACGACATGTAGAACAATTAAGTAGCAAAGTATTCAAGTATCAGATATTGTCATCATTGATTGACCCCATAATTATTATTTCTTGTTGGATAGCAACCAAGAAAACACAACATTTATTCATTTTATAATGTTGTCGAAATCTAATTGTATGGGGAGGGGGGAAAATGGTTTGGGAAAACTGAGTAATAAGAAGAGATGTCTGATTGTGTGTAAATGTTTTTTTTGTACTTAAAAGGGTTGATTTTTCAGCAGGAGACCTACAAAATGGCCAAAGAGGAGCGCTATAACACTTAGTGAAAGCAAAGGACAAAAATGTATCTGGGGTATTGGGACATGTAACACCTTCCTTGTGAGTACAGTGTTTGGCAGTGTGCATAGGCTCACTGGCAGAACAGTGGAGTTGTTGTATCAGCATTACTACAAAAAGTGTAGGGAAAAAAGTGGATCACTCAGTGGGTATTCATTACAGGGTACAACAACCTTTTTTCAGTTCGAAACTTGTCATATTATCTTACAGGCTTGTTAAAAAAGATGTGTTTTAATCTGCAGTAACATGAAATGTTGTCGCTTCAGTAGGTTTCTGTATATTTGTGGCTGTGGGAAGGAGAGAGTCCAGCTGGAGAAACATAAGGCTAGCAGCATGAACTATGGATCAATGTGCCAGAGAGGAAGTTACCTAGATGTCACAAACATACACGACATCTCACCGGTGTTTTCTGTTTACTCTCATGCACATTTGTCACAATGTGATTTGTGCCACAGTTAAATGCTGAAAGCGATATCTATCAACTAAGTGTTGATTAAACACGGATAAGAAAAACAATTATTATTTTTTCGGGGATGGGGGGTATGTCATTAAGCAACATTATGCCTCATGGCCTTTTTTGACTTTTTTGGAATCATCCAACTACAACTGGTTTGAGATTCAGGTTGGCTAATGTGTGGAGAGTACCTCATCATTAACATTGTGACATGCTGATCTGCAGTAGCTTTGCACCTACATGTCATGTTCATATCACTATGCTCCTAACTCGATTCTGATTTACAGAACAGTCCTACATGCTCTTCATGTAGGACTGTATAAACCTAGTCTAACAGCTCTTTAAGCAGCTCTTAAAGTTTTAACTTGAACATTTTCCCTATTTGCGCTGTGCACTGCAAGCTGAATACATACATCTTAGCATTCAATATACATTTTCCCTTAGATACTACAGAGCACGTTTCTTTACAGAGTAATGGTAATGAGACTTTTCTTGCAGGTTGGGTTCCTCACCACCTTTGCCATCCTGCTCCATGAAATCCCCCACGAGGTGAGATTACATAATTCTTGGTTAAACTGTACAATATCATTTCTGAAGTTCAAGGTCTACTTGAAGCTTTCACGTTTAAATATCAAACAGTACATAGGAAGACTCAGACAGTGACAGTGCTTGTAAACCCACTGAATGTGTTTAGTCATTCCCCTGCTGTCTCATTGCCTGTAGGTGGGAGACTTTGCCATTCTTCTAAGGGCCGGGTTTGACCGGTGGAGTGCTGCTCGCATGCAGCTGTCCACAGCGCTGGTCGGGGTCTTGGGAGCTTGCTTTGCTCTGTGCGCTCAGTCACCAAAAGGAACAGGTAACATAGGATCAATTCTCAGTATACATTCAATCAAACACATTGTTGTAAACTGGAGACCCTTTTAAAGTTGCCAGAATCCGTCATAAATCTTTCCTTCTGTTTCTAGAAAATGCCACTTCCTGGATATTGCCTTTCACTTCTGGAGGCTTCCTCTACATAGCCTTGGTGAATGTGGTGCCTGACCTGCTAGAAGATTCCAGTTTAAGGTATTTTGGATGTTTTTGAATACTCATGCTCTAAATGGTTCTCTTGAGTTTTTAAATAAATAAACATAAGTCATGTTTATATTTAGTGTTACTCATTAAAACATTGTGTGTGTCCTTGAGGTCTTACTAACGTGTTGAATGCATTTCCTTTGTCATAAAACATTTGCTGAGCTGATCAATAAAAAAAAAATTATTTTCAATACAGCATTGTTTACAGTGCATCCATGTTTATTAGCTTGCAGTTTTCTTCTTTCCTGCTTATGTTGGTGTATTGCTCTGTTATTAGGCGTGTTACCACCACCAGCTGTTGACCATTGCGCCACCTGTGCTCTGTGTGATCACATGTGCATATGTGCATCCCGGTGTGTGTTGACATTACAAATTTTGTAACATAGTAAAAACATTGCTCCATAGCGCTACTGGTGGCCAAAAACTCCATAGGGTACCTTTAACTTCTTGGGTGGTGTTATAGTTGAACCATAGTGACAATGAAAGTCAGCTGTTTACTGTAGAACAAAACTTTCTGTATTTTTTGTGAAATATTTAATACGTTTTGTGGTGGGCAGGTGACATATTTCTTTAAAGGTTCTATATACAAGAATGGGAACCCATTTACATGTATTAATTGCTTTGTATTGCCCATGTGTGAAAGGATTGTAACGTAACTTCAAACATGAGACCTTCCTGTAACAGCTTATGACCTGATTTCTGTGTAAAGTATTAGGATAGATTCTGTGGAAAATGCAAAGTATGTGATGTTTATGCACACTCCTGAGTGCCTTCTCCCCTACAGCATTTACAGAACATCACACTTGCTAACAACAGCTTAGAAATGGAGCCCACTAAAGTCAACAAACAGCTGGCAACAAAGGCTCCAACACAAAGGCCACAAAGCTAACAATCCTTAAAACAATGTGAAATATATTGTGGTTTTAGCTGGCTAATGTTAGCTTGCTTTCTAACGTGGATGAGTGCCTTGAGTGGATATTGGCAGCTAATTCCTCCAGACTTCAGGGGGCTGATCTCGCTGGTAGATTTGCTGGCTTGTCGTTTGAAGGTTGCTTTATTTGCTGGCGTTGCAGGGTGGCCATATCCATTCAGAGTGGCTGGATTGCAGCTGGCTTGCTAACCTTTGCTTGCTAGCTAACGTTATTGCTTGCAAAATACTATGTGAATGCATAATAAAGGTGGGCCGTAGACGCATCTCTCCAGCTCGCTCTCTTAGGTCCAAGCTTTGGTCTGGCTGGGTGGTTGGAAGATGCTGTGGGTAGTGATCGTTTCAAGTTCCACTGCACTTAATCCAATCATTGTGGGCTTCCTTTTCCGACTTTGGTAAGTCTTAAGTGTATTTTGTCATAGGCTCATAACTTACGATTGCTTTCAACTAGCCAAGAGCGATGCAAGGCAGGGGCTAGCAAACTTAACTGTAACCTAAGCTAAGCTGGGGTTTGGCTGGCTGGCTGTGGCTTAGCTGTGCGGCATGGGTCTGGTTGTTTTGTGGCATTGGCTGATGGGGTGATTTGCAAACGGCAAGCTAGTCAGTATCATGGAGCCAGTGTTTCAAATAAAATACAGGATCTTTATAGATTAAGTTATTTGAAATATAATGGTAGTTCATTTTCCAGCATTCATTGTTCATTGTTCATTTCAGTGTTCAGTCTAGTGTATGTCACATCCTTCTTTTGGCCGATGCCCAAGATGATAGTTGCTCAGGTCAATGGATGCAAGCAGCAGCAACAGGATGCTGACTGTTCAGTTAACAGCCACAGGTGCCAATAGTAAGGGTTTTCTGAAAGTTACACATGGAACCTTTAATGTCCTTTAATCTGTCTGAATCTCTAACCATTGTTATTTATTTATTTTTTCCCCAGGCACTCCCTACTGCAGATCCTGCTCATTTTCTGTGGCGTGGCTGTAATGGCTCTGCTCTCTGCCGTTGTTGACTGAACATGGAGGGAACCCCCTCACTTTACCAAACACTAATACTCAGCACAGGAGAGAAATCCTGTTCTCCACCAACCTCTCTTGTCTGGTACCTCTCATTCAACAAAGAGACTACATCTCTTTGATATCATTACACTAAAAAACAAACATCTGTCAAAACATCGGCACTTTATGGATGGATGAAAGCAACACCGTCTCCATCTTCTGACAGGACACTTGTGTGGAAACAAATTCTACCAGAGTTAAATATCGAGGGAATTAAAAGAGATTGTATGGATATCTGTTACCAAATTGTCTTAAATTGTGGATCAGACAATCATGTTTTTTTTTTTTTGCACATACATTTACACAGGTGCACCTGATGTACCTGCTCAACACAAGAGATATTATTGGACCTTCTTTAAAATGTATTCAACCTTATTGTTACTGTTGTGCATCTTCTGTTTCTGATGTAGCTGCTGCATATTTATTGGAAATGAGACAAGCGCCATACAGCGTTATCAGATGTGCACCACTAAATCATTTTGTTTTGTTAAGAACTAAGTGCCAAGAAGTCAGGATGGTCTGTTACACTAGTATCAGGTCTACACCAAAGTACTTTATTTTATTTTATTTTTCTGTTTGTATTTTCCCCACACAGTACAATCTGCACTGTTTTGAGCACATGTTGGTGCTCTGACGAAACGCTTGAGTAAATATTTGTGTTAAAAAAAGATTGGTACTGTTTGTTAATATATTTGAATTTTATTTGTTGGCAATAATTTTGGGAGACTGGGGACAGATTTCAACTCAGTTAACCATTCAGAATTATTAACATCACTATGTTGTTCATACACTCCTCAGTGAAAGTGTGCAGCCCTGAATAATTAAATATATATCTATATAAAAAAGACTGCTGTTTATTTTCAATTTTAACAGACCATTAGTATAAAGAACTGGGACAAAGGCAGTATTATGAACTCAGTGGGATTAGGATATCCTGATAGTGATTGGTAGACCTGTGTCAAGGTGCTGAGGCAGCCCGGTGTGTTGAACTGACCTCAGTGCACAAATACCTGTCCACCATGAGCATATTTTTACTGCAAATATCCTATGCCTAAAATGTCATATGGGCGTGTAGGGAGGGGGGTATTGATTGTGTGTTCACACTTGTCCAATTTCAACCCAGTCTGTTTGGCAAGCTTCTGTTGCCATAACGACTCCACTGCGGGTTGCCTTCCTTAGTCATTGGCCTGTGAGCAGCCCATTGTCTGTGGGAGTCTTCCTCAGTCACAGCACAGAAGGACAACAAACAACCACTATGTATGCTGTGGTGGAAGACGTTCAGCAGGAGATAGTGCAAACGCGAGTGACAAATCTTTCATTGATACTCAGCTATGTCCTCCTAACTTCATTCTTCAGTCCATGTGTTATATTCCTGGAGTCTGAATGAAAAGATCTGATTGATCTTGAGGATGCCCCCTCGTATTTTTGTGGTAAATGTTAAGCAATATCAACCTTCAGTTCATTTGCAGTGAGAAGTTAACTTTTAGAGTGTACTTTACTGGCTTATTGCTAACAAAAGCAGCATCGGAGCAAGATGTCGCGCACCAAAACTATGAACGTCTCCAATGTGAGCCAGACTTTACAAGTTATGAAAACAATCGGCCATATCAGTATTTTCCGCTGTAACATGGTCCTGTGCTATCAGGGATCAACTCCAATATTCTTCATAACAGATTTACAGTGGCCCAGTCTGATTTAATTGTGAATCCATTAGCAATAAGGAAGAAATGGTGCACGCGTGTATTTGTGTGTACGTAAGAATTGGGCTTCCATTGTTAGTCAGTGTAGGCATTGATTATCAATTAAATTCGAATTCTATTTATTGACATCATCATAGTTTAGTACAGTATTGTTAAAGCACGTTGTGCGACGTTTACAATGTTATAATTCAGGATATAACAAACATAATTATAATACTACACCACATGACATAGTTTTATAATGAATATAGTGACTATACAACACTATAAATACATATATTGCCTACTACATAGGTTTCTCTTAACCAATGTAGAAACGGAATCATTACAAATCCATAAAAATAAATAGAAGATCCAACAGATCTGTGAATCTGTGAGGTTTATTAGGCCTTTAGCCGGAACTGTTGTATTCAAGTGTATTTATTGCTGTTTTGATGTCCTTTTATCTTTACCATTGTCCTTTTTTTTTAGTTGTAGTAGAGTGTGTTTGTCTTCATGTTTGTAGTGGTGAGAACCATCTGCTTGTGAGTTTAAATGCCGACCTGTCACTTAATAGGGCATAGGTTTGCATGGCACTTGCATGGAGTAATTTATTAATTCCTAAAATTATATTTAATATGCAAACATGTAAATATTGACATTTTACAAATATGTAGTAGTCTAAGCTGGAACTCATCTTATTATATGCATTGGGTTAATTGACTGACTCGTGAATTTCAAAATAAAATCACCAGTAATATTAGAATAAACACTTTGCAGTTGTTCAAAAACTCCTAGGTAGTAAAATTAATGATTATTGATTTAAAAGATTAATTGCATTTGCTTAAATTCTCCATCCATCGCATCTGTGTTTGACGTGTTTACCAAATCCAAAACGGTGACCATTCGAGCATTACAAATGACCACTCCCCCACAACAGAGCAGCACATTCCTGTCCTCCCCCATCCCGCAGCAACCTGGAGGAGAGAGCGCGCAACTACACCCCTGCCCCTGCCTCCTCCTCACAGCGTTGGTCGCCAGCCATCCCCTCTCCTCCTGTACCATAACAGATGGTGGGAACAACATTGCATGCACCGGGTACCACAACAATAGACCGCAGCATCCAGTCCAGACAACACTGGCCTTGCACCATCATGCTCCTAGTGCAGGACTGCGCGAGGCTTTGAGTGCCGTCGTGATTCATTTCACGCGGTACCACCACCACCACCACGGCCACGGAGGAACCTTCTTGCGACTGTTTGGGCTCTCCATCGAGCGGGGAAGATGGCCGCTATGAAAATATTAACAGGCACAGGGCTCTTCTTGGCGCTCTGTGCGCTGGGGCTGCTCGCTATGGCGATTTGCACCGATTATTGGTACGAGACCGACGCGAGGAGACATCGGGAGAGGTGTAAAAACTATGCCAACAAGCGAAACGACCCGGGGTACATATACATTTCAAACCATAACCTCCCTCTCCAGATGCCTCCAAAGAGCCTGGAGAGGAAAGGTAACGGCCCAGATGCTGGTGCTCTCATCAGGGCGAAGCGGCACTTTCTGGCCGCGGCATCTGCCATGGAGTCTCATTGCAGTCGGCAGTTTAACTCCACCATCTCCGGGCTTTGGAGGAAGTGTCACCGTGAGGGCTTCGACCTGGAGACCGAGGACCTTATTTACAAAGGTAAACGAGAGCAGTCTGACGCCTGGCTTTTCTTGTGTGCAATAGGCCGTGATGCTCGGCGATGAGCTCACACCTAGCCTGATATAAACACAGGGTTGCACTGAGGCCGACTCTCTCCTCTTACATTAACTTCTGATTTTTACGTTTCCCGGTTCCCGGTTAAAACTAGATAGGCTACAGGATGTATTTTCGAAGCGAAGACTATGTCTCTTGTCTTTATTTGTTAATGTCGCTGTCCATGGTGCTGAGTGAACCCCCTCTTTAGTCCCTGTCTGAGATAATGGCCGGTCCCAGTAGCTCCTCTGTTTTCTCTTTTTATTTTCAAAGTAAGATAGGAAACAACATCTGTGTGGAGGTTAATGTCACAATAACGTGATTTCATAGTGCAAACGAATTACTGATATATTTGGTTTGAAATTTGGGCCACAGCAGAGAAAACACAATGTACATTGAACAGAATGAACAGCAATGAGAAGCCATATTTCAGGCCTCAAGCATTGATGCTAAACCTGGTCAAGACCAAGGTCCTGATACTGGGCAGATACACAAAGAGAACCACCCTGTGAGGAAAACCTGTGCTACAAGTTGTTGTTGTTGTGATCACAGCTGTCAAACCAGAAGTAGATGTGCCTTCATACATCATAAACCTCAAAACAGCCCCAATGGCACTTTATTGAAAGTTATCTTCCAAGCATTGTGTCTAAAGAATTATCAACTACACCATGTTGTTTCAAAATCCATCTGTGCCTGAGCTCGAACCATTTTATCTACCTAGAAATAATGAATAATGGCACTGTTTTTGTTAAGTTTAATTATTGAAATCTGCAAATCTACAATTAATGTAGCATTAAAAAAACATTTTTATAGAATTATTAATACAAGATTTGGAAGAAAAATCATCTATATTAACTCTTTCAGCTCTGCTTTTCAAAAGTCATTATATAGCGACAACAGTGTACAGTTTATGTGTGTAAAATCAACACAGTTATGTTTTTGTTTTATTGTCTTTACCTCTAAGTCCTATAAGGGTAGACTTTATGGCAATACATCTGCAACACACATTTTATGAAGCTTGTTTTCTTACTGTTTTTGTTGACTTTTTCTCAGAAAGGTGTTAATTAAGTCCTGTAGTCTAAAATATACATTTGACTGTCTTTTACACATAGTGTCAGCAAACATATAAAACATGTATTACAAGCATTTGTTATAGTGCTTTTGAATTGTACATGCAGAAATGATAAATCATCTTCTCACCTTCTACTTTATATGTTGATAAATACTCAGAAATGATTGTGGTCACATGACTACAATGACTTTAACTGCTACTGAAAGTGCTTGCTACTACTAGCTCCTGTACCTCTGGGTTATTTAACATACTGTGAGCTCCAAATTGCCAGAATAGAGGTATAGATTATAATGTGGCTTAAATTCAAGTATAATGGAATATATTTGCTATTAAATTTAGTAGCCACGGAAGTAAATACTGCATGTAACCTAGTGTAAGTGAAGACATGATATTAATCACTTTACTTAGCCTTGTATGATTCCAAAAGTCATGTCTATTAATTTATTGCTAAAGATTTTTAGGGCCAATACTGGCGTTGATATCTTAGCTAGACACATTATTACTGTTTTCACAGATGACATATAATGGTCGCTTGGTTTAAAGAGCCAGCTTTATATAAGGACTAACACATGTACAAATGAAAGACAAAGTGGGGAAAAAGGCTAAATACAGCTTTCCTTTTTGTCCCAACTTTCCTCTGTCACTTGCCATGTTCACTTCATAGAAGTTACATTTGCATTTTTCACGAGCTGGTGCACATCAAAGTGGCATTTAAAACACACATAAAAGGACCTAATTGAACAGATAATATTTCTGAAAAATCTAGTTTCAGAGCTGTAATGGTGCATGCCCACAGATAGCAAGTCAAGCAGCTTAATTGTCATTAAAGCAGGGGGACCAAGTTTAATACATTACAGGTCAGATGTCAACAGTCAGGCAGATTTTTGTTGGATTCCTACCTTTAAATGACAGTATTTCAGTGCACTTACAGGCAAACAATAAATACATAAAACAGTTATTCAAAAATCATTTTCTCAAGTACTGCTAATTGTGAACTTTATGCACAGATAAAAACGTCAGACATCGGAAAAATAATCATTTCTGTGTAAAACAAATTCTGCTCGTGTGGACATACCATCAGTGTGCACACTGATATAGTGTTAAATTAACCCTTAGAGTTTTGAACACATGCTCCAGATCTATACAGCAAATGTTCACACATTACTTTATATATATACCCATGTGGATCTACCATAGGTGTGCAGGGCATTTAAAATTTTGCCAGGTAGCCAACATTTTGTCAGTTATAGTAATTAAAAAACACAATTTCTTGTGAATTACAAAAGTTGAAACTTTCCTTAAAGTGAAATGTGAAGTTTAGCTCCTCTCTGCTTGTTTTGCATTCAAAGCAACTTGGTACTTGAAGCTGAATCCCTAATATTAGTCCTTAATCGTATTAGTCCTGATGTCATGTTAAGAGTAAATGCGTGATTTCCATTTCACACATAACTTTCATGTGTAGTACAAGTTTTAGATGCCACAAATACCTAAACAAGGTAGCTAGCTGCAATGTAGTATCACATGTTGGCTTTTCTATACGTACCACATCAGTCCGCCTGGATATTAGGTATTTGGACTGAAATACTACCCTGATATATCAACCTCTTTCTTTAATAGTAGATATGGGTGCCTCCACAAAGAAACATTCAGATCAAAGACTAGAAGATCACAAACCTGATTTTCAAAAGAAAAGAGTCTGAACATGTAACAGTTGACAAAAGCTTTGAAAAAAGTTATGGGAATGTAGTAGAATTACATTATTAAACTAATGAACCCCCATTAGAAAAACAAAGAAATCTGTCATGGTTCTAGCCTGTTTTTGATATTGTAACACTATTTCTATCAGCACAGGCGGAGCACTCTACTGGACTCTATGGGTAATAGCAATCTCCAATCACAAACACGTATTCAGCCACTGAAATGATCATTGCTAGCTAACTGGGACATCGCTACCGATACACGAGTGTCACAGTATATATAGAAGCGTAATCCCTGCCTTCACATTTGACAACCTCTTCAGCTGACGATGCGGCCGGGGCCATTGGCAGAGGGCTCAGGTTGTGCTAATTAAAAAGGGTTACAATATCTTGACCTTCATTCTGTCTCACACAGACTGCCCTTTACTGGACTCTATGCATACAGTAGGTGAAGCTCAATGACTGTAAAGCCCATCCATGACACGTCGACAGCCCTAGTGACATGACTGGTCCTAGGCAAATTGCCACGGCGGGGCCCAACCCACCCAGATAAGCAGGGCCTTAAACTGGGTGAGAACATGGCCTAACCCTAGCGGGGATCAAATCATACAATAGACACCCTACCCATCTCCTCCACCATGTCTTCCACGTTTATGGGAGAAAACTGGTGTACATATTCGGTGGTCATCAGGGTGGTCCCACCAATTTGCCTTTTCACCAGTCCTGAGTCAATACCACGACCACAGACCCTGAAAAGGTGTCCAGCATGTGCAAGAGATAAAACCGGATGAACAGGGCATAGACTAAGCTGCCACACATACTGTATATCCTAGACACGCCCCACTTAACAAGGCCGTTGACACCTCCACGCTGCATGCGGAGTGTGCACAGACCATAATGGGAGGGTCTTCTCCTGCCTGCTTATAGATGGAGCTCACAAAGCCACCTAGCCTGGTGTTTCTTGGACAGGGCTTTACCGTCCACACCATCTCTACAGCACATGAACAGCTAATCAGTGAACTGGATGGGGTCCATGCCAATGCACATACTGGACATAGAAGATGGGATTTTGCCTCCCTGATCCCTGCATGGAGTGGAGAACAAAATGTATCCAGATATATTGTTCTTGACCTGAATGAGCTCCTTATGTTCTTGGGAACAAAGGAGGGGTTCAGTTTCAGAGTTGCACCACTGCAGTTACCACAAAGCATCATGCAACTGGGGTGAACCAACAGGGTACAAAGCTCACTCACTCAGTCCAAGCTCACTCAACAGGTCCACTTCCGCTTTCCAAACCTAGTCCAAATCTGTTCCACCACCTCTGGGTGTAACCTCCATTAGTCTGTCAGGGACCCGTCCCTTGACAGGAGGTGGGCACCCCTGTTCTCCAGACCCGGGATGTGGAGAGCTTTCAGAGAGATAGGTGCTCTGAGGACCATAACCATCCACCCTGCCTGTTGATGTAGGTCACTGTGGTACAGTTGTCAGTCCTCAGTAACACATGCTTCCCCTGAACTATGCAGTCATTTGGATTGGCCGGGGCAGAGTGAGCCCAACACGCTCTGTTGCTAATGTCATTACCTTTGGAATATCATGGCATTCTGAAACTGGTGGTGGATTCCCAAACAGCACTGACCTCTGGACACCGATGAAAGGCTTTCATTGTTCTCTAGCAGCAGTCACAGCTAGGGCTGCCAGAGGTGGAAGTAATGGTACAGTGGCCCTGGGACCTCCTCCTCCATCCGGTAGTAGACATGTGGGTCTGCCGCAAGCTTCTTGAAGCTGTGACTCTGTCCTTGGAAAAAAGAAAACTGAAGAAGAAAGGATGCAGAGTCAGTGAGGATGCTTCTATATGTACTGTGACATGCATTTTTCAATAGCGATGTCCCGATTGGCCCACTACGCACATTTAAATTTCAGTGGGCGAATACGTGTATGTTCTTGGAGAGATCTATTACCCACACAGTCCAGTAGATGGTGAAGCCTGTGTGAGGTAAAATCATGTTCTTCCCTTAAATGCAAACTACTTCAGTGATTAAGTGAGGCAAATTGAAATATAAAGTTGGTGTATGCGTTTAGAAGTAGACTGGACTACATGCTTGTTGTGCACCAAGTCTTCAAATTCTGAATATACTGGACTGTGAATTCTTATTTTACATGGAGTTTATTGCACCAACAATCAAGTCAATATGAAGAGATTGACTTTAAATAGTAGAAATTAAATTTCTTTATATAGCCTTCAGTAGAATAATCCATAATCCACATTGTTTCCTAATCTCCTGTTAATAACAATGTGGGAGTGGTTGGGAACACAACGTTAATGAGGCCTTCTCAGTAAATTAAAACTTGGTGAGGGTGTAAAATAAATATCAAGCTTTTCTACTGTGTGTGTATTATTTCATAATCCCACAAGTGGGTCAGTGGTTCAGAATGAGATTTTTACTGAATTGTCTTCCTTGTTACCTCTCTCTACTTGAAGGTATTTGTGCTCCAGTTTAAATTGTCTCCATCTCATTTTTCAGGAATAATTCAAAGATGTACCCCAGTCAAGTATCACTACTCTTCGTCCATCCTACCACGAAATTTACCCATCAACATCACAAAGACCATACGACAGGATGAGTGGCATGCACTCCGTAAGTCTGAAAGTGTCGGTCTTTATAGAGTTGGTTGGACTTGTTGGTTTAGTCGCTGGTTATATGCTCTTTGCATCGTTTGTGTTTATCTACATTTATTTTTCTGCTTTCAGTTTTTACTGTATTCAATTAACAGACTATTTGAGCAATAAAAAGAGAAAACAATAAACAGGAAAGACTGAGAAAATCCATGATCTAGCATCTTATAATGGTCCGTGTTCATTCAAGTCTTCTTGTTCAGTAACTTTAAAATGTTATCCTCTAGACAAGCTGTCTTTGCATTCAGGGGTTTTAGTTGACTCAATTTGATATACTGTATATGAAAATTTGGCATGCCTGAAGGGCCTCATAGGTCACATTATTTGTAAACATATACCAAAGGGCATTCAAAGATATTTTGGTATCTTTGATAAAAATAAATGATAAATAAATTTGCTCGTTTTTACCATTTCAAAGACATTTATGAAATAGTCTCTTTAGCCTTACTAGTGAAATAAATTAATGCCATTATCTTCCTGTGCTGTCATTCCCTTAAATCCTCTATGAATCTCATAAGTCTTTCATCTACAGTTGCAGCAGCCAGGTCATTAACTTAAAGCAGCACAAGAGTGCATTTTATCATATATGTTAGCATCTTGCACTGGTTGCCTGTTCATTTCTGAATTGGTTTAAAGATTATACTCCCCCTAATTCCTGAAAATATCACTGATTTTATGAGCCCTTCTCTCCCATGTCTAGACTTATGACCACAGGTTATCAGGTCATCTCTGTTAGTGAGTCATTGGCTTTAGACTGGCTGATCAGAGGACATTTGGTTGGACAGATCAGAGTCTTCTATTATATCGCTTCTTAAAACACTTGGATTAGCTTGTATTTCTTACTTGATATCTTTGTTTAAAGAGAAAAAAGTGAAAGAGTTGTTTGACCATGGATTACATTAGCAGTGATTGAAGTTTTTCTACTATTTTTGTGTTGTTCTGAATCTGCTATGATATGTTCTCTTTTGAACATGCTATACCAAAACATTATCTAAGCTGTTATTCTAGATATTGCTGATTACTGTTGTGAATTAATTGTCATCAATTACAATTTTATCCTCTATTTTAGTTTGTTGGGGTAAAGCTTAAATGTATCTCCAGATAAGCATACATTTCAGCGTACATTGAGAATAATGTTTCTAATAAAAAAAAGGAATGAAAATTTACTTGGGTTTAATTACAGGTTTTGTTTCAAAGATGTACTATGTCCTTTCCTGTTTTCACTTAACAGTTCCAGAAAACTTCCAAGGAAATAGAGAATTATGAACCCATTAAATAAAGTGTTAGCCTCATTGGTTTTCAGTTACTTCTTTGGCATTCAAATTAAAAGAAGTATAAGACAGGGGCACCTGAAGTCTTTTATGGCTTAAATCAAGTTGATTGATTGGGTTGTTGGATCACATGTTTTCAGATTAACAAGACAATTAAGGTGATACAAATTACCTGGTTGGTGAAAAACATCTGTGTCACACTGCAAGATTATTTCCTATATTCACTGGCAAAGAAAAGGAAGGCAATGTTTTAATATCAGTTTTTAAGCATACTGTGACACTAAATTTGTCAATTACATTAAGCTTTCAGAGTATTTACCAGTTTAAACAATAGTCTTCAGTGTCACTGTTCAGGATCTTTATGTTACAGTTTACTTGGTGACGTTTTCACCTCTGCTTGCAGATCTAAGAAGGATGACGGCTGGCTTTGTGGGCATGGCCGTCTCCATCATTCTTTTTGGCTGGATCATCGGAGTGCTGGGATGCTGCCAGCAGCATGACCTCATGCAATATGTAGCTGGGCTACTCTTTCTCATGGGAGGTACTGTGAGAGCATGTATGGCCACATCCACACAAACATGCAGACAAAATTGCATTTTATTCAATTTCTGCATTTCTTTGTGGCAGCTGAAAGCATCTTTGGGTTAACATGAGTTAGTAGATGAATGTCCTGCAGGAACACAATCCCTGCCCTGCAGTAAGATGCACAGTCAACTGGCCCCATTTTAAATCACTGCTTGTCTCTTCTGTTCACACAGGAACATGCTGCATCATCTCCTTGTGCACATGTGTGGCAGGAATCAACTTTGAGTTATCCCGCTACCCCCGCTACATGTACGGCCTACCTGAGGACATTAGCCATGGCTATGGCTGGTCCATGTTTTGTGCCTGGGGGGGGCTAGGTCTCACATTGCTGGCTGGCTTTCTCTGCACCTTGGCCCCCTCCCTGAGCACACCCGCTCGCACAACGACCCACAAGCCGAGGCAGGAGAATGGAACCGTGTGACAGAGGCGTCGTGAAGGACCGACCCACCGAACGCACAAACCACACCCTTCCAACCGTGATGTTTAACTCTGAAACAGTTTTTGTCTGATCACCATCCCACACCACCCTCGACATCGCCATACCCCTTTAGTGTTCAGTGTGCCTGAGAAGGAGCAAAGTAACGACAAACTTCACACACCTAATCTCGAAAATCCCTGAGGGACCTCTAGGAACACCAAGAGTAACACCTACAGTAACGTATGGCTGGGGCATGGCTCTCATAGCACAAATAAGACCATTTTTTTGGTTCAGATGTTCGACATGCTGACTTTATGGCGATCTTAAGGTGACTGTTTTCTCTAAAGAGAATTTGTCTTATAATGGTGCTCTCTTGAATACATAAAGCCACATACACTCCCACACAGCACACACACGCACGCCAGCACATGCTTTCCACACACGCTCAATTACTCCAGATGAATCATGGGAGAAATCCTCCGAAAGGATCAAACACACAAACATCAGGTCAGAGCATCCTGTCAGCATTCCTCTTTCAGTCGAGTGATGTGTGCTGTGTTATAGTTCGTAATGAAAAAACAAAAAAATATTCTGGCGTTGACTGCCCATTGCTTATCTTTAGTGTAGCACACTAACTGATATCAAACATGAGCCCGGGGGGCAATGTCTGCAGCCTTTGCAGAGCACAAAATGCATCTAGCAGAGTGGTCAGTACTATAAATTACACAGAAGTAAATCTGCATTGACAAGCAAACCGTTTGCTTCTGTAAAGATTCTATATGTACAAATGCATCTCTATGTAGATCCAGATCATTGTTTGTGTATAGTAGATTTTGAATAAGAATGTTTGTTTTCTGTTTGTTTAGAGGTAATGATGGCTGACAGCATGGAGAGGATAAAAAGTTACTGGGTGGTGGTAGGAGCATGAATCCATTGTTGGATTCAGCAACATAAAGGTATTTTGTGGCACCAAACTGACAGCTCCGACCTGGTTGTTTGCTGATAGCTGAATCATAACCTGATGAGCAAAAACAAGGAACCAAACTGGAGGAAGTATATGATTGCTCCATTGTTTACCCTTAATGTTTGTCAGCCTTTTTGTGTAATACTCTGAATACAAGCAATTTTAGAAGAAAAAAAAGCTACTTCAGTGATCCCACTAAAAATGAAAGCACAAGCTGTGTTCCAAATCCTCATCTGCATTAAGTACAGTAACATTGTAACATCAATCATTGGTGGAGGGCCTAAGTGTCACCATGTCACCAGTCTAAAATCTGGGTCAGTAACAGCTGAAACAATGAAACAGGCAGAATATGGAATGTAATTTATGTGATAGATATCATTGTCCCACAATGCAATGCACAATGGAAATGGACGAGCTGTTCACTCTGTTTTTAAAAAATATGGATGTTGGTGCAGTGGCATCTTGGATAACAAAACAAAAAAGTAAAAACATAAAGTAAAAATGAAGTAATAATTCCATTAAACATTTTTGATTTCAGAGTTTAAGATTGACATTGGCATTCCAAATTCACATTTGATTATGTTTGATTAATGTGTAGAACACATCTTGTATTATTTCTTCACCAGTAAAATACTTACAAACTTAAAAAATGGTACACTGTATATTTATATAGTATGCGATAAGAACATGGGAATTATTACATTTTTCTTTGTACTTTTAAAAAGTCGGAAAAAGCACAAATAGTAATTTAGAAAAAGCTGTATTCCAAATACACACTGGATTCTCATTTTGTGTTTTAATAGTGGTGTGTCCACTCATGGAGAAGTACACTTAAAATCACAAGGACCCATACTAAAATGGCTTGATTTTTAAGTCTTGTGTTAATGGAAAGTATTGTCTAACAATTATAAAAGCTGATACATTTTTTTTTCTTTAAGTGGACAACAGCTGCATTTTCAAAAGCAACAAAAATAAATACATTTAAATTGGAATTGACATTTCAAATCAGCAGTTGGAGTGATGGTTAGTACACACCTTGAGCAGCTGTTGTGTACTAACTTACAATATAAAACACCTCATTGTATGTAGTATGGGACAGGGCCATGAGAAAGGTTTTGAAAACAGGGTGTTAATAGGTAGGACTAGTTTGTTTAAAAGAGGAAGAAATTCTCTTGGTGACACTTGAGGATGATAATAACTCATAGCAGCCGGTTTTCTGTTACACAAATACATTTTTTTTCTCCCTCAGTCATTAGATCCAATTTATTTTGAATTTTTCAAGCTCAATACAAATTCATGATACGAGAATATTACAGCCATGTGTGATGAAGTTTTTATAAATGTTGATTGCTGGAGATGAGTCATGAGATATTCTATCATCTATGTCAATTAACTTTCTTAGAAAAAAAGGTGTTATAATGTGTATTGACAACACTGTGTGTGATGTTCAGTCCTTTCACCATCACAATTAACCTCCTCATGAGGCTACCACTTTTCAGAAGTCGAGGAAATTAACTGAGGCATGATTGAAAACTGTATCTTCAGTGTCTTGTTGAATCTTTGCACTTTGCTGGGTCTCAAAAAGGTCTGTGAACCTGACATCTGAGCAGGTGGAGTTATACATTATATGTTTGCAAGGCAACACATGGGAGCAAAAGATGATCAGAGCATGTGATAAGCACCCTGTTGTGTCTTTTACAAAGAGTTTGGGTTCATACCATGTTGTGTGCTTAGGGTCAATTGGTTTAGGCTCTTATTGTGAAAATATTTATGCCAGAAACCAGGACATACCATAAATATTCATATCTATGGTTGTCAGTGTATTCTCTGATGTCCCACAACTCGCAGAATGCAATGCTATTTGGTGTTTTGGTTTTATTGTTTTAAGTTCACACCCAAACTCATACGCAGTAATGTAAGTATTACTGTAAGCAGTAAACTGTAATGTATAAGTACATGGTGCAAGTATATTGTGTTGTTAGGACTGAAGCACAATTGCACACAACTCATACAAGTTTTTTGTGTATAATAGGTGGGAAAATCTGGCTTTTCCAATACTAATGTGCCACCACTGCACATGTGCAGTACTTTGACAAAAGGTATTACAAGCAGAAATTTTAAAGCACATATTTATACCCCCATAACTCAAATAGTAAATTTCAAGAACACTCACACATAACAATGTCTGTATTTTAAAACTAAGATTTTGTCATTGATTGGATTGAGTTAAGTACAGAACAACAGTAGCGCACAGTAGCAAAATTTACAAAACATTAGGAATATTGTACTAGAGAACGAATGAGGTCAGCACAGTGTAACAAATGTATTTGAAATTGTTGTAAAATCCCTCTCAAGTGGCAATTTCCTGTGTTTCATGAGGAACTTAGAAATGTACTCTGTGCAATGAGAGATGCCCTGTGAAAATGCCACAGTTTAGAGTGGCACTTGTTTCAGTAGCACAGCTATTATTTTCTACAAGTCATTTATACTGGTTCAATCCACTGCAGATGTTATGTGGGGACTAAAAAGACATTACAGTCTTGCATGAGCTCATTACAGTTAGTTTATTTCAATATATTAAAATGTGTCCATTTTTAATTAATTTATTTTACTGAAATAAAATATGTAATAACTAATGCATTGGGACTTTCACTGTTTGTATATGTGCCTGACTTTCTGCAATTTTTCTCTCCAAAGTCGCACAGAGTCATCTGTGAATCGTCCTTCCTTTTTTAAAGCACTTTTATCTTGAAAAATGTAGGTGTGACAGCGATGTGTATTGTCTGATTGTATCTGTGGGCACGAGGTATGAAGTTAAAACTAAAAACAGATTAACTAACATTCAACAACTAAGAGATGAATGTCCACAAGAGGTGAGACACAATTATAACGGCAGTGACAGCATCCTCCTCCAAATAAGCATGGAGGCAAGACTTGGCCTTTTGTCACTTAGGACATGGTGCCATCTAGAGGGAGGACTTGATGGTTTGTGTCTTTTCCTTTTTAAGGCTAAGGTGATGAAATTTCTGTAACAGGCCTATAATTTAAAAGTAAATAAGAAACTAGAAATATAAAAGTGTTTTTTGCATTCATCGTGTATGGCAGAATATATATAAATTATAAATTATGATATATACTATCCCCGCAACCCTGTATGCAGGATAAGCAGTTGAGAATGGATGGATGGATGGATGGATGGATGGATATATACTATGAAAACAAAAAGATTTTCTCTCTTTTCTATCTTAAAAACAGCATCACTTTTTTGAAACAAGTTTATTTTATACAGAAAGCAAAACAGGTTTTGTCCAGTAAAATACAGAACAATTATTCCATACTGTCATGTTTAAGACTACTATATAAACTGCTGCTGGAACTTCCAAATACAAAATACAAAAGCTCAAACACACAAATTCAACCTACATTATTATGACACACAAAGCTGCATGTTTCCTAAGTAAACAGAACAAATATAACTTAACTCCAGTAAGATTATTGCATACAGTACTAAACAAAATCTTGCCTGAAAGGATATTTGATGCTGATGATTAAATGAAAGTAGTACATAACAACTAGTGCTGCAACTAACGATTATTATTATTATTATTATTTTAAAATAGTGATAAGTTCCTGTTATACTTTCTCGCAGCCCAGTGTTATTTATTCAGATTGCTTGTTTTATTCAACCAACAGTCCAAAAGCTAAAGGTATCAAGTTTATTATCAAATAAAAATAAGTGACTGAGCCGATCTTTCGATTTATTAATTTGTTGCCAATTACTCCAAATTGTCTAGTAGGTTTGATAATTCATATAGATAACAATAAGGTAAGAAAACCTTTAGAGAGATGGATTTCCTTTTGAAATTGAGGTAAAGGATTTGAACTATATGTTAAATCATTAGCTTTGTACATTTTGGTCTGATTAAAGTGAAATGTTCTCCGCTGCTTCCCAGAGCCAGAAGCAGCAGAAAGGAGTTTGAAGTCTACTTCTTGCCACAATAATGGGCACCAACCACCATGTAGCTGTCAGGTGAGATGTTCAAACTGGGTGGCTTCACTTTGTCCCTACAGAACCTGACCTCAGATCTATTGACCGGGCCTCCTCCTCTGCAGGGGTCGTGTTTTTGCAGGTAACTTATAAAGGTTTCCCAGCCTCCGCCTACGCGCACCATCACATGACGCTCATTCAGCATCTGCAAAGGTAACACGAGACAGTACAATCAAAGAGGGAATGCTGGGAAATAAAGTGTGCAAATATGTCCTGGCTGATATATTGCCATGATGTTTATGAATTCTCGATTATATAAAAAGCAGCAACCCCCTCCACACACACACACACACACACACACCAATGTAATATTTACAAGCTTCTTGCACATGTGTTGCTCTGGCTATGAAAGGCAAATGAGCCCTTGCATTGCTTTGTCAAAATCTCATTAAACCAAATGAAACAACACCTCATGGCACCAGCTGAGCACACTGCAGGATTAATCCACATATGAACATGGATACGCACATGCGCACAGTGACGCACAAAGGCGCACCCACACGGATCTGCAACACAAACCACATAATAAACAGTATTTTAAATAAAATGACTACTGTCAGAGTGGTCTGAATCAACACATCCTTCACAGACAGCCATCCTTATAGCTGAAAAGCAGCTGCTACCATGGCAACTACAGCCATATAAAGCCTGGGGGACAAAACTGAGATGAGTTCAGCATAGACCCTCAACTCCCAGTAGACATTAACATTCCCAGGAGGCCTTGGAAATCCATCCGTTGTCCTGTCAGCACCGGCCCACCCCCTCTTGCCTTATCGCCAATAAACCCTTCATTATGGAGCCATTAAGAATGTGATAATACAAGCAGATCTACTCGTCTTGTGCGGGGAGGTGTGTGTCACGTGTACGGGATGAAAAATCAATGGTACAAGAACAGACACACGTGCAGCCAGACGACACAGGCAGCTAGGAAACCCCAGACTTGGTCCATCTCAGCTGTCATCCTGCAGATTAAATTGTTTTGGTTGACAGGGGTCAAGTCTGACATGCTGAATAAACCACTTTCCTGTCTGACATGGAGGGAATGTAATTCTGACTTGACTTCATTCTCAAAAATGCATTTTCCAAAGTTGATTTCCAGTCAGCATCTACTCCCATTTTTTCCCTTTTTAATACAAGCTACTAATCCCCTCTGTTGTAATATCTGTATTGTTTAAATTAATTTGCCTTTTCTATTTTTAAAGCTTTTTATCTGATGTTTTTTATTACTTACATAATTTTAATTAATCCTACATGTCACTTGATTGTTGTTATCTGCCTTTGTGGGTGTTGTTTCTTTTATTCTGGTTGTGTGGTTGTTTGACTATAAAGACTTCTTGTACTCAGGTTTCTGTTACCTGATTAAATAAAGTCACAATATGAACTGACATAATGTCTTTTGATACATTTTATTTTTCTAAAAGCTAAATTGTACTTATATTAGACATCAGAACTACTCTAAACCAGTGTCAGCATCTTTCTATACTGTAATATTCAATACAAGCCCTCTTTGTCAGGCCGACTCTTTTATTTCTGTCACTACAACTACCCCCTCCCCCCTTCAGGTCTCCGTACAAAGTGTGCTACGTCTGCAGCCCATAAACTATCGTCTGGATTCCCCTGTGTCCTCCCAGGCAGCTCCATTGATTCCCTCTCTCCTTTCCTGCTGAATGATGCATGAGTGTACTCAGGGAAAAACTGCTGCCAGTAGGAGGCAGGCTTTAGCCACGTCGGCTCTTGTAAAATTTACAGTAAAACAAATGGTATTACAGTATATGAGCTGATGAAGGCACATGTGTGTCTTATTGTTGTTCGATTTCTTTTTATTTATTTTTTATTTGATTTCTATTTCTATGTTATAGTCAGGTATGTCTTGCAAAAGATGTCTTGATCTCAGTGAGGGTCTAAGGATAGAGGATGTCGCATGTTGTACAGGTTTAAAGGTTTTGGTTCTATATAAATAAAACTCCCTTGACTTCTTTCAAAGGATGAGGAGAAAACTTTTAACCGTGCTAGTTTTATTAACCTAGGGATGGCAACATTGGCATGTTGGTCCATGAATGTATAATAACTTTAAAACTTTTAAGACTAATATCAGCCCTGCATCAATGGTCAAAGGTCAGGGTCACCGACAGAACAAAGGCCCTGGAGCTTTATGGAGTCAATGTCTTGCTCAAGGACAGTTGAGAAAGGAGGTTGATGAAGAGGTTGTCTGCCGAAATACTGAGCTGAAGCCGAAATTAACTATTTCATCATCCTCATTTTTGTCCAGATTTTGCTCTTCAAAACAAGACTTTTTCATTTTACTTTTAAGGTTTATCTCTTATGTAGGATAGCATCATAAACAAAGAATTGATGTGGCATGATATTGTGAGGGGTTTGAATGTCTTTCCTTCCATTGATACAGTCAGACAGTGTCCCTGCCACAAAGCTGAAGGAGAGCCTAATTGGGCGCAGAGAAGAAAGAAAAGCCTTCCTCTTTTTTAACAACAAAGAATGGCGGAGCACTCCAGAGCCAGCGTGACTGAATAGCCTCTAGAGGGAATGGGGGGTGGGGGGGGGGTTACATGTGAGGAGGGGCGGTCATGCTCAGCCGCTCATTAACAAGCTGTCTGATTAGACCCCTCACTAATGACTTTGTCTAGGTAATCAATAGTATCTGCTCTTTAAAAGGGGTGTACACACTGAATAGCACGCTCTCCTAGGAGCTGCAAAGGGGTTATCATGGTATATGGTAATTGAGGATTCTGGCATGTTTCCCCGCACACATGTGGTCAGCTGTAAGCTTCAAGGTAATGGATGGAGTCATGGTCGATGGGCTGCTGCTGAGGTGTGGTTGCTTGTCAGCGGCACGTAGAAAAGGGAAGGGAGCCATGCAAGGAGTGTCTACAAACTAGTAATTATAGCTTGAAACTGACACAAGCACACAGAGTTATGGTGAAACATTGTATCTGCAAGGCTGTGTAGAGACAGTCAGTGCAAAAAGTGTAGAAAAACAAATAATTCAAAATATAAGATAAATAAAAGGGGATTTTTCTCTTTTCTTGGTTGCATTGTCCTAACAAAATCAGGGTTCAGTATCTTGCCCAAGGACACTTCAACATGCAACCAGGGGGAGCCAGGGATTGAACCGCAGACCTTCCGACTAACGGCCAACCCACTCTACCTCCTGAGCCACAGCCGCTCTTTTGTTATCACATCTTCCTTGCCTTTCTTTGATGTGGTGTTCAAACATGTGCACCCACGTTATTGACAGGTCTGCTGTGGAGACAACAGGTGGTCTGTGACTTGAAGGGTTGCATTGTTTTCTAAATGGGCAGTAAAAATATGTTGCCAGTCAAACTGTAGCTTTAACTCTATTGTCAGAAAACTGACGCTGACAGCATTGATCACCAGTTTAGAGAATGTTCAGTCAATACAATTAACAAAGCATTAAATGGCTTTCAACTTGTGACCAATTAGTCACCAAGCTGTGATCCACCTTTATGTGACTGTGTGAAGATGTACTCTGTGAGAACATGTCTGATGAATCACACAGGCATTTAATTGTTAAAATATTCCCATTGATATTGGTTTCGAAAAGAATACTTTTTTTAAATTTACAGCATGTAAATTTCATTTATGTGGATTTATGGATAATTCTAATGTGGATAACACATTAGAATAAACTCTATACAGTGTGCACTAGAAATGAAGCTTTCCCCTTTGTATGGATGGATTGTTGTATGTATATAGATTGTCAAGTGAAACCTTCTTCTTATATTCAAAGCCCTTCACACATTGGTGGATTTGGACTCCCGAGTGGGCTGCCATCTGAACCACACACGCAGTCATCTTCGCAAAATCACGCTGAAAGAGACATGTTTGTTTTTCCTTCAGGTTTGAACTATTTGCTGAGGGTCTATGTACTGAATAAAATCATTGTCAGCCCAGTCTTATCCTGACTGTTGGTTGCCAAGCAACCCTGCCTCCCAGAAGGCCATTCCTCGAGCCTTTGTATGGTACAGACACACAAGGGTGGTGCACGACTCCAGGAGGGTGAAAGGCACCTACGTCTCCATCCCAAATGATTGCAAATCACACACTGCACTTGTTTCTGACTCAGCTGCTGATTAATGACCTGAAGGCCTTCGCACCTCACATCTTGTTATGTGTTGTAGCATCTATGACGCATCTTCTTTGGGTTCGGTTTATAATTTACAAGTTATGGTATCAAACTATCAAGTTATAATTCTACACATGACATTTCACAATCCTGTATCTAATTTTACATAACTGTAGCTTTAATTTAATTTATTTCACTACCTTAATAACAACAACAACAGCAGTATTATAATCCAACTATTGGGGTAGGTGGGAGTGAACCAACCATGTCTTCTAGAAAATACATTTGTAAATTTTTTTGGCCGATTTACGGAGAATTAATCAGATAAACTTTTACTATGCAAGCTAAAGAATTTAACAATAAAAAGTTGTGCTGTCTGTGAGTTTTCTTCGAAGAGTGTGTCTGTGGCGTGGTGCGAAAATTGATGATTCGCCATGAAACAGGAAGTTGGTATAACTTCAGTGTACATGCTCACATCTGTACCAAACTTTACATGTTTCACAAGAGTCCCGCCCTGAAGACATCTACATGCCTGTGATCAGTAATAGTCATAGTGCCACCTACTGGCAACAGAAAGTAAGCTCTGTGTGACACTCATCACATGGTTTAGATGAAATATTCACAATGTGTTCCACCTTTGACACACTGGGACATAATGTATGAGGAAGGAAGTTAAAGTCCTTCGTGTATGAGGAAGGACATTAAAGTCCTTCGTGCAGCTAATTCAGAGCCACATTGGCAGCGCTGTGGCATCTGCGGTGTGATGCCCCGACACGTGTCAGGGTGTGAGGTCCGTCTAACACTGCTCGCAGATATAATTTACATATATTTTGGTTAAGGTAAGAGAAGGATTGTGCTTCTGGTAAATGTTAGACGTCCTGTCTTGTGCCTCAAGTCTGGACTTTTTCAATATTTAAGTAAGACTATCCCAATTTCCCAACTTTATCCAAGTGCTGCGAGTGCCTAAACATAATCATAAGAAAGTTCAATCATGCTTTAGTTACTACGAATGAAACAAATGAATGAAATACGTCATATATTTTGTGACTTGGCAGACACAGTACGTTCATTAACAAGATTTTCTTATTTATGTTGAATGAAATGTGATGGAGTGGCATACTCTGTCTGTCAAAATGTATTTCCTGCAATTTAGTAAACATCACTCCTAGGTGAAAGGGTTAACATGAGCGTACATACTCGTATGTACAGAACTTTTTCCCCAACACGGTAGCCGCCTTTAGGTTGCTTCTCAACAAGGAACCTGGTAGGACAGCTGCAGGGGGGATTTTCGATAATCTTTCTCACCTGGAAAAGGTTAGACAGAGAGAGTGCAAATCAAGTATAAACATACAGTATACACCTTTATCATCTGTAAACTCAAATAAAATATATACATACAATATCATCCAAAATGTTGTTAGTGCCTGTGCTCCTCCGGCTTGTGGATTTGCAAGAGGAACGAGGAGTCAGGGCTGCGGGTGGTAAGGTGATGGGAGATGTAGCTGTGGGAGTGTGGTTGTTTATTGTGGTGGAGGAGACTTTGGCAGTGGAAACCAGGGTTTGGCCTGGTGAGGGTGCTGACAGCGAAGTGGAAGCAGATGTGTTAGTGGTGCAGGATGAAGAGAACAAAGGTGTTTGTGTTGATGCTGTGGTTGTACAAGGGTTAAAGGCTGAGCGGTAGGACTGAGGAGGGGATGAACATGTAGGTACTGGGTTTGTTGTGGCTGATGGAAGATCAGAGATGAGGGAGGGAGCGAGGGTTTCAGACAGACAGTTTGTGCTTGGAGTGAGGGGCGCAGGTGGAGGATGAGGAGGAGGGGAAGGAGAGGGGGCTGGGGGCAGGGATGATTGTGAAGGTGAAAACAATGATGTAGGAGTAAAAAAGGAGAAGTACAGACGGGATGGTGGAGATAAGCACCCCGCCTCCTCCCTCTCTATCTCTTTCTCCAACTTCACCAGCCCCGGAGGCTCCACTCCATACCTGACAGAGAGGTTTAATAAAAATATAGCAGCAATCAAGACGATACATCAGCGCTACATCACACAGTGGAGAATGGTGATTCCCAACCACTGGACCCCAGAAGGACTGTGGAGAAGCTCAACTGATTTGAAAAAACAGAAATTAGAAAAACTCATTCATCAAGTTAGCAAGTAAGCAGAGAAATTGAAACAGTTACCTAAATGTATAAATAAATACTTCAAATAGTTACTTGAAAGTAATGTATAAATAGTTGAAATAGTTAGCTATTAGTTTTCTTCTCACTGTGATTCAATTGCGATGAACTAACAAGAGCTGTATCACGTGGGTGGGGCAGTTTTTCTAGTTACCTGGCTGCAATCCGTCCCAGCTCCATCAGGCACAGGCACACCTCCCACGGTTGTTTATGGAGGACTTTGCACATGAATAAAGTATAAACAGAGAGGGTGGAGAAAAAAGTCAGTCATTTGAAAGGAAAGATGTTTCCGGAGATAAACCTCTCTCTGTGTCAAAAGAAAACAGGACCTGCAGTCTGAACAGAGAAGGCACATTTCAGGAGGTACTCTGCCTCCATTGTGCATCTCTACCTTTGAAGCTGAGCAGGAATTTCTGTGGGCTCTGGATGTGCAGCTGAGGGCATGAGGGCATGAAAGCTCCATCAACAAGTCAACCGCTCCTGCCTCTAGACCAGTGTCTACACATTAAAAACCCAATTTGGACCAGAAAAGGTCCTTGTTAGTTAATTTGTTAAGCTGACAATTGGTTGAGCATGATTTAAAGTATGTCCAATTAGTGTGGCGCACAATCTCTAAAAGTCCACAACATTCCTGATTGAAACAAACACAAACAGCAAAAAAGCAGAAAGACTGTTGCATCAATAATGATTTTATTTTCATTCACCTGTAATTGAGATCCACCATTACATGGCTGCAGCAAGAAAAAGAGATGAGAGAAAAGAAAAAAAATAATCATCTGTGCCTACACGTCACCGAGGCAGTGAACTGAAACTTGTCAAAGTACAGTAAGTCTCCCTGTCACTCAATTAGTCAAGTGAAGTGGGTTAGTCTGCCTGCAGGGAGGGGGGGGGGGGGGGGGGATTAACCTGCACATTATCATTCTCACGCATCTGCCGCCTTGCGTAGACATGCCCGAGTAAGAAGTGCATAGAGAAGAGAGTATGATTAATGAGACAGAATCATGTTAGCATGTTGACTGCAAGTTGTCTTCTCCTCGGGCACACAGAGCATCACACATACAGGAGGTGTAAGTGGGAAATAAAACTGAAAGCATACAAATGTATAATCATATTGAGTCAGTCACATTCAGCATGATCATCGTGACTCATCTTGGTATCTTCATTTTCTGCATTTCTTTTTGCTTCGGACTGGTTTATTCTAATGTGTTTTGAGTTGTGCAACAAACAATTAACAAAAATGGTTTTTTTTGTTTTTTTTAAACACCAGCCTTAAAATAATCCTATCCCATAACCAAATTAAATTTCCCTGCACTAAAATACTCATTTCTTTTACAATAGAGTACTTTAGTAAGACACCAATAATACCAATTAATCAGAAAGTATCACAACAGAAATAATATAATTTAGCAGCAATGTACGCTCCTTGACTCCATAATGTAAGGGCGCAATCTCCGGTCTTAACTCACCCAAATCCTCTGACTCAAAAAGGTAAGCCTCATCAACGCCAATCTTTCGGCACCAGTAGAGGAAGTTTGCAGTATTGTCTCGGGCGAAAAATGATCCAGAAGTTGCATCAGCTCGCCAGTGGATCACTCTTTTCATGAAGGGCTGTGATTGTTTTCAACACACACACACACACACACACACACACACATATATACAAACATATTTGCACAGACACACAGGCACACAGAGGTTGTGAGTACATGGTGGAAATATATTCTCTGCAATAACACAAATATGGATTAATATTGGTTCACATGTTAGTCAGGTTTTAAGAGTATTAATGATAATGATAATGATAAACAATACACATGCCATATACAGCATGTTTAAATATGAATACAGTGAGGTTGAGGAGACAGAGGAGGCTCACCCCTTGTACCAAATGGTTTGTGTGTATGGAGGACAAATCAGGAACATCATCTTGTGCAAGGTGAGGCTGGCTTTGTAATAGTAAACATGAGCAGACATGGCCAGTGACTGAATGCACCACCAGATTTTGACTTCACCAACCTCAGACGTGATCTGGTTTTGCTGGTTTAAGACTTTGTGGGCTTTGTATGTGACATCTTCAGACTTAAACATTTCCTGTAAGAAACGTTCAAGCAAACTTTCAAGCACCTATACTGCAGTGTGGATGTGGTTTTGTGTGTTTTGTGCATGTTTGTGTGTGTGAATGCCTGTATAACTTTGTGTTGCTACAGTACCTTGCTGTTGTTGGTGTACATGGTGTTGTGGATCATTTTCTCCTGGAGCAGCTGTGCAAGTTGACAGAGCAGGACGCCGTTATCCAACCTCTCCATCAGACTGTCTGCTGTGAGGTCCACACCTGAGGATCCACAAAAAATGAATTATGTGCAGTAAGTCATAGTTACTAAATGAGGCTCAACATTTTCCTCAACTTTCACAGATAATTATTTTATATTAATGTTATTATAGTATATTATTTATATTACACATTTAATAGATTAAATGCAGCTCAAAGTACTTTACAAAATCAAAAAAAAGACCAGACCATTTAAACAATACAAATATTGAAATAAATTTTTCAGTTCAAATGCATCAAAAAGTTATGTGTCTTACACTGAGACAAAACTATCCTAACACATTCAAAAACATTTAATCAGTCAGAAACTCATCCTGTTGGAGAATTGTCACTTTCCAGACACCCTCCAACAGGTTGTGGCATGTGTAGAGCCTTTATGTTTTCCCTTACAATGCAGTAAAGTGGGAAGAAACATCCCTTTCCCAGCCACAATTCCCCTCGTGGAGAGGCATTTCAAGGATTTGGGATAATAAGTAGGTTAATCTGCCTCTGTGTTTAATATGACTGCAGCGCTTTCACCTATTTTTCAAAATAAAAGCCCCAGTTCCAAACTGAAACTGTGAAGAGTTTCTGTATTTTAATGTAACTAATTCAAAACATCTGTGGGTTTAGTTTTACAGACTTTTACAATCAAGTAACGTCTTGAACTGGCACTCGTTTTACTCTAGTTGAGTTCCAGACAGTGTAGTTAACATGAGTTTGGCATGAGGATCAATTGAGGAAAACTGTCTCACCCATGAGGGTGTTGAGCCAGAAGGCAAGGTCTTCTTTCATGGGCAGCAGGCTGGCGTCATGGCGGTAAGGCAGCCACTGGTTGTACACCTGAGGACTGGCCAAGCCCGGCCCAGAGTGTCTGTACTTTGGGCCAATAAGACAGTTCATCCCCAACCCGGTCAGATGCCTCGGGCTCAGAGGACTGTCAAGGCTGATGTTCATCGCTCCCACTTCACTGTCCATGCTTAAGATCTGATCGGTCTTTGACTGACCCTGGTGGACAAAATAAGAAATGTTTTCTTGTACTGTTGTTAGATTTTCGTTTTGACATTTTACATTACTCTTAACCTCATTCGGGACTGTCCCTGGGAGATTGTCCTGGATGGGCACTTAAAAATGCTCAGGGAAGTGGTAATGCACCACTTCATGTACATTTTCCAAACCAGCTAGTTAGTCTTCATCCTTGAAGTCTTTTCTCTTATAAAACCTGTTTGAATATGGTATATCAACCATGCTTCATTCAAACATTTTTCATGAGCATTGTCTTCATTGTTTAATTTACAGATGTTTTTGTCACAATTTGAGTTTTAAATTAAAGCACCAAATCAAGAATTGAACTTGACCCACCTATATGTTTCCTAATGGTGTCCTCTGGTGAACCTACCAAACTTCTGCAATGATTGGGACAGTATGGCAGGTTGTCTTTCACTATACCTTTGCAAAATACAACAGTAAGACACATAAGATTAGAAATAACGGTAACACTTTCTATGAAGGTCATCACTATAATGACTTATGCATATATTTATAACACGATATAATGCGTCCATAAGACATTATAACAGTTGTTATAATCACTTACAAACATGCATTAGGCGCTATAGCGAAGCTCATAACGTATTATGACCTTTTGATTTAATGTTTTATAACTAATATTAATACCAGTTTATATCAATGTGCGGCAAGAATCTCCAACCATGTTCCATAACACATTATAACCACCGACTCTGCCTCGTTATGGATACACTTTAGTCACCATTTACAATTAGTGATAATAGCTTATAGTAATGTTTAAAGTTATATAGCATGTCTTTGTTTGCTTTAAGTAAAGTGTTAAAATATCTATCCCTGTATAATATATTACAGGTGGACATAATACCATATGAACTAATTATAAGACCTTATTACAAGCCAACAAATACATGCTATATAACTTTAAATTATATAATGTTCTATGGACGCATTATATCGTGTTATAAATATATGCATAAGTCATTATAGCGATGACCTTCATAGAAAGTGTTACCGAAATGACAAGTGAAACAACATACAAGTGTTATTGATGTGTATACCACAGGGTGCTCTCTACCACTAGCAGCTAGTACAAGCGGGAGCAGGGGGAAATCTAATAAGTAAAAAATTTAATTGGACTAAAATAACAATACAACTAAAATGTAATATTTTAAATCTCAATGCACTGTAATGAAAGACCTTTTTTAAATATTCTTGATTTTTCGTAACTATTCTGATACTGTAAAAATGTAATGTAAATGTCAAATGTAAAAAAAAACACTTTTACTTAAAGAATAGGAACACATTTGTTAAAAAGTTATAGTTGCTGTAATAATTCCTCCTGTTCATACTGTCTTTAAGTGATGCCTTCCTCCAAGAGAGGATGGCAAAATGCAAAAAGTTTGTTTTTCATGCAAAAATAAAAGTCTGAGTTTTCAAGTGGGTATTTTCTAAAGTCACATTAATTTTAGCGCAAAATTCCCTCTTTCTGTTTCAGACATGTTGCCTTGCTGAATTGTGACGTACCATAATCCCCCCAAAAAATTGCGACTTTATCCTTTAAGAAAGCAATAAATAATTAAAACATAATGGTTTTGAAGAGTAACAGAGCTGTCATGCACATGTATAAAAACAACATTACAGGTTGAAACTAATGTTATACAATGGCTTCCATGTATAGGCTTTACACTCACAACCCAAATAATACACACAATCATCAATCAAAGGGATTAAACTGACTGCTGGTTTAATAAGATGTCCTGGTGCCGCTGCATGGCTCATTTGTCCTGTTCCCAGAGCAGCCTCCATCATAAAGCTCAGCCCCATGCAGAGACATGCTCTGACTGCCAGTAATCCTCGCTGCTAATCAGCTGGAATTAAGACAACAACACATGCAGAGGGTCACTGGGTCTGCTGGGTAATATACAGAAGAGACAGAGGCTCAGTCCGTGCCACATGACTAACTTCAAAGTTTAATTGTATAGCAAAGCAACTACAGAGCTGCGCTGGTGAGGGCATGTTGTTGAAGGTATTGCTGAGACACTGAAATGCAATCCGGGATATCCATTTTGAGTAACAGATCTGTAAATTTTAAAGCTTCTCCGATGCCAAAACACTGCACAGAGTTTTATAAAACTATAGCACTATTTTTTACAACATTGCGTTGTGTTGACGGAGGCCTCTGTGTTGCTATCCTCATGCAAATGAATGAGAGAGATTTTTTCGTGAACGCAGCCTAAGAGTCTACAGCTGTGATAACAGCTCTGTAAGGCTGTACTGTGCTTTGAGCTAAATGCTAATGTGAGCAACAATGCCAACATGCTGATGTTAAGCAAGATTGTTTACCATCTTTACCATATTTTTACTTTTGCATGCAAGCATGCTAAATTTTACCAATTAAATACGATGCACATCTGAGCGTGATGAGTATTATTAGTTTTGCAGGTATTTGGTCATAAATCAAAGTAGGCCCATTGGACAAATTAAAAACATTTTTACCCGATGATGAAAGTGAAGGGCTCATCAAAGTTATTACCATCCCTCCTGAGTGTAACATGAATGTCTGCACAAAATGTAATTGTAATCCAATCCGAAAGTTTTCAGTGGCGGAATGACAGACCAACCGATTTAGAGACGGAGCAACTTTTCCATCCCCAGAACCCTGCCTCTAGCATGGCTAACAAAAATTTTATCTCTAACAAAGATGTTCGGTAGAATAGTCAAGTAAAAGCACATCTGGAGGGCAGATGTTTGGGACCCAGACAGGGAGCATAACAGCTGGCTTTTTTAGCTCATTTATAGTTATATACCGCCTTCTTGCATTACCTGTCATTCAGTGTTGCAGATCACAAGTTCAAGGACAGTTTCTCATGAAATTGCCTTACATTAGCAAAAACATGAAGACAAAACCCTCGCACATGATTACAGAGGTAGTTGATGTAGGCAGTGAAGTGTATGCAAAGATGAACATGTCTATAAATGAACTGTCATGAGCTCAGGCTCAGGGAGATAAATGTGAGCATATTGTAGACATACAATTCTGACTGGATGTAGTGAAAATGGTCTTTTGTAAACACATCTTGCAGACGCAAGACAGAGACATGGTATATGAGGAGGGGGCGGCATGCCAAGTTTGAGGCTGGTTTACAGGTTGACCAGAAGGGCATGAGAGCCTCTGTCTCTAGCAAAACATCCAGGTGCAATATTCACACCTCCGCTACAGGATGGCTCTGCTGGGAAGGGAAGGCAAAGGTCACCTACTGGCCTTTCTCTCAGACACTAGCGGCCTTTATACTGCAGCAGAGCTGAAGGTCCATGTCTGTAAACATACCACATACACACACAGGCCCATGCATGTGTCTATCCCACCTCATTTACTTTGCACAACTTTTAATGCTTCCAAAATGTTCAGTGTAACCAGCTGTTAGCAGGGAAACAACTACAATTACACATCAGCCTACCTGAAAAACGACGGCTAGCTTGAGTTGCCATAGCACTGGCTTAAATACCTGAAAATACTGTATGTATGTAAGATAGACAGAGTGAGACATGGTGATTCAGAATTTGGTTGCATGTGGCCTTCAGCACTGCTCTAACACTGTTGTCTCCAGAGAATTAAACAAAAGCGTCTTTCTGATAGCAAAATAACTTCACAACTGGTTAACAAAATCCTGTTTCTTGACATGACAGCCCTCATATTTACTTTGGAAAAAAAGTTGAAGCAGCAAATCTGTCACTGAAAGAATCATCTCTTCAGTCAGAAACATGTGTTTCATGAATTTCAGTATTTGCTCTGAGTTTGCTCTTACTGTGTAACCTGCAGGCGTCTCCATTCTACTTTTGCCTTCAAAGCCTGTTCCGCAGCCACTCTCTGTTTCAACTTTTGACAGAAACTATTCATAAAATATCAAGATTAATAACTTCAAGTGGATGTGCAACAGCACTGCTGTCAGCAGTAGCTTTCTCCATCAGCTTTTTAGGAGTCAGTTGTAGGATTGTAACAGCTTGACAGAGGTAATGTAAAACTAGTGAATGAATGACCGAAAATAAATGGATACAACTGCATATTTGAGGTATAACTTTCAGCTATAGTTGTGCTCTTACCCCATACCTTTCCTTCAGCTGCTTCTAGACTAAATAAACCTCATATCAACACAGGATGGAAAGGTCTGTCGCTTGCTGCTGTTTACACACCCCTAACAGTGAAGACTTTACTGTCCTCCAGCTGCAGTGACACACAATAAAATACCATTTTGGCACCAAGATTTAAAAAAAATATTCTTCCATTGATTGTTTTAGTGTGAGGTAAATCAAATAAACAATAATAATCTCAGAACAGTCTGTTCATTGAGTTCTGACTAAAGTTTTTGCTACCTGTGGTCAGACACCACAAAGATGTTGGAGGATTCATTCCTGCACTGACATAGTCTACTGAGTGCTTATGTGATTGTGGCTTATGTCATTTTCAAAACTCACATTCAAACACAAAAATTACCAACGTTTGTTGTTTTGTTTTGTTTATAGACTTACATTAGTTCTGTTATATCAGGCTATAGAATATTTTTCATATGCAAAAAAAGAAAGAAGACAAAACATATTCAGAGTTATTTAAATTGTATGGTTGTGGCGTTAAATAATGGAAAAACACACATCGATGACTGCTAAAACGTTTTTGATAATTCTAAAAAATCATTTAGCTGTTGTGTTATCCCTGTCATGAACAAAATAGATGACATTTTACATAACCAAAACGTAAAGTCAGTGGTCTGCTTTCAAGCAGTATCAACATAATTGAAAAACTTGTAGAAACAGTGAAATAATCAATATGAATGAGGCACGTTTACAACGTGTTCTAACCAACAACAGCAACGACAATTATTACCTACATTCCTAACTCATGGAAAAATTAATTTTATCATGCAAAATATACTTACGAAACGCAATCAGTTACCTACGGCGGGATTCTTCTAGAGGTAGCCTATCCTTTTTTCATAGGTTTCCACAGTCTCTTCTCGCCCGTATTTTTCTTCTCACACAGGCACACACATCACTTATAACCAGATGTTCATCGCCCTCAGGTTCTCCACACGTAAACAACAGTGTAACAAGGGGGGGCTGCCGTCAACAAACTCTCCTGCACACGCCTGCAAGTTTGTGGTGTCAATTTACAAGGTATGCTCCTGAGAACATGATTGAAAAAATAATAATAATCACAGCGGTTTGTTTTATTTGCCCCATAGACTATTAAGAACAGAACAACATTTTAGTTTAAGTTTTACAAACTTTATCGACATTTTATAAACAAACTATGAGTACGGAAAACCATTCCAATATGGCCCAAGTTAAAGTTTATTTGTGTTTTTTCGGTAAATGCTGATGTGGACAGCTAACCGGAAGTACATTTAGATTCCATTGCAACTCAGTTCTAATGAAGCGGTCCATCATATAAACCCGAAGCAGTAGCCTACATCAAAACACTGAATTATTCGTTTGTGTTTAATACTTTTTTCCATTGTTATGTTACTGTCATGTCTGACTCTGCCTGGAAATCTCTGCTGTGTTTGATATTTTTGTTGTTGTTCAATTAAGTAAAAACAACAACAACAAAATATTAAAAGAGGAGCATGATAAGAATTTGGGTGATACTAGCCTAGTTGATACAATATCATAAAGCAGCTGTCAATAATCTGACTTTACAGTTTTAGTGGTGGTTCACTGAAGTCTGGGTTGGAAAGGTAAAATTTGGGCTTAGAATTAAAGTAAATTACAAACAATTTAAAAAATATATTTCTGTTACTCCTGCCTATAGATATTGTGTAAAATATTAGTAATGGTAGTGCTAATAATAAATTTATGATTATTATTATTATTATTATTATTACTATACAGGAACATGGGGGCCGTAGGTTGCTTCCAACCTCTCTGCCCTTCCACGTGCCTATGTGGAAAGCCCAAGGCAGAAAAACACCAAAACAACCAAAGTCCCTTCCACGTGCATACGTGGAAATCCATAGGCAAGTAGAGCACACCTCTCTGCCCTTCCAGGTGCCTACGTGGTAAGCCATAAGGCAGGAAGCAGATGTAAAGACCGCCAAAACGACCAACCGCCCCTCTTCATGTCTACGTGGAAAGCCATAAGGCATGGAGAGCACCTCCCCACCCATCCATGTGCATACATGGAAGGCCCAAGGCAGAGCGCAGCAATAAGGAACCCCCAACGCCTTTGACCACCTACCCTACCTACTTGGGCCGAAGTTAGCATTCAGCAGATGATGACTAACGCTCGTAGTTATGAGCGCTACAGGAAGCTAGTATTATAAGGAGCTATGCTGCTGCAGTGTTTGGGACGTGATAGCCAAAGAGACAAGCCGAGAGGCATCCCGAGCTCGAGCCATTGTTTTCCCTCATCTGAGACGCTGTTTTTGCAGGTGGTATTGCTGTGTTTTGGGGCCTCTCTGCCCTTCGACATGCCTACTTGGAAGGCCATATAGCAGGGAGAGCATCTCTATGTGCACACATGCTTGAGGCAAAGAGCAGACCCTCCAAAATGACTCCCTGGTCCTCCATGAGCTATATGGAAAGGCCAGCAGGAGGCGCTTACAAAGCAATCAGAGATAGCCGATTGACTTTAGGTGCGTTGACTTTATGCGGCGCTGTGCAGCGCTACTATGTGACGTGCTGGACTACATAAGCATGCTGGATAGAAATGGGTTCGACTTCCAAAGGGGCTGCTAAACGTCACCTTTGCCCCTTTTCCACTGCATGGTCCCAGCTCGACTTGCCTCAACTCTACTCGCATTTGTTTTCCATTGTGGAAAAATTTTACCTGTACCTGCTACCAGGTACTTTTTTTCATATCACCTCTGTCGAGGTTCCAAATGAGCTGAGGCGATACTAAAATGTGACGTGAAAACACAGCAGACTACTGGTTGGTCAGAGAGAATCGTCTATTCACTGCGTCATCACTGCGAGCGCCAGACAGAGGCCAGCAACAGAAAGTTTTATATTTTACAATTTTCATACTTAATTTCATCACTAAATCCACTTCTGAGAAGTTTTGAGATGAAAAATCAACTGTGTAGATTTCGAATATTGACAATTTTACGAAAAGTGATGGCGGAATAAAAATTTAGAGTTTTCGGAGTTGAGGAGCTCCGCAAGTGGCGGTGGAGGAAGCCTGCACCAACCCGTAGGAGGAGCTCGCGAGGCCGGCCAGCCGCCCGCTCACAGAGCCCTCTGCTCCCACCATCACACAGACCACTGCAGCAACAATGGCAGAGGAAAACACAGCTGAAAGGTTTTCATACCTCTTATCTTTCTTTATAATCATGTTGAAACATTTAACTTAAATAAAGAGACAGCTGTGTGGATCGCTGGTGTGTGTGTCGCATTGAACATTACGTTGCGGCAGTTGTGGCGCTATGATGACCAGGGGTATTATCTCTGGGTACTATCTGCAATGGAAAACGGAGCACGGCCAAAAATAAAGTAGGATGTCAGTCCTGACATCCTACTTTATTAATCCCACTCAATGTTTTCACTCTGTTGTTAATTTTTAACACATGGAGAGATGAGGGGGGGGCTGCCACTTGTGGCATCCTGAGCTGTTGAGGGTCAGCCCCTTCGGTAGTGCCCATGAGATGAACTGGAGGCTCTCCAGCTACCAGTCCACACTCCATATCGGTGGTTCGAGTTGGACTCGAACCGGCGACCTTCCTGTCAATTTCCAGCCTAGTCCTTATGGACTGAGCTACTGCCGCCCTGTGGTAGCTTGCATTTTTGTCTGTTACGGTGTCATTGTTACCACCGGGTGGCGCCAAATTAAGAAATGTTTAAATACTGTGGTTTTCAGCAAATTACCTAATTGTTACATCACAAGCCTCCTAGTTGTTAGTAATAATCTTAATTAATCATTCCATTAGTGCACAGTTGGTTGCATATGCAGAGCAGATGATTACCGATTTATGCATATTTATACTGCTTATGGTACAGTTTTCTTTCAGCTGGGTAAAGAAGTTGAACTTCACCCAGTGACTCTGTGCTCTCTAATAGGACAACATTGCAAGCCAAATCATTCTTTACGATAATACGATGATACCCAATAAACAGGCTGTTTCTGCTTACCTGTTTAACAAAAGAAGTTGATTAATTGATCATTAAGGTAGTTTCACAGGCAGCATTCATTCCAAAATGTAGAAATAAAGGGCAGAACACTTTCAGATATATTTTACTGCAAGATCGGACTGAGATAAAATGGGTCATTGTCTGTATTGACAATTAATATCTCTTCTAGTATTTCTTGCTCATTAATATTTTTGATTACTGCTCCCAGGATGGTGTGGGTGTTAATTACACTTCCTCAAAAGATATGGTGTTTTTTTCTTTTTAATAGTAGCAGAAAGCTGCTTCAGGGCCTCAATCAATCAGGTAGGTGGTGAAGGCAGCCACAAGCTAACCCTAATATTCAATCGGGCAGGGGGCGCGCAGGTGTGGCTGCTGGTTCATTTGCAGCCCTCTCCCACGAGACGAGTCCCTCATGTCACTATGTCTATCAAAGACACTCCCCTCTTCCTCTATCAGTACACGTCACCGCTGCGCTCCTGTTTATTTGCACTTTATTTACACAATGAGCCATTTGAGTGAATTGTTGCTTTATAGAAGCTTCTGAATTAGTGAGTTCTAAACTGAGTATGAATCACATCCTGTCTCTGTTATGTGCCTTTAAGCAGGTATGGTAAAGCGAATATGCTGATTATGTTTTAAAGACCTGTTAAACCAATTTAAAATGACTCAGAAGCACCCACAGAGTTCATAAATGCTCCTTTATTATCTGGAACGCAGCCTGGATTGTAAAAGGAAGCCAGACAACACAGTCAGGTACATGGGTTTATTCATGTCCTTTTCACAATGCACAACTTAAAGGACAAGTGATAATATTTTTTTCAACTTTTTCAACAAATTCCACAAAAGTCCAAAACCAACAATGAAGTGTTTGTACTAACTGTTCTTGTGAGCCAAATACCTCAATTGTTGTCCAACAACTACTAAAAACACATTAGTGAGCTTCACCGTTGCACAAGGTGACATATTTCCATGTTATGATGGGCACTATAGTTTAGCTTGAGTTGGTCAAACATACAGAATAAATGTGTTTATTCCTGTTTGAGAAACATTAAATCTACAGTGCCCAACTGTTTTTATTATATATAGTCTTTTTTTAAATTAAACTTAATGTGTCTAACCCACTTTTAATTAGTCACATCTTCAGGAACCAGTGGGCTGATGGCTGTAGACATTTACTGAACAGACATTAGAGTGGAAACAATCTCCGTATTAAACTCTTCTCGCAAGAATGTGAGTAGACCTAAGTGTATTTCCCAAAATGTCAAAATTGTGTTTAAGGATTCAACTACAGTTTCTGGGTTGCTAAACACAATATATTCAGCCCCAGTTGTAATAAGAAACCCATCTTATAACTCTGCTCTTCTTGTTAAAAACATGGTGACGTGAGCAGGAGGTCTGTCTGGTAGTGAGAATATGATTGAATTAAGACAATGTCTCAGCTACATGATGTGGATCAGCACATACATGACAGATGGCATCTCAGGTTGCCAAGACAACTAAACCCTTATCCGTCTCCCTCTTATCCCCAATGTGATGGTGGTGGTGGTGGTGGGGAGGGGTCATTAATTCAACACAGGGCACCATGTGCTGTGTACCAATCAAATTGGTCCCCTGAGTCAAGAGGACCTGAGGCCCATCAGATGGGGACACACTTATTAGAGACTCACAAGTGTTTTATCATTCTGTCAGATTAAAGCAGATTTCATTTTGAGGTTGAATGAGCTGTGTTCATATAAGTGAATATTTTGTGTGTGGTTCTTTAGGTGGATATGTGCTTGTATACATTTTCTGTTTAGTTTCCTAGTTGTCTCTTAAAAATGTGAACAATGTGAAGTCAAGGCACATGTTGATTTTCACACACATTCCTTCATGATGACTTTACATTTACTTCAGGTGTAGTGCAAAGCTGGCTTTTTATTTTTACACATGTGAATTCCACACATTTTCACTCAAAAATACTTGTTTTAGGTTCAAATTTAAAGTGGAATTCCACCGATTTTTCACATTAATATCAGGTTACTCACAGCCGGTAAAAACAGTTATATAAGGTCTTGTGTGGCTGTGGAGGAATTGTCACCAGGGTTATTTAAGCATAGGCTTGGAGACAAAAAATGTATAACAGAATGCTTATGTTACAAAGTTTAAGAGATGTGGGCATTTACTTGGCAAAGAGGGTGTCATGAAAATATGCTATTGCTAATATTGCTATGTTCTAAAATTCAAGATATCTAGCCTTTTGCTGCATCAACTTTCACCCATGTCTTTTTTTTTTTTGTAATTTGTCTCTTTGGAGCCCCCGAACTTCATGGAAGTGCAACAATAAACAATAGACGTTTTTACAACTGAAAATCAGACAGGATTGCCGTTTCGTTACACTTTACTCATTCGCTATTTATTTAAAGATGTGGTAGGCCATTTATTTTAGAGACGTTATTTGTTGAAATTATTTTCACATCTTGACAGCAATCAATAAATCAAATGTTCTGACACAAGAAGAAGAAGCAACTTTTCCGGTATCTGTGCCTGTATATCTGTGGCTGCTCTGCCCATGCACTCACTGTGCATGAAAATGTGTTTTGGGGGAGTGGCTTTGGAGGGAGGGCTGAAGTGAAGGGATGGGATTTTTGGGTTGGAAATCTAGCTGTCTTTCCAAAGTTGCCTAACATAGCTTTAAACATCACTTCTATTTGAATCTCTGAACAAATCAGAAATGCAGGTGGCTATTTAGACGTCTGGAAACGTTTTTTACATGGCACTTAAGATTTCTAAAAATCTCCTGGAACCGCATTGGTTTTTAAATCACGTGCATTTTTTTATACAAACATTGAAATAAATGGTTGTTGGTATTCATATGTAAATACCAACAACAACAGTCCCTCAATACTTTGTACTTTTGACCATGCATAGCAGCAAAGGGAGTTCCTTGAAATTCAATGTATCTCATAAAATGTGCTACCATCAGCAAAATATATATTGTGAGGAAATACTCCTCTCTGCGTGTCATCATCATGTTATTGTTATTTAAACCATGTAATTGCATCATCTTAATTACCACTCATTATTCCTACAAAGCATTAAACCTGTTTCACTGTCACAGCCTGTCGGTGGGTGTGAGGGTGTGAGGCGTTCATATAAATGCCAAGTAAATAATATGTCAGCCAGTCAGCCAGCCAGTGCACATGACAAATGAATACTGGTTACCTCGGCTCAGGCTGGCAGGCCAGGGGGTCAGTAGCTGCAGGGCAGACCTTTACTTTAATTAAACTACCTGTCATCCTGAGCGTCTAAATGTGGAGCCAGTCTGGAATCAAGGCCAGGAAATGACTGTACTTTACCTTCGAGTCTACAACAGGAATGTGGAAATAAAGACACCTAAAATACAAATGTATTTCATGTTCTCCATACTTTTGCACTTCTATACACTATATAAAACATATAAAAGCAAAATGGTTTATATGGAGCTCTACCAAATGACCACCAGAGGGCAGCATAGTAACTTGATCACAAACGTTTAATGCTAGTCTGAAAAGGAAAAAAGAGGAGCCATCTTTAATTTAATAGAGAGGGGTGCAGCTATTGTGCAGTGATTCCACTCTATGTCTGCTTTTAAGTTAAAAAGAAAGAAAGACAGAAAATCAATCCAACATTGTGTAGGTCCTTCATCCTAAAACTGCAAACAGCAAATGGACAAATCTTTGATGGCCTGCATTTAAAGTGCATTTCATTACCTGTATGCCTATGCAGCTCCATGGTTACCTGACAAAAGCTTAATGCACTCTAAAACATTCAGTCAGATGTGGAGAGGGCTTGGCTCCACTGGCGGCTGCCTCGCTGTCATTCGTCTCTCTGTCACTGTGATTCCAATCACTGGCATTTTAACAAGATTACTAGGAGCAAGTGGAAGCAATGGAGTACCAGTGTAATGTAATTATCAAGTGATGGAGTGCCTGAAACAGCTGTATTATCACTGGCCAGTCGCTTAACCCCTGTCAACACATGAAGGATCACACCTTCACTCCCTGTGCGATGATGAACAAAGGTTTATCACCATATATGAGCAGAATCTTTGGTTACTGTTTTCATTTGAAATAATGTGCGGGTGGGGTGGATGGGTGAATGTGACATCATAAGTTCAGATGTTTCTGTTTTCTTGTTTTTTTAAAAGAAGAAATAAATAATCAATCAATGTACATACACACACACACAAACACACACACACACAAACACGTACTCACTCTTTCAGCCTCAACCTCATGGTCCTGTAGTGTCTCCTGACAACCACATTTCTCTCTTTTGCCACTTCCTTTTTACACAAGTATCCCAGTCTCCATAGCAACTCATGTCAGTTTTAGAAACATGGACAAAAGACACAGGGGGGGAAAAAAAGAAGAAAAACAGGCAAGGACATACACAGATAATACATGTAGACACACATGAATCAATAAAACATGCATAAAACTGCACACACTTCACAAACATCACTATTACACAAACACTGTTCACCACTGAGGAAGGATAAACAAAATGCAGGAATAATTTTTTGGATTAGGATTAGAATTTTCCGGATAAGATGATTCAAAGCCGGTCAAAGTATAAGGTTTTCATATGAATGTCATCAAGAGATTTGTTCACCATTCAACTTAATGCTTTAAGATGTATTTTTTCTGTTTCATCTTTAGTCTGTGCCTGTATTTATGAAACAGAAAGGATTTTTGGGTTTACTTGAAAAAAGTATTGAGATCATTTACTCTGCTGATCTAGCATTGCACTACTGTAAAGTTAGAACAAATTGATGCAGCAGAACCAGAGATGTTTCTTTTTTTCATTCTATCCATTCTTCTTCCTTGTCAAAACCTGGAGCCTATATTACCCACAATGTAGGTCAGTCCCTGACAGTTCGGTTGGAGGTTCAGTTGTGTTATACTAGTAGCGGCTAAGGTAGCCTTGAGCCACTAGCCTCAAGTAGAGATGGGTAACGGGCTACAGAAGTCTGGTAAGCTCACTTCTTTCTTAATCACCAACAACAGTTTTTTTTTTCAACCTTGGTGTCTTCAGTGCCAAGCGACACTGAAGTGACATCACATGAGGAAATTCATCAGATTTTGTGCAGCTCCCTCTGGAGCCACAAAAGGCTTCATAAAACATTTCAGTAGTACCAAGACCTGTAAACAGACCTTGATGTTTCAAATCAGTGGAGCATAAGAAGCGATCCCAAATACCGCAAATAAATGTCCTGCATTGAAAATCTGACTCAAGTAGATAACCAAATGTACTTAAAGGATCATTTCAGTATTTTTAAACCCCATTTCAAATATTTTGGTGTGGAAATGACTAGTAGGTACAAAACGTTTTGGAATCTGTGCAGTAGATGGCTTTAGGCAGCCACAAACTGGCTGCCGTGGCTGCAACGTATTCCTTCTGGGCAATTGTGTCTATCAAAATTACATCCACAAAAATGCTTTTTGTAACCACTGACAGGCTCAGACCGTTAAACAAGGTGTCTGGCAACGTAATGGAAAAGATCCCTATGAGTGACTCCCGGTGACCCCCTTAGTTTTTAACGAGTCTCGCTGAAGGATCATTTTCGCTCTGACATCTTGTGAGAGGTGAGTTGTTGCAAGATGCCGGTAGAAACGAGGGAGAGGAGTTTGTTGTCTATGTGGAGGATCTGCTAGCAAGACTTTATTTCCTAAAGCTACTCCAACACAACAATCCCCAACTCTGACTTGCCTTCCTGCAACGACTTACCTCTTTTAAGAGTGACATTTTTTTTGTACTTTTTGTAGCTACTTGTTATTTTAACACCAAAATATGTGAAAATAGAGCCCAGGTTTAAAAATACAGAGATTATCATTTAAAGTATCAAAAGTGAAATTACTTATCATGCAGAATACCTCCTGTCAGTGTTATATTATTGGATAATTAGTATTGTTGCAATTACATATAAGCAGTACTTTGTTACTGGGTAATACCTTAGTTTAAGTCTCCTAATGTAGAATTTTTGAGCTCTATATAAATTTAATAAATGGTTTATAACATACTAACATGTATTAGATATGAATATATATATATATATATATATATATATATATATATATATATATATATACCGTTTTTGTTAATGTACAGTATCTGTCAACAAATATGAATTCTCTATGAAGACATTTTTTATACTGTCAACTTCACCAGTCCCCAACAAGAGGAGTTATAGTTGTTGACAAATACATTATAGTGTGTTAAAATCAATATATTCCATGTTTATATACTGCTGTAAAAGTTAAACGGGTGACTTAGGCTTTAATAATGCTGCATTATAAACTGATGGGTAGTTAAATCAATAAAAATGCATCATTTTATGAACTCATATGTTTGTAAAGTTTTAATCTGAAAAGTAACTACAACTGTCAAATGAATGCAGTGGAGGAAAAAAAGTAGAATATTTCCCTCTGAAATCTGACTTGTTGAAGCCCCTGAAACAAAAACTTTAGTGTGTGTGAGTGTGTGTGTGTGTGTGTGTGTGTGTGTGTGTGTGTGTGTGTGTGGTTTAAAACTTAAATACCAAGCTGAGGAACTGAGCAGAAGGGAGAAAGACTGACAGATGGACAGAGAGAGCGAGGGAATGAAGAAAAACCTTGCCCCTCTGTGGAGCAGTTGATTGACAGATTTGCTGTGTGTGTACACGTTTATTGTGCAGTAGCGGTCAGGGCAGTGTGAAGGGAACACCACTAAAATCAGCTTGTTTGTGTAGTCAGGAGCGTAGGTACAGAGCAGAGTCTGAACATAAGCCGCGTTTGATACGTCAATCACGGAAGCTCACTGTCTGTATTGCCAATTCTGCTAGAGTCTTTCAGAGATTATGTCCAGCCAGTGTGTGTCTGTGCAGTGTTTTTGTACTACTTCGTGTAGAAAAAAACTTTTCAGAGATGGACAGTGTCCGATCGGTGTGTGTGACTCATCTGATATAGCCTATCATTCAGATGTAGCATCTCTGCAGTGTCTGAGTCACCATGCAGCAGTGACAGAGTGAGGAAGAGCACCAGGGAGGGAGAGAGAGCGAAAGGAAAAGAGCATAACAAAGGAAGCTGATATGATGAAAGAAAGATCATGACATTATCTTATCCTTTTCATCTGACTCTTTTCTGCAGCCTTCACTTCACCTGCTTGAGTCTGACGTTATCTAGTCGTATGATTGATATAGTGTCAATCTTGAAGGTGTTTTAAAATTTAAACAGAACTGTCACCATTTGGTTTAATCTCTAATAGTCAGTAACAAATGATGTTGTAAGGTGGGGTCCTATAGGAGTTTTTTTTTTAGCATTTCTTTAAAATATTTACAGTAGAATATTTCTGTTTATGTGGAGAAAATTAGACAAATAGAGAGTGCAGAACACAGTTAAATATTTCTGATTTCAATCATGTTTTTCTCTGGCTGAGGAGCATTTACACGTTAATCTGATTTACTATTTTCTGGCAAATCAATCACTCAATAAAAATACAATCCAAACTAGTGTAATTTCACCACGATTTAAAACTAATGGGAGTTGTAGCTTTAGCTCTCTGTTTTCATGTAAAAATAAAGCTGCACATTTTTTCCCTATCATCTTTCCAAAGCAAATGTCAGAGGCAGCTTCTCCCGTGTGTTACCCTATTTGCTTATTGTCTGTCCCTTTTCTCCCACACACTCGTCCCAAGGTGTCGCCTGTCGCAGGCTCAGCTCTTAAAGGCGCCGTGCATCAATATTTTATCACTGCAACGATGCAAAAAAAGAAAAATCTATTAGATGAATGCAAATAAGTGCTGTTAAGTTCTCATTAAAAATGGCTGCAGGAAGTCGATAACAAAGAGTGAAGAGAACGGCCACTTGGATTCAGCAGTTGTTTTCAATTGAGGAGCTGTAGTGTGTGGTTGCTGCTGTGAATGGAGAGTAATTGCCTGCAATTGCAAAGCAGTTTCTAACCCTAATGGGTAAATTGCAGGGTGTAAAAATGGGCTTGCTGTTGTGTCATTCTTACTGGCAATTACAACAAATGGTTTAATACGAGATGATGAAAGGACTGTGTTTTTTAAGATGAAGATTATTTAACAAGTGTTTTTGTGGGGGTTGTGATTATGTAACACGAGTTGTAGGAAATTGATTCGGTGGTCAGCCCCAACAGTGATGAGATTGTACTGAGCCGTCTCTCTAAACGCAGAACAAAAGGGCAGGCGATGATAGTGTCGTCCTTGTCCTTGTGTAATCCCTCTGCTTTGAGACCTCTCTATCAGATGTGTCACATCACTGTAACTAATGAAATTAGGTGGACAAGTATTGTTGAAAGCATGAAATCAATAAAGCATCAAAGGAAGTGTTTGTCTGTGAGTGTGTGTGGTGTACCTCTATAGAATGAGTTTATGTAGGAGTGTTTGGTTTTCCATTTTTTATTAGTATAAATTCAAAGTTGGTCAACAATGTCACAATTACAAAAGGCGAACAAAGTCATGATGATTGCTGTTGTATTTTATATGCTCCTGTAGCACTGCCTCTTTCTGTTATATGTTTCCTCCAATCCCATTAGACATGAAGCCCCCCCACTCCCCCCACACATCTCTCACTTTTTAATGAGATTTAGAGTGTGTGTGTCACCCCACTGTGAAGCCATCGGTGACAGGCAAGAGGACAAAAGGAGGCCTGATGCTTGGGTTTTGGGAAATACCCCCCTTCTAACCACACACATCTACCGCTAGCTCCCATCTGGTGATAGGGCATTAAGAGGCAAGGCTAAATATGGAATTACTGGCACACACGTGCGCATGTCCATCCAAAGACACGCACACATATACACAATCCAGGTGCCTTAGCTGCATTAATTAAGAGAAGAGACTCTCTCCCCTTACGCCCCATGTTCCTAATGTTCTTATTGTCTATTCAGCATCAACCTGCACTGTGCACTTTGATTTTTGTCTCTTTTCCAAATATCTAACAATCAAAACACAATAGGAAAACTGCAGAAGAGAAAATAAAGCAAAAGTCGCTTTTGTTTGTATAAAAACTCAAATAAAGCCAACAAACAATAAATTAGTTTCAAACTTCCATTTGGAACCTTCTTCCTTGCATCCCTCCAAGATATCAAATGTATGTTTTACTTTACTAATAATGGAGGAATCTATGATCAAATTAGTAAATTAGTAAAAGTAGTAAGTAAAGCGTATTTAATATAGCACCTTTCACAGAGCAAAGTCACAATGTGCGCACGTGCTTGTGATTCATCCTCTTGAAAGGAAAACTATTATATATTTTTTTCTGACTTTTTCTTAGAATTGCTTCATTTAGAGACTGGTCCAGCACTGAAGGTGGAAAAAGAGAAAGAAAGATTATTATGTCAGTTTGCGCATGGACTGTACACATTTATATCTGCAGATGTCTCACATAATCTTGTGTCACACTGTCCTGTTTTGAGCGTCTTTGCATGTCTCTCTGTCTGTGTGTGTGTGTGATCTTGAAGGAGGCCCGATGAAGGAGAGTGCCTCGCCCCAGAGGCTCCCCCTTGACAAGCCTATGACGCACTTCTTGACAAGGTGGTAGGAGGCTGCGTATTAGGAGAGAAGAAGGAGATTGGGGGGGGGCAGCTAAATATATACCAGCTGTGGTGATAGTGCTGAAGGCTGGCATGTGCAACCAATCATGCTTCCTGACTTGTGCAGGAGGAGGATCCTGCTGCTGTTTCGCAAAAAACAATGAGCACTGATCCAGAGCCTGCTGTGTATGTGTTGGGGGGGACTTTGTTACCCAGCAGCATTCAGGTAGAAGTGCAACGTATAGAACAGGATCATTTAAGGTGTGGAATACTACGATGCCATGCTGTATTATATCTGCATCCTGCATATCTATGTACAGCTCAGTGAAGACGCCGGTGGTATTGTTACGCAGTGATCCTTCATTGAGCACCATGGACAGCTCACGTGTGGCTCTATGTGACTGCAGAAAGCAGGAGAGGCTGCAGAAAGTTAAAACTTTTTTTCAACCCCAAAACAAAGATGTTTCTGTGTTTGCAGTTACTTTTAATGATGCAGCTCGTAAAATTACCAATGAGGGATTCAGAAATATTTGAATAATTCATGAGGTTTGGGGAAAAAAAGACTGGGCAATGCAGCAGTCAATGCTTTGTTTGTGATAATAATACTTATCAGTCATACCTAAAGCGATCTTCACGTGTCCTGCTTGATCTCAAGTTGATATCTTATCTAAAGACACTTACTTTTTCATCATCCTCTGACTTGCACAGAGGTGCTGGAGGCTCATTGTGCAAATCAGGAGCTTATTTATGAGCGACATAGGCTCTCAGGGGCCCGAGCACAACATGAGCACAGCCCCCTAAGTCATTAAAGAGTGATTTTGGCATCCACATCCACTCCTCTCACGGCCCTGTCCTCAACTCCCTTGAGGGTGTAACAGCACCTGCCCCCCACCCACATTTGAACAGCCATTTGAGATGCTGAACATATGTGCACGCATTCTCTCAATTTAGCATCCATGCTGTCAAACGCACACGCCCACATGCTGTATTTATATATGTGATGCAAATGCCAACATTAAAACTCAAGAGAACATTTAAAGAGATGCTGGATGATGTGTTTCTTCACAAAGTATTGCATCAACACACAGACACCAAGGCTGATGTTAACTTGCTTTTCTTTCTTGCTTTTTTTAAAACCTTTTTTGGTTTGGAGAGGCAGTGGCAAGTTGTGTGCAATAGGCAGATTGATGGTCACAAAGGGTTATGGGTCACCTCCCTCACTTGCACCAGGAGAGGGTGACGGTTCTGGCTGGTTGACTGTGAGAAAATACCATTTAGCGGTGGCTGGTGACATGTTTATTGAGCCTGTCAAATTAACAAAAGCAATGAGCTGAGCCAGGTCACAATAACACACACACATAAATACATGGACAAAGGTAGAGGGAAAGGGAGCGTGTTGTTAATGCCACCTGATCCAGACGTTGTGCATCCATCAAACACTGATCTCTGTGTCACCTTGGGCTTTTCAGAGCTCCTGCAGAGTTGTTTGACGTCACTGTTGTTAGGAGAGAGAATGTGGTCTGAATGTTACTTCACTAATTCTGCTCTACACCATGCAAGAATCCATGCTAAATGATATAGGTTAAACTACGCGGGAAAGAGAGATGAGCAGACATGCAGATACTCTACAGTACATAGAATTTCAAAGCAAACTCAGTTTTAGGTGAGCACAGGGAAACTTTTCCTCCTACTGCCAAGTGAACATCAAAGTGAAGTAACAATAAGCAGAAGACATTTTTGAGTGGAGGAGGGCTTTACTAGTTCATCATTGCTCAAAACCAGGACAACAGTAGCTATGTAAAGTTAAAAAGGATTCTGGCCTACTTGAAGCAACACTGACCCAAAGATATTTTCTAGAATAAAGGTCTATTGTTTTGTGTCAGCCCCGATATCAACAACACATGGCTGCCAAATCTAAAACATGGCACGTTTTCCTGACGAAGGAGCACATTGGGGTTAGATATCATTTTTAGGTTAAAGTCATTCAGAACTGCTTTGTGTCATGACATAGTAGATGTTTTTGTTTTAGTCACCAGCTAACCCTAATCAGGCATTAAAGACCTAACAAAGGCCATGTCTCTCTTTAAAAGAAGACTGTAACCTTAATGAGACAGACTGAAAGGAACCGGCTCAGGTGTACTGTTTTGTTTTGTTGTACTGTATCTCCTCTGATCATCATCTGTAAGATCCGCAATAACACCTCCAAATGGCTATGTAAGTGCTCCTCCTTCCTCCCATCTCCATTAAGAGGTTAGAACAGTCAATAGGTCCAGCCGAACACTGGGGACTGACCCTATTGATTTCACCAACGGGGAAGGACGGCGTCCATTAACTGTGCACTTTCTGTGGCCTTGGCAGAACAGCTTAAACTCACTCTGCTAAAACCCTGACTGTATTACCCACTGATCCTATGTTGTTTTTTTTAAGTAAATTAAATTTTATTGATTTTATTTTTATTTATTGCTTTCAAAATAAGTATACCTAATATTTATGTTTATATTAATGTCTTGATTAGTTAACAGTGAAAAATATTCTGCAGAAAAACGTATATTGTATGTTGTGAATTTACCCGACACACACAACCAATCACATTACATAACAAATATCATTTATGAAGTTTCTATTTTATTCTGTTTCCATTGTCAAAATTTAGCACAGGGGAACAAAATGCAATGACATTTTGGCTATTCTTTCTTCAGTGTGCAATAGTCCTTCTGTTTTTTTAAATAATATTAACATCCATAAATTTTGTGTGAGCATGTGAACGGTCTTCTTCAGGTGCCATCAATAGTTTCCATTTTGTTTGAATTAAATTAATTCAAACATTTAATTAAATTTAATTAAAATAAAATAGCAGAATGTCATTAGATAACTCAGAGAGTTATTATCTCCATTGCAAATACACTCTACTATTCTTAATGGTGAGTGTTAGCTGTTTTTTTAATTAGTGGAGTGGTCATTTTCTTTGGAGCCTTAAAGATGCAAAACATAATCAAGTCCAACGTTCTAAGCATTTTCAGAATCAAATATTTCCCTCAGAAGAGATTAAATGAGAGTGTATGTTGGACCTACAGGCATCAGATGACCAGAAACATGACTCCATCCATCCATCCATCCATCCATCATCAACCGCTTATCCTGTGTACAGGGTTGTGGGGGGCTGGAGCCACACATAGACAAACAACCAGTCACACTCACACCTAAGGACAATTTAGGATCACCAATCAACCTAGTCTTTGGACGGTGGGAGGAAGCCGGAGCACCAGGAGAGAACCCATGCAGACATGGGGAGAACATGCAAATTCCACACAGAAAGACCAAGGCAACTGGGGTTTGAACCAGTGTCACTGCACAAGAGTTAAAAGAGTTATTGCAGGTTTAACACAAACTTGTGTTATTAGCAAACATATGCATATAACATGGAAAATGTAGTGATGGTAAGTTTCTGTATGATATTCTTCAACACTGTTTCTCTTGTTTCATTACTTGTTTTCATTTGTTATCAGTACAAACACTCAGGACACACAGCTTTGTTTGCTTTTTTTTTATCAAAACAGGATATAGATTATTTCATTTAGACATCAACAAACCTCTCAATTTACACAGCAACAGAAGCCATAGAATCACACTGTAACTTCAGAGGCACAAAAACAGGAAACGTTTTACTACTTCAGGTTGCACATTTGTCATTTTTGAAAATGTAGAATCGCCTGTTTAGGTTTTATCCTTAACGTCAATGAATATTGTGACAGTGAAATCAGGCTCATACAGGGAAAGGAGGAGGTACATGTGGTTAAGTAGGGCAACAAGGGTCCAGCCACCGAATGAAGAACATTAATCAAACTAAAAAGAAGGGGGTGGGACAGCACACAGTCCCATGTGGAACACACCAAAACAAAAACAGAAACATGAAGAGCATCCGCCTCTAGGACGGAGCTCGTTTTATCATTCTCATCTGGTGAGCAGCCCCGTCACAAACTCCTTGCACTTGCTTGTTGTCAAAGATGTTTGTGTTGGACTCTATTACTATATTTTCATACACATATTTATGTTTTTTTCTTTACAATTGTGTTTTTTCTACATTTGTTATCACAAAAAAACACAACTTTTACCCAAATGCATAAAAACGGTTACATAATGACTGTTCATGACATTTGACCAGAACTGTTACTATGGACTTATTGCTTTGTACACTGAGTAATGTTTTGGTGCCACCAGCACACTGGGGGTGTCCTTACTCTGGAACCTTGCTGCTGATGGTTCTGTACTCCCTTAAAAATGTTTGACTTACAGCTAAAACCCAGCTCTGCTTTTCAGCTTTGGTTGATTGTGCAAAGAAATTGAAGCATCAGTAACAGTTTCTGAGACACAGACAAATAAGTTTGAAAGAAAAGGAAACCCCCCCAAAATGGACATACTACAAATTCACTTTCCATGCATAAATACACATCCACACACATATACATTGTGAAGTGCACACACGTGACAAATTAAATAAAATTGGCCCTCTTCAAACCTTGTCAGAGTAAGTGCAGAATGAGAACAAAACAAATTCTTTTCAGGAGCCTAAAACATATTTCATTACCAGACTCCCGTAAATAAAGACACAGGTACATTAACAAAATATCTCACTTCCATTCTGCAATGGAAATGTCCAAGTTTGTCCAAATTGCACATATGTGTGATAGCCCCTCCTGTTGTGTCTTCTCTATAATTGGAAATATAAATGTCCTGTTTTGGTGAACTTTATGCAAAGTATAGATAAATGTAAACACTCAAATACTTGATTGGGAATCTTCAATTCAACTTCTATAGTGTCATTTGACATTTTAAACTCATTTTAAAAAAGAGTCTTTCTCAATCAGCTTCTCGCTTTAAACAATGGGATCCTGCATGGACACTTACGTTTAAGTCAAAACACGTTTGGTATTTTATATGACAGATTGCTGTATTTCTTCTTTTTGTGTGCATTTGAAGTGCGTGGGGCTCAGCTGCAAAAAGATTTTGTATCTTATGTATATTATGTAATTCCATGCACCAGTCAGAATTTGGCAACATTTGAATCAGAGTCAGATGTTTGGTGCCTGTCAATAAAATCTGATTAATAATAAATATAATAAAGTATATCTCATACTGCTTTTGACTCGTCTTTGCATTGCACAAACCCTTCACAAGGCATTAATCTCTTGATCTAACAATGACTAAATTGAATCTATAAACTCTCATACATGTTTACTCTTTTAGCTCTGTCATATCTCATGTTTTATTTAAGACAAATCTTTCAACAATGCACTGGTACAACTACACTTTTAGCGGCTGTATAGTAGTATGATAATGAGAATGGCTTTACTCCTCCACTACACTGCTGAGATGTGACAGGTTGCTAATAGTTCAAATGAAACGCTCAACTGCAGAGGTACCGAGTTGCAAAATGGATCACACGTAGCAAACATTTGACAAACATTTTTACCTTTTATGCAAGTGTAACCAAACAGTCATCACAAATCGTTATGCCACGTCGTCAAATCTTTACACTAGGTCACTTACATTGTGAAGGACTTTTACACACACAGAAGCCGGTGATAGGGAAACAAAAATCATCAAGTGCATTAAAAGGACACACTACTCTGAGTGCATTCAGGAGAGATACAGTACAATCTATATCAGAGTGTCTAGTTTCTGTTTACAATGCTGTGCAGTGACATATTTATACACTGTAATGGCTGGCTTGTAGGACATTGTATTGTAACAGTTAATTTGATAAATAAGGGGTCAGTTCTGATGGGCAGCTTCTATGTAACCCTACAGGCTTCAGTGTGGTCAGGAAGCCTAGGTTGATGGGATGAAAATGTTCACATTTACGCACAATTGCACTCCAAATAAATATATCTATTATCGATATGCATAATAATACATTTACGGACTGCCAATTTGATATGTGTTACACCTCTATCAATCAAATATCTTTACATATTTAGACATTTTAGTAATCTTTTACATTAATTAATAATTTTTTAGATTTACTTTTAAAATTTGTGCAAATAATACAACAATGGATTGTAGTTTTTCTTGTTTCTCATTTGTTATTTGATATTTTTCTTGACTAAGCTGATGCACACTCAAAAAAACAAGTCTACTCGTGTCGGTGAATGTATGTTTGGTCTAGGAGTATCCCTCATCCTGCCTGTATCCGTAGCCTCCGCCCTGTGCTTCTTCCTGGACGTACTCCTCCGTCTTCTCCCAGCCTGTAGCCCAGCCTCCATTCACCTGTGTGGTTGCACCGTACGACTTAGCCGGACCTCCAAAGGCACCATAACTTTGAGTGATGTCGCCCGTCTCTTCTGCCAGCTCGTCCTCATCTATGAAGCCACACTTCTCCTCGCTGGTCAGTTCCGGGTCGGCCCACGGCTGCTTTTCTCCCGACGCAAAGATCCCATAGAAGATCACACCCCCATAATGCACCATGGAGGCAATCAGGAACACATACTGCCACTCCTCTCGAGTCTGAAAAGGACAGAACAGCAGAAAAACTAAAAGTTGTTTTTACCTTAAAGGCAACTACAGATGTTTTACAGATTTTCTTATTGTCAGAAAATCCTGTGAAAATAATTAAAATACAATTATAAACATATCCTACTTAGAAGTATGGTCTGGCTGTGTTGTTGTCCACAAACTATTCAAATTGGGTTACATGAGTCTTGGGATTGACTATTTTACCAAACGTGAATATCATATAATGTAGCTTCAATAAAGAGTTGGAACAAGCTGATACAGAATATATATATATATATACTACTACATACAATGTGAGATTACAAGAAGAGGCAGTGCTCTATGACAAGTATAACATCTTACTAATAATTAATCTAGCTATAAGGTCATTTTTATGTACAGTATTTGCCAACAATTAAAACTTTTCCTATAGTATTACATTGCATACATATTAACATTGCATAACTGTGTTTTGCTATATTGTCATTCACCTGTTCATAACTCAGCCTCCACTTATGGATGATACACAGGAGGAGTTATAGTTGTTGACAAGTGCATTAATGTAAAAAAAAAATGTTTTCATGTGAATATAAAGCATTTATACATGTTTACTCTACCACTTATGAAAATAAATGGTTGCCAACTTATTTAGGTCTTCTTTAAGACACACGTGAAACAAGAGGATCTTTATTAGCAAAGCCCTTACCTTGTTCTTTGTCATCGTACCAACAATCAGTGGGCACACCATCCCAGACAGAGTACCCACACCGTTAGAGATGCCCATTAAGATACTGGCATAGCGTGGAGCGATGTCCAGGTGATTGACATTAAAGCCTGATGAAGCACAAAAAGAAAATGTAAAATTGTATTATTGTTGATGAATTTTACCTTTGAGAATTTTGACAATGTCGGGCAACCAGATTCAAATGCCAAATTGAGGAAAACACTGTGACATTATGTATCAAGTAATAACAGGAGGAAGTAACAGAAGCAGGACTCTGTTGTGGATAAAAGCAGCACAAATAGTGACCATCTTGCTTCAGAAATGGGCGGCTACTCGCCCCACATCCACCTCCTCCCCCACTCTGGCTGGCTGAATGAATCAGTGTCCTCGCGAGCTACCTCACACTGCCTGCCTGGCAAATCCCCCGGGACCGCAATAGTGCTGAATTATTAAACGCTCCACGAGAAACCTCAAGAACAACAGGCAAGAAACTGATTTTGCACACAGTCACAGACCTCTGCGTCCTCTGTAACTAAGCATAAACGGGAAAGCTTTGTTGAATTAATTGCAGAAAAAAGCTGAAATATTCATTTTGCCAGCCAGTGAAAAAAGTGTTAAATAATATCTGAAATCTGATGTCTTAAGGAAGTCCTTATGTTGATTATATTGATTAAGCTCGCTGGTGGTGTTATTTTGGTGTTGCAAATACAATTAAAAAAAAAAAAAAATAACATTCAGTACTGGATCCATCTGTCACATCATATCCAATAACAGCAACCATATAATTGATTGGGATGTTGACAAGATTGTATGTAATTGCCAACTTTTATTATAATATCTTATAATCTCCACACTAGCTGCCGGTCTACACAGAACATATAAACTAACAATCTCATCTTATCATCAAAGGAAATGGTTATACACACACTACTTTGTACATTAACCCAGACAATACAACATGCCTTCACTATATATAGACAGATATACAGTAGTTGGTAGTTGCACTCGTTCACTACAACTCAAACTAGTGGTCTAGCATAACTTCATTACCCCTTTAGTGAAATTATATAAAAAGCAACTCCCATTTTCAGATTAACGGCCAGAGTATTAGTGCAATTTTACACTAGAAGTACGGGCTGCTATTAACTCTAAATTAAACAAATAGTTTGATATTTTAGATAATATGGTAATATTATATTAGCTAGATAATATGCTTGCTCTCTCTCAGATGAGAATATCTGCAGGGTGAATATGAAGATACATCCAGGAGAAAGTTAGCTTAGTTTAGCTTAACGACTGGGATTCGAGAAAATAGCTAGCCTGGCGCTGTACAACGGTCCAAAGGTCTTCTTGCACCCAACCAAGAAACAGTTCGACACATAACCACCTGTAAAACCACAACTTGTTGCTTTACTCTTTGGTTTTGTAGTAATTCAATAAAGGACACATGTTAATTAGTGAGCTTTAGAGATACTGGTAATTTTGACACCATTGGAAAGAGCTAGCTGTTTCCCCATTTCCAGTCTTTGTACTAAGCTACACTAACCATCTCCTTCTTCTTCTGCTGCTTCATATTTAGTATATAAGTATGAGAGTGGTATCAATCTTCTCATCTAATGCTCAGTAAGAAAGCAAATAAGCTTAATTCCCAAAAATATGGAACAGTTCCTCTAACTATACTTTCAATTTCATGAAACTTTCTTTACAATAGAATGGCTCATTTTGAAAATTGTGTCAAGAAACAATACAGTAGCACCAACAGCTGTTGATGTGAAAGGTATTCTATTCACATATTCCCTTCAAATGAGGCACCAAGGCCTCACAACATTACAGTGATGACATCATTTTAATTACAGTATATCATATCTTGAATTGTACCTAAATTATATTCTGATTGAGCTCAAAGTGTGTTTTATTTGTACTAACCTGATATAGCAAATCCACTGAAGCCCACTGCCAGCACCAGGAAAGAAATTGCCACCCCTTTGCTGTGGGAATATCCTACCACCAGCAGCAATGTGGCTTCCATGCCAAATCCTAACCGAGACAGACAGCAGGTCACACACACACACACACAAAGCCCGGGCTGTTGGTCATTACAGTGCCAATTGAATTAAGCATGATACATGGTCTGCACTCAATTACATAAGTGACAGAAATGAAATCAATTCACAGTCACAGTCAGCGAGTCAACTTGTGTATACTTATTGAACAGATAGATTTTTACAAAATATAAACAGAACCATCTCTTCTGGCGGTGAAGGACAACTGAAAAAAAAGAGCAGAATGGATCTAACACCATAAAAGTAACACCCGGTCGCTGTGGAGGGAGAGGTGTGGAAAATTATATTTCATCCTCGGTTCAGACTTCTCACCTCCACAGTTCATGATTTTCCTGACAGTGGTGGTTGTCATGATGTTCCTGCTGCGTAGGTAGTCGGCCAGCTGGCCGCCGATGGGCACAATGATGGTCATCACCAAATGGGGCAGGGCAGACAGCATGCCCACCTACAACCACATACAGAAAAAACATCAAATCAGCTGCAGCATGATATGGCAGCACAATAAATGTATTATGCCTCTTGAGGAAATACATACTTAATTTAGAGTTACAACCAACAAGTGCAGTGTTAGTCGAAAGTAGTGTACACACCATGGACACATTTTTTTTGTTTTAATTGGGAGAATTCTTACTTTTACATACTTTTCACACTTAGATAAAAAATAGAGGAAAAGGCAAGTGTTGTGTACTATACAGTAAATAGAGAGAGTGTCTGAGTGTTATTGTCTTAATTATTAACTAATGTGTTTTTTTCTCCAAGCTTCAACTTCTATTGTTGCTTATTTAGTGAAGAATATTTTAAGTATTCAATACTTAAAATTACCTTAACAAAACCCATTAATGTCTTGTGGCAGCGGTCACTTTGACAGTGTTTTGTATCGTTTGTGAACTGATGCTGCAATGTCAGTTTATGAGAAAGAACCACAGGCCACCACATTATTTTAATGACTGATTCCAAGAGCAAAAGTATCACATGCTTGGCCCAATGTCTGGCTCTAAAACAGTACTCTGTTCTTTCCCCATAGATTTGAATTGAATCACACTTGTCCACTGATTTGTATTTTAAGCTCACCTTACTTATCTCAAAGCCAAACACTTCCTCAAAGTATGCAGGCTGGCTAATCAGCAGCAGGTAAAATGTCCAGCTCCTGCAGAAGTTGGCCACGATGATTGCATAGACAGGCATAGAGGTGAAGAACTTCTTCCAGGGGGTCTTGAATTTCTGGGATAGATGATCACAAACAAATGACACATGAATATGCATTGCCTGTTTGATATTGCCTCTCTGACAAAAGACAAAAGTTGATGGAAATGGCTGATAAAACTGTAGTTTAGTAAAGTGTTGGTACTTCTAGTTACAACACCAAGGATTGATAAAGCCCTCACCTCCGAAGGACCCATTAGCTTCGCACTCTCTCCAATGCTCTCCTCAATGTAGCAGCGTTCCTCATCAGAGATGGTAGGATGTTCAGCTGGGCTCTCGTAAGACACAAGGACCCAAAACATATACCAGACGATGCCAACACATCCTGCATATGACAGACAGATCACATGTTAGAACTTTAGAAAATTATAGATGAAGTACTGTAGCTAATTTTGACCTCAGCAGTAAGTAGTACACACACATAGTGTCTGGCAGCCTGATCTTTACAAAATGCCTGAGAGAATAAAACCCAGACAGGATTCAGTACAGAGAGAGACTGGGGGTTATTTATTGACACACCAAAACATGTGTGTGTGTGGGGGGGGGGGGGGGATCAATACACAGTGTGCCTGGATGAATCCATTTGACTTTCACTGGACATTCTGAGAGTCAAAACCTTTAGGTTTAAACCAAGCTTAAAAACACTTTAGCCAAACATTTTTTGACACATACTGTAGTTACATACTTTTTTTCTGCATAGCGCTGCAGAATTGTTCCTCATGTCCCATTCCCCTGTGCTACCACTCATACAGACACACATAGATGTATCACACGCAAGCCCTCATCGATCAGTCTTACCATAGACATAAAACACTGAGGACCAGCCTGAGTACTGAACCAGGATCCCAGCCATAGGCATCGCTATCACAGCACCAGCATAAGAGCCTGACAGACAGCAAGATAAGGGGGTCAAAGCTCGGGAGCTCAACACAGTTATATGCAACACATCAATTCTGAACCCAAATTATAAATGCCAATAAGAGAAAATGATAGATAGGTATTTACCACAGAACGAGATGGTGGCCAAACGACTCCTTTCCAGTGGAGGAGCCCACTTACTCCAGATGCCATGACAGGCCGGGTAGGTCACTCCCTAAACACACCACACAGCAACAGTCTGCATTAATTCCCGGTAAAGAAACATGCATAAAAAAGATAGCTGCAGACTGGAAGTCCATGTTCTTAAGCCTATGATTTTGAGTCTTTATGATACGATATGAACAGTTTGTTTTGGATATTCATGTATATAATGAGAGTGGTCGATACCCCATGTCTGCCATTTCTGGCATCCCAGAATCCAGTAGGGGATTGGTTCCCTCAAGCACAATGATTTAAATCCAACCTACCAATGTGTTAAAATAAATACATAGGTTTGTACAATGAACAAATTATAGATGGGTGCATCAATTAGATTGCACCCATATTTGATGCATCCAACACAGTATTGTTCCAGCAAATACTGGTCTCAAATATTACAAAGGCATTATAATGAGTTTAGTGTAGACAAACAATCTATGAGGGATTACCCTTTTAGATGTGATCATGAACCGACAGACATTTCATATAATAACTAATATGAATTAACATTTTCACCCTTGTAATTAACATGAGCAAACTGCACAGTGCCGTGAGCAAAGAGGACCTGATGAGCTGTTCATGCAGCAGAGCAGCCCTGCAGCTATTAAATGTTCATCAGCCACTAATTTGAACAAACTGCAGTGACGAAAAATGCAATCTGCACAGACTTCATTACAAAATCAGTGCATTGTCACCCGTCTTTAAAAGATTAATTATTTCAATTAATATATTAGACTGTTTTTATTTATTCTCTACAAACTATAATCTAGCCTTCAACAGAGACGCACTTCTGATGGAAGAATTATCTATCACCAAAACATTGAAATGATGAAAATTTTTCAGCCAGACATCCCTTTGTTCTTAGAAATGATCTCATACTTTTACAGATGATGTCCAGTTTTATTTGCACATGTGAGAAATGTAGTATCAGCTTTCTGTATTTTGTACTGTAACAGACTAATTTTAATATGCATAGATTAACTGTGCAGCAGGTAGACATCTGGGTGCCATGTTTCACAAGCCTGGTGACTGATATGCTTTTGCCAGTGTTTTCCTTTTCATCTTTCAATCTACCAGCACTTTTCTGCAGGATACAAGAATACAAGATGTGACTGCAAAAAACAAAAGGAAGCTGGAATGGAAGCTGGAATGTCCCACAAACACTCAACTGTAGTGGACTGGATCAATACAGCTGGTCTCACATTTCCTCTGGTTGAATATTCAGTGCATGTTACAGTCTTTTCTTTGTTTTCTAGTGGAGTAGAATGTGCAGGAAGTCCCTTTGTATAGTGCAGTATTGCAAAAATCCAGCTATTGATAGTCATAATAACAGAAAGTCACATCAGTAACCTTCTAGTTCCATTAATATTGAGAATATGTTAATTGTGAAGACATTAGGCCTAAATCCGTCACACACTGCAATTCTTATTAAAAAGAAAGAAAGATTTAAAAATGTTGTGATAGACCTTTAGACATTAACATTCTCTTACCTCCACCAGCCCTTGTAATATCCTGACAAAGATGACACACCCATAATGTACTCGGGCAGCTGAGGGAATGAACATGTTGAGAATCGACGTCAGAACAATAGCTGCTCCAAATACCCTGAAAGTGATAAAGGTGTGTTTTAAAAATAGCTTTTTATATAGCAACTCATAATTATTTCAACTGAACTGAATGTGTGGCATTAACATATTTCAGCTTTGTGCCATTGTGACATGGAGCAGTGCATTGAAACATCACATTAGATGAAATATACTTTCATTCAGAGGAAAATGTTATAAAATATTATTGGTCTTGGATTTTTTTCAATTAGCTACACGTTTCTAAAAATATCCATGAAACACAATCTCTTTACATGAAAGGCCATTAAAAGTCTCTTTGTCTTTATCTCCTTTTGGAAAGAACATGAATCTGTCACATTTAAAACCTGTTGTGTTTAATCATCACTGCACGCACGACGCGGTTCTTAGCCTACGTTTTTTTGTGTCCTCCGTTCTGATTGGCCCTTCGCCACACCCGCTCCTCCTACGTCAGAAAAATAATGATTTTTTTTCAAGCAGCGACGCCCCATTATCAGTGTAGATAGGTAGGCCGGGTGTCGCTTAGCAACCATTTTCTCTGTCCAAGAAATATGTTTTTTTATGAATGAATGACGTTGCTTGCTTCTATTTCAATGAGATTGAAATAGAAGCAAACACACTTTTTATTTTTATTTATTTCTTCTTCTTTTTTTTTTTTTTTTTTACAAAATTTGTAGGCTATTAGGCTATAACTTGCTAATTGTCTGTCACTGCTTGTAGAAGAAATAGAAGCAAACACACTTTTTTTTTCTTTCTTTATTTTTTTTTTTTTTACAACATTTATAGGCTATTAGGCTATAACTTGCTAATTGTCTGTCACTGCTTGTTAGAATCTCACACCTTAATGCAGTGTCAATTCTTACAGATTGAACATAGGCTGCAAGGAATCATTAAGACATTATATGTTTCTTCTTTGTTTCGTCCTTAAAGGTTGGAGAAAGGTAGGTTATTTTTAACCGCGAAGGAGCAGCTGCGCGCAAGTGCAGCCAGAAGCAGGGAGGGCCGGGGCCATCCATGAACACCGAGCTATTTCTCATTTATGTCACGTTCTACCGCCCCTCTCATCTGCACGCGGGGGGCAAGCCCTAATCCGGTTGAGACTACTGTTGGGCACGAGACCAATTGATTCGATTACATCCTCGTGTCAATCAACAGTGCGAGTAGCAGGATGCAGGAAAATAGGCCTAAACATGTTTTTAAATGGTGATAGACCTAGGCTACATTAAAATTAAGCTGCAGCCTAGGCTATTTAACTGACTCTCCTGTTTGCACTCTTTTATAATATTAGGCTAATATTTGGCAATTGTTGTGCCTTTTTATAATTTATAACGTTCATTATAGCCTGCTCAAGATTTAGGCCTCTAATGTTGAGCTATAAGCGGAAGCATTTTGCCTTTATGGTTGTGATAGGCTACCAGTAACGATTAAATTATCAATTTACAGCAGTGATAAACATCAACATTCAATCCCTAAAAAAATGCGGCGTGGTATTAATATTATAGTGTATGTAATATAACGTAGCCTAATTGTGATGAGTGACGAATTGGCAGTGCTCATGAGAATTAAAGCCTTTGGCGACAAGACAGGGTCTGGTCTCCACGCCCTGAGAGAGCGATAGATTAGACCCGGGTCCCCCCAGGGAGCTCATTAACAGGTGGCAGAAAGCCCTGACACCGGGAGCTGCAGGCCTGCCAGCCCGGTGCCCTCCCCGCCGCTCTGCATCAAGTCAGAGCAGCTGACTGCCTGCTGCCTTTATGTAGCCCAGTGATACTCAGCCTTTAAATGTGAACTGCTCATCCAATTCATAATTCAGACAAGAACGACAGCATTTTTATGTCTGACTTGGCGGTGTTCTTCACCCCCCCCGAAATATATTCCAGTACCCATGTGTTCACTTTCGTTTCCCACGTATTTTAAAAATAGCAAAGACAGGAAACACATACAGAATGAGAGTGATAGGAAACCGGTCACGCCAACTGTTGAGTAATTTAGTTTAATAGGCAAAAAAATCATAATGATTCTCAGCCAAATGAATGTCGTTGTGTTGTAGGCTATTTATGGTAGCCTCTTTCACGGGGAGTGCCGCCTACCTGTTTGCTGCCAGCCTGGAGGATATATAACCTCCCGGGATTTGTGTCACGATGTAGCCCCAGAAAAAAGATCCGTGAATCATTCCCACCGTTTCTGGATCCCAGTTGAACTTTGCTTTCTGGTGGATAATATGGAAAACGGAATGATGTTGAATGACCACTGTTGGAGGCTACTATATAGCCTATTTAGGCTATCATTCAAGAAACAAACGACAAACATGTAGCCTATTCTCTGAATGAATTGATCTTGAAGGCAGGCCTCTTTACTAAAGCCCTGCAACGGTTTATTTCGATCAGATGACATTGATCCAATCACCAAAATCATTCATGTCCTGCACTGTCAAGGAAAAACTGCTGAGAAGCTGTGCGGAAACTAAATAGCTGTGTGTGTCGGATGTAGATTAATTATTTGGCCAACATTTGGCCTAAACGCAAAAACATTAAACGGCTACAGGTCCTATGCGCCCTTTTTGCCTAAATATAAATGAGGCTACTTTGATTTCACATGTTGAGACACATTCTGAAAGATGCATGCGACTTTTATTTTTGCACAAATTTGCCCTTTATGCAAGTAGCAGATCTTATACTTTAGAATAGGTTAAGCGTCACCCGTTACATCTGTACATGATTTAGTCTTCACAAACAGGATATATCCTCATGTCTGTATACAGAGATGCGTATGATCTTTTTAAAATTGCATCATATGTCATCCAAACACTAAATTCTAAACGCAAGCTGAACACAGGTCCATTTCTATAGCGCATTTGTGATTTGGGCATGTTTTAAAATATCGTAGGCCTTTTAAAACATTTCTTATGCACAAATACCCTGTTACATTGTAAAAAGCTCATCAGCTATGACTACTGGGGACCATTCAGGCTTAGTGATTTTCTGGCCTAATATGACAGGCCTTACATATTATCTACGTATCCCATGTGTGAAGGAATTAATAATCTTCCTACTCCTCCCTTTCTTTTTCTTGCTATAATAAGGGTCATGTCTTGTGTCTGGATGCGTGCAGTCCGCGTTGGGTATTTTTTTTTTTTACGTCAGGAGCTCACGCTGCTGTCGCCACACCTCTTTGATGATGATCTTGCCGTTCTGGTGCATGGTGCTGTTGTTGACCATGCCCACTATGGCCACGCCCAGGTTACACCGGATACCGAAGGAGATGCAGAAGCCCAGGCCGCTCAGGATGGCGATGATGTAGCGGCGGGGCAGACCGAAGCACTTACAGTCGCACAGCGGGGTTTTCTTCTCCGCGGCCTCCCGGGGCCGTCCATCCTCCGTCAGCTCGATCACCTCCCCGGTTTTCTGTCTCCTCTCTATTACCCTGCAACAGTCAGGTGAGGACAGTGTCTAGCAGGTGTCTTCGGATAAAATGTGATCATATGAGATGAGCACCCTACAGAAATCTAAAATTCCCCCTGTAATGAAAAATATTTCTAAGGAGGCCCGTTTGTATTTCCATTTTGAATAGGCTATTTCATTATGGACTAAATACTTGGAAGCTTGTGTGCAAATCTAAGATTTCTTGTATTTTCAGTCAACAAAAATTCAAGAGGCAATTCTCACAAAAGCACCCAAAATCGACCAGCTGTACGGGTGGTGAGGCCTCTTACTGGAGAAGATTTTTGTCTGTCTCACTGTCAAGGAGTTTCATAATCTATGAAGCTCAAATCAGATGATTTAAGAGACATGAGCAACGGATTAAAACCAAATACGTTCACCTGTATTTGCATTTAAGAAAATTATATGAAAAGGAAATACAAAGTAGCTGAAAATAGGCGAACATGTCCCAGACTGTACCGCATTGCAGCAGCCCGCTCACTTCCACACTCATTAGCATTCACGGCAACGAGCAGTGGCTCCAACCTTCAGACACATGTCTGTGGGCATTCCTATCCCCTCCCCCGGAAAGTTACATTTACTCGCCACACTTTGTTTGTCCAAATCCAGGCTGCAAAACGAAATAAAAATCTACACACTTAAACGCCTTTGTCAAACGGATGAAAAATAACGGGGCAAATTACATATGACCGGAAAATAATCAAATAAAATACAAACTGAAGCATAACTTTGCAGTGAAATGCCCGATTTTTAGATAGATTGCGCCTCATAAAGTAGTAGTATAGTTTTTTTCTGAAAAGCCTCATTGAAGCCGAACGTCCCCTGCTCATTAATAGATTTGCTTCAGTTTTTACTGGATTTCTATTTTAAGGGTATACCCACAGGAAATGCACCCAAAATACTTTAAAGACATGGAATATTAATTCATAAGGTAATAAATAATAATCTAAATATGGCCGAGAGTCTACATTGTTATTCATTCAGTTGCAGATGCAGATACTGGCAAGATGTGTTAAGGAAACCCCATAGACATCCTGTCACTTAAAAAAGTCAAATTGATAGATTTAAATGAAGAGACACAGATTGGCATCATCTGTGCGTCACTGCCTTTAAATGTATTATGAAATGAGTTATGAATTATAAATGAATCTCGAAAAAATTCACGCGTGGCCTGCACGTCCTCTATAACCTGTCTGCTAATGAGATCCACGTACAGGCCGCATGAGGATGGACTGACAGTGTGCAGGCTTTCATCCAGGTACACACACACACACACACACACACACACACACACACACACACACACACATACACGCACACATACACGCACGCACACACACGTTTGATTGCATAATTTTCTTCTCACTTCCAGAGGCGTGACTGGAGATCTGTGTAAGTTGTAAAACAAATGTTCGGTGACCTACACCACCACACTGCTAAAATCAAGCATGCAAACGATTACACTTTAATCCGAGGAAATTGGCACGCGCCAATTAAGATGGGGAGAAAATGCGTGTCCTTACCTGTGCATTTGACCCAGGGCCTTCCCTGCAAATTCCTTCACCCCCGCTGTGGCTCTCGTCTTCACTGACTCCATATCCAGTTTCTATGTGTGGGCCTATTTCTCAATATTATCTTACTGCTTAATCGTCATGTTACGTTGCAGGATGGCCGACTGCAGCGACTAAAAGGAAAACAACAAACGAAGTTATAATAAATCTGAGTCCAGGGAGACGACGGTCCAAAAGAACGAGTCTAATGTTTACACTGAAAATGCTCAAGCGAAAACACCTTCGAGTAAAGAAGGGGAATCAAGCGAGCTGTGCGCTTTCATCCACCACCAGCTCCTCTCCTGCCTCGCGTACGGTAGCCGCGTCAAGTGCCATCACGAGGAAAACAGAAAGGAGCGAAACGGAGAGCCAGCGTCGTAGAGCATTGTGGACCCGTGTCCGCAACAAAAGCAAAAGAACAAAGGGAAAGAGGATGAATGGAAAAATAAAATAGCTCAAAGTTTAGAAAGCAGAAGTGGGTGTTTGGAGTAGCTTCAATAAATCAAAGAGGGAGTGAGGCTGGATCGTGTCTCCTGTGGTGAGCGCAGGTTCATCTGACGTCGTGTTCAGCACCAAGGTCAGCGACAGCTGCACCGCGTCCAACATCTGGCCAGCTGCTCAGCACAAATGAAGGCCAGAGTAAAAATATAAAATATACCAAAACATCACATGCAAATGCGCATATGTGAGCCTGTTTTAAGTCATTTCATAAAACACTTGGGGAGGGCTGGGGAGAGGGGTGTTTTATAGCTCAATCGATCGCTTTATATCACAGCCTAAATAATGTTAGATATAATGCAGCTCTCTTTCGATTATATATTTTTGTTTGGCATTTTGATGCTTAAAAAGTTTTTATTTTCTTTATTTTTTTTTTTAAATAGGCATACAGCCCTATGTATGAGCTGCAGCTCTCTTGAGAGCGGTGCTATGGAAACCAAATGGGAGGAGTGGATTTCCCCCCAACAACCTCCCTTAATAATTTAAGCGTTTCCCATATTTTCACCCCCATTCCTCCCTCGATATCCACATCCTCCCACAGAGGCATGAACATAATTTTGTAAGCATTGTTTTTTTTTACATTTTGTGAGATTTGAAGTAAGATATATAGGATATACATATAGGCCAGTATTTGCGGACCACATTTAGTAAAATAATACAAATAATACAAATAATAATAATAATAATGTGTTTTATATTTTAAAGGCAATATATTTAGATGTGCGATTAGAAGACAAAGATGCAAAACGACCAGTGTCTTTCTTGTCATTTGTTGGTATTGGGCACCATCTGGTGGTCGCACATAACACTGCACCTTAGGGCAGAATTCTTGCGTTCATTTTGTGTCTTATTGTTATTTGTTTTCAGTGCACACATATGTATTTAGCTAAATCATGTTTTTATATATTAGTGCAGTTTTTTTGTTTTCTTAAACTCACCCCCATTCAAAGAGGAAAGTTTCTCTGCGCTTAACTTGACACCACAAATAGTTTGAAAGCCAATCCTGCTCCAGTTTCAACGCACACCAAATGTAAATAATGAGAATGGACTTGAAGCAGGTGGCGTTTCGTGTCCAGTATAAATGTTTCAAATGAGCAATATTTACATATTTATATATTCTAAACTTTTCAATAAGGGCAAACTAGCAAGAGTTTTTTGTGAATAGTTTATTTAACTTTTATGTGGGAAAAACCTAATTAGACACTAATTATTATTCAGAGAATTTGTCTTAACACACATTTCGAAGAGATCTTTAAGTTGGGGGAAGATATAAGCTTTTGTCTTGACCTCCCCTCTCACATGTGTTTGAGTTTTGGTATCTGATTTTGTGTTTTTGCATGGCTAAGTGCAAATAAAACTCATAACAAAAACTAGTTATGTCTTTATTTGTTGTGAATATTAATAGTGTTACTGCATTTCTGTACAATGGGCTACAATGAACTTAACACAACATAACGGATGTACAAATCAGATAAAACAAATACTTTGCAGTGACTAGTAGCAGCAACAAATGATATGAAACAGGTTTTGAATTCAGATAGGAAACTTTTTCATTACAAAATCATATAAAAAAGTAAACACAGATGTTTAAGGCATTTGTTTGTTGGGAAATACAACCTGCACGGTGCAGGATCATGCTCTAACCATCAGAATGCATCTGCTCTCTGTATCAACAGGTGATGATCAACAAACATTAGAAGACATTTAGTCCTGAGATTAGAGTAAGCCAGGCTTAGATTTTGACAAATATAAAATATAATTTGCTGATAGTTGAAATCACAACTGCATCATTTACAGTTTAAATTACAAAGAGACTTCAATATAAACACGGAAATATCTAAAAGTTACTCTTGAGAAGATAAAAAAGCTATACTGTAACCAATAAATGACTAATATACTGTAAAGGAATATAAACAGATCTTTGTCAGAGAATGCGCAGTTTTTTAATTGGCTGGTCCCTTGACAAAGTAGTAATTTATAGCATAAAATGTACTTGAACAGTCTGAACTAACACTGCTTGGTGGTCATTTATGAGATGATAAATAAAAAATAAGAAATCAGTTGTTGCATTAAAATGTATAAGAAAATCTGAAAAAGATTATTATAAAATAAATCTACTACTACAGAGCAGACACCGCTCAATACATTAATTAGATAACATTCTCTATATCTACAGCAACACTTTGTAACCAGCTAGAGTCATATTTTTCACTGAAATCTTCACACACATATCCCAACCAGAGTACAAGAAGTGTTTGTCCTTTCTGTATATCTCAGAAATAAAGTTTACAACTGTTTATACCTACAGTATACGGAGACACCAATGATCTGCAATCTGAAAACATAGGCATTTTAATAACTATATGTAACAGAAGGAGGAAAGCTGACACACGATCAGTCTAAACTTACAAAGGGATTGTATTAAAACAGAAGATCTGATTTCCATTGATAAAAATCTTGTTATTGGTCCTGCAGCAATTTGGAAATACATTTGTCAGACATGAGCCTGCTGCTGCTGTCTCACCACATTACTAACTGACTCAGGGTGGATCGGATGGATTAACACCACACCTCTGATTGTTACATTATAACTGCAGTGTAATGGAAGTATTTGGTTGTCACGTGCAGTTTTTAAGAGCTTTTCTCTAAACATAATAGACTCACATAACAAAACAGACAATTATATAGCCCAGCTATAGATCAGTGGAACTAAAGGTTGTGTTGCTACCACTTATTAAAAATTATTTAAAAAGAAACACAGTCAAGTTGTCTGAGGAATAAGCACTGCCTCTTCACTTGTTAATATATAGATGTGTTTCATATTAGATGTTTTTTATATTTATAGTTAAATGGCAGATAAAGGCGGTGTGATGTAAAACACCTTAAATTATGTGAATTATCTTAACCACAATTGCTGTACAACATTTGCAACTGACACATCCTCTTGTCTGAACAGTCCTTCATCTTGTATTAGAAATCACATGCAGAAAGTAAAAATGGATTGTATCATAACCAAACTCTTTAAAGGGTAATTACACCTAATGTTACAACACCACAAACTTTAACTCTATCAGCAAATACAGAGATATTTTTTTCACTCATGACAAACAGAGAGTCTGAAGGCATTACATGGGGAACCGTACAAGCCGCAGTCTTTTTTACACTTTGCTGTTATTTTCCATCACTACACTTTCCAAAAACATTTTTTATGGCACAGAAATGTTTCACTCAATCAAGAAGATGATTTTAAGAAAAGTGAAATTGGTTTTTTTTCTGATGCCTCTTGGCAAATCCTAATATAGGAGTCCATTCAGAGAGAAAACATAATAGCATTTTTATCCCAAACACAGAAGCCCTTGCACTGTATATAGATGTTCTTGTTTAGCAGGTTAAAACTCCCAGACATTGTCCATTCTTGGCTTGGCTGGTTGGAGGTGTGAAGCAGAAGCTACAGGCACTCAGACAACAATTCGTGCTTGTCTGACATCAAGGAGATTTCTGACGGTGGCTCTGTGATGAAACTGGCACTCAGCTGGAGTTTGAGCCTCTCCACCTCGTAGTTATGCAGGTACTCTTGAATTAGGTAGCGTTCTCGTTTAATCCTTGCTGTCACATCTGACGGGACATCCGGGATCAGCCACGCCACGAAAAACTTCACCACAAAGACCACATGCTGCAAAGAAAGAATAGTTGATTATGGTAAAGATATATTAGGCTTCTACATTCATTCTGAGCATTTATTCTTTGAGTAAGAAGTGCAGGAAAATATCTATATTGTCTTACTTCCATGATAATAATGAAGGCCATTTTGGCAGCCAGAATGTGCCAGAACCACATGGTGTGAGTGTACTCCCTCTCGTGGCCTGGAGGGTAACGGTAGTCACGGTATCTGTACAAAACACAAACACACATCCTCAATCAGTAATGTTTCATTAATGCATCAACGTGTACTAGTGTTGGTACTAGTACACGTTGGTAAGTGCTATAGAACTCCAAAACATCTCTGCTCAAATAGTTCAAACAACTAATATTAGCATTATAATTCTTGAATTAAAACAAAAGGTATTCATTCAGATGACCAGTTGTACTACTCTGCCCAACAATGACCAACACACTGGCATACAAAACATGAAAGACACTATAATTTCTCTGAAGTCATGTTCACCCTCGTTTTAGCGCTGTCCTTGATTTCCATTGACTCTTGAAGGAAATATCTGTCTCTTTAGCTGCTAAATGCTCTACTATGTTCACCAGCTAGTTGCTAAACTTGTCTGTCTGTTTGTTTGTCATAGTCTTCAGTGGGTACAGCCTGTTAAGACTTAATCAAAACAGAAGTGTGGCTATAAAACCAAAACTGAAAGATGCTAAAATGCTCCATAGGACTGAGAGGAACTGCAGAGTCTGGTGATAATTTTTCTGTGGTATTGTCACTAAGAGCAACCTCTGTCACATTACCCATAGACACTTGACCAGTTGTTTATATAAAAGAAGTGCAGCTTTAAAGCTCCTCAAAAACATAAAAATAAGCTAAAGTCAGATGCATAACAAGCTTTTTAAGCTCTAATACCTGCAGGTGGTGGTTGAGTTATCAAACGAGTAGTCTTGTTCCTCTGGTACATTGTCTATCTGCATCTGTGATATTTTGTATATTGACAGGCTGTTGTTTATGTAGCCACTCATGCTGCCTTTCCCGTAGACATAGAGGTAGACCATACGGGGGATCATATCTGAGGTAAATGCCATTATGAAAGCCTGGAACAAAAGTAAGCACAAAAAGCTTTCAATGAAATATTTGCATCTGCTATAAAAAAGGGTTAGTTTGATGATCATCCTGAATTAGATTTTTTTATTGCATCAAGTCATTGTTCACAAACAGTGCAAAAATGTATAATCCAAAAACATTAATTATATATGAAAATACAAGATCAGATTAGGCAAAAACGTGCTGAATGTTACTGAAATGCTCCTACACTACTGCACATACAACACTCACATTGGTAACAACAGACAAAATGGCCACTGCGTTGAGGATTTCCTGCCACGCTCCGATGTTTCGGGCCTTGGATGCCACTGGTCGTCTGAACTGGGTGGTGAACTTCCAGGCGTCCACCCTGATCTCCAAGATGTTGTTGAACAGAGCCAGGAGTGGCGCCAGGGGGAAGGAGGCCACAAACAAAGTGATGAAACCAAACTGGACCACTGAAATGACGTAGACAGAGAGAGTTAGTGATGAAAAAGAGTGGAAAAAATGAAATGTAATACAGGGTCTTAGTAAAAATCTGTCATTTGTAATCCATAAAGCCATTAAGTCATAGCCAGATATTAATTCTGTATTGTAAATTGAGAAATATCTCGCTTACCCATCTCCAGGTACTCATAGAACAGTCCCAGCTGGCTGAAGTTCTGCAGGACGTGGTCCTGCTCCCAGCGGCTGTATTGGTTCTCAGAATGGTGCCGTCGCTTTCTGCTACTCCACCAGTTACGCATCAACCTATCAAGAAGCCCATGAAGAAGAAAAAAACGTCAAACTGCTAAAACCTGACATTGGGATTTACACAAAGCCAACAAGATATTTTCATAGAGAAGTGACAGTGACACAATCAGCATAGTGACAACAATATTAACAGTTGCACACAAGATACATATCTGAGAGCTATTTAAAAGTCTGCACAAAAGTTTGGAATAGCTACTCAGTATTTCTAATTCTGTATCTAGTTCTTCTATAAAACATAAACACTTCTATAACACTGCTTGTTTTACGTGCATGATTTTCCACCTGAAGTCGTTAATACACACACAATACACACAACAATAAGCACACCAAAAGGTTGTAACGTGTCATTTATGTGCCTGATATACTGTAATTTGGTGCTTTTTACAAGCACTGCCTTGGATGAAGTTGTTCTGTGTGTTGAAAGCTCAGGATTCAGCTTCGATATTAATGTTCTTCAATCTTGGCTAAACAAAATCTTCAAAATCAATCATACCTCTACATCTTCCCCATGACCATGATCATGGGTGAAGTCAGACATGGTCTAAATCTACGTACCGCTTCCTTGTTCTATAAAATTCCTGGTCATGTTTTTGAAGTAGAGAGCCAGAGCAAGAATTTAATTGTCTGACTTTCTGAGGTAAAAATAAAACTTTAACTGAATTATCTCCATTTAAGATAAAATAAGATTAACAAAGTATAAGAAAAATACCACTCTAGAATGTATATGCAACATAATTATTGCACAACATAGGTTATTGCACTGAAACACTATGTTGTTATTAAACAGTATGTGTTTATTCACCCAAAACAGGTTATTGCGCTTGGGTGGGAGGGATCAGGACATTTTCATGTGGGGCTGCATGGTAGGAAATATATTTACTGAAGTTAAATGTACTTGCACCCACTCAATAATGAAATACTGCACACAACATTTTTAGCTTATAAAAAGAATTAATAAAGCACTAGGAACTGTCAAAATGCAAAATGTTGAGGCTTCTTCTGAGGTGAATAATTAAGAGGTGAGAGAGTAGGCGGAGACAGACTCACGGCAGCAGGGCTTCCTGAATGTTGCCCCAGAGTTGTTTTCCTGCCATGACGATCACCAGCTGTGTGGTCAGCTCAATCAGACAGCCCCCAGGGTCACACTAGGACAGTGAGAGGGTTTTAGTTTATATAACACACTTTTATTTCATTTACCTTCCCTTTGACAGCACCAGATAATGAAGCTGTCCTCACTTGTGGAAAAATGGGGGGAAATGTTTGTACGTTAGAAATACATCTCAGTATACACAAAGACATATTAGTCAGTATTTGTTATTGTAACTCACCTCCTCGTTCCTCAATTTGCTCCATTTGCCAAACATATATGAGTAGTTACCGGGATAACCCACAAATTTGCCTTTGAAAAAGGCCACATAGAAGCATGAGGAGTAGTAGTTGACAAACTGGAACAGGAACATCTTCATGGTCAACCTGTTCTCATACTCTAGGTGGGTCTTTGGGATTTCTGCAGGAAAGATGTTTTCAGTTTACAATCAACACCAGTATCTAATATCTCAGAGTAAAACATTAATAGTGTCTGTTCGATGTTTTTTGGATATGAAATTCTGAAACTCTATTGTACATGCCTGTCAGTTGTGTTTAGGTTCTTAGTTATTCTGTCTGATTCAGTAAATGCCAGATTAAATCTCCGTACCCATATCAGTGATCCAGATGGCTACCCTCTCATAAAAGAAGTTGAGGATCATGATGATGACAAAGTTGATGCAGGAAGCAGTGACAGAAGTCGCTAGCTGTGGAGTGATAAATCTGCCCACCAGCTGGATCTTCCTCAGCGGGTCTTTAATGATACTTGCAAATGCAGCATACACAGCCAGCCTGTATGCTATGACTCCAATCATACAGGCCACTATCAGAGAAATCTGTGGGGAGCACATACACATGTAAAGCCATTGACAGTATGTGACTAGACATGGAATATTTCTCACTGTGTATAATTGTAAATAGCAATAACAAACACACACAAAAGAGTCAAACATTTAGTTACCCAGAATAAAACAGTGGCTCCTGAGAGGCAGAAGCGAGCACACTTGCTGGTGACGGGGAGGTATGGTTCCATTTCCTGAAAGATTAGTTGTTACTATTATTATTAACTGTTTTTACAGTAGGTATCATGTTATTATGATTTGCAAACCACAGAGTACATGGTATTTGTCATGTTCTTTTTCCATGTTTGAATGAAGCGTCTGAGGCACCTTAGTGATCTTGTTGAGCCTCCTGTTAGTGCAACGGATCTCAAACTCGGGCCGGATTTGAAGCTGTTGCTGTTCTTCTTCAAAGTCCACCAAGTCCCACTCGTACTCCAGCCGGGCTTGACGCCGTTTCCAGAACTCCAAAAACAGAGTTACTGCCAAATCGAGTTAAGGAAACGGAAACAAAAGGTTGCAAAATATTAGTTTGGGAATCATCTCCCACTAATTTAAAAACAGATTTTGTTCTACAGTGAGAACTTAGGCTTTTGCTGTGCATGTCTTCGTGCAGGTGTGTTTGTGTGTCCAACAATGTTATGGACAGATCTTTTATGACCTTAATCACATTGTGGCTTTTGCTCTGACTAAAAACAGAGAGTGTCTGTGTGGGGTTTTAGGAATATAATGTGTTTCAGCTTTGCCACTTCTTGGAAAACTGCTGTGCATGACACCAGCTTTTAGGCACAGTTAGGCTACAGTGTGCTGGGCAAGCTATCTTCTTAGCACATAACAACATAATTGTGCTGGCAAGTTGTTTTGGGCTGAAGCAGTATGGATGGAGGTTGATATGACAGTGAGAAAAGGCTTTAACTGTGAAAATCTGTCTCACAAGAGGGGGACTAAATTGGATCTCATGCACAGGTTAAACACTGTTAAGATCAGCATCCACTGACACTTACCCCAAATCCCCATAAATATGGCAAAGAATACTGTTCCCTCATTATCAAACAGATGGGATTGCTGGAAGAGAGAACATGAAAAAGAATAAGTTCCTCAGAGAAGCAGAAGACACGCTTGGCATAAACGGGTTGACATACTGCTGACTCAGCAGGATACAATTTACTGCAGGTATTTGAGTAAATGGCTTATTTCACACACTTAGGTGGAAACACTTTCTAATATTTAATTTTAGGTTATCGCTGGTTTTAAAATGGTCTCCAAATAACGCATTAAGTTTAATGTTGTTACCCAGGATGAGAGACACGTAGAGTTGAGCTTCCAGAAAGGGCACTTTTTGTCACAAAGTGGGCACATCAAAATACTGCCTCCAATATTGGCGTCACATATTTCTTTGCTAAAAGGAGAAAAAAAGAGAAACATTTTAAAAAAGAGTTAAGAGTTAATTATCTTCACTGTTTCAACATAACAATGCCCCACGCACACAGCAATGTCCATAAAGAAATGGTTCTAAGGTTTTCCTAAGTTTGGTTAGAAATAACTTCTCTGGCTTGCACAGGGCCCTGACCTTAACCCCATCCAACACCTTTGGGATTAACTAAAATGCAGACTGTGAGTCAGGATTTATCACCCAACATCAGTGGTTGACCTCACTGATGTGCTTATGGCTGAAAGGGAGCAAATCTCTGCAACTGGGTTGCAACGTCTAGTGGAAAGCCTTCCCAGAAAAGTACAGGCAGTTACAGCAGCACATTAAAGACAGGGATTTGGAACTATGTGGTCAGCAATGACACATAAGTGTAATACTCAGAAGTCCATATACTTTTGGCCATGTGACTTCATATCAGCTCCCCAACGCCCTCTGGTGGTACTAACCTTGATAAGTTGTCATCATAACTGAGCACTCCATAGGTGAAACATATAAGGCCCATGATGGCTGCAAAGAACAGCATCTCAGTGTAGAAGCCCAGCCAAGCGAAGTAGATCCCAATCTTTTCCCCGTAGTACTTCCTGCAAGCACAGAATCAGACCGCACTTTTAATTCAGCAGTGAACTTTCAGAAATATTCAATCTTGTGTGCAAACCAAAGTTGACAGCCTTCGGGTTTTGCTTGTTTACCTGATGAGGTTAAGAGGTTGCTCTTTGTAAAAGCAGAGAAACCTGGCCCAGTGCTTGTACAGGTTGAAACGCTCACTCTCACATTCAGCATTTCTGGCCTTTTTCCAGTATCGACACTGAAAGGAAAAGACACAATGCAACGTGGGCTGTTGAGCAAAAGATCTTTGGAAATTAAAGAAAAAGTTCATGGCAAGAAAGTCAACAAGCGTGTTATTGAAAATGTCTATTCCTTTAACCCTTTATTAATATTAACATCTTTAGAACAGTTTCATCACAAGTGAAAAAGAAGAAAGTAGGGTGTTTTTGTTTTATATAATGTTAGTTAGGAACAAATATGATTGGAAATAAATTTTAGTGGTAATAGTAGTGGCAGTAAAAGTACCGTTAACAGTAAAATGTACTCATTCTACAATGTGTTTAATTACCATGTGGTAATGTGTGTATATACAGTATATATACACTGCTGGTTACCTAGTGAATCACAGCCTGTTGCAAAGAATCTTGGTGTCTGGTTTGATAGTAGTTTAAGTTTTGAGCAGCAAACCACAAAGCCTGTGCAATCATGTTTTTACCAGCTTAGAAATATATCAAAAATACAGTCTATGTTAACTGTTAAGGACAACATTTAAGACCATTTTACACGCCTCTCATCTCATCACACCTGAATTACTGCAACATCCTTTTTACTTGCTTGACCCGAACAGCCTGCCCGAGGAAAGGGTGGCTGAATCAGTGAACTCTTTGAAGTCCCTTCTTAAAACATACTTTTATAGGATAGCCTTTCCCGATTTTACTTTATTTTATTTGATTCTATTATATATATATATATATATACTTTAAACTTGTATTTTAATCTCTTAAGTTTTTTTTGCTTTTATCATGTATTTGTTTTTATGTGCGTTATTGTTATTATCATTATTATTATTATATGATAAATAGCATTTTAATGTTGTGTGTGGTCCAGATAGCATTACTTCTAATGGAATCGGGTTACTTATACTCTATGTGTCAGATCGTAATTCTTGCATGTCGAATCTTTACCTGCAAGAAAGTACAGATACAAGCTGGTCTATCCCTTTGTAATAATGTAAATTAGGTATGAAGTATCACAAAATGTAAGCACTGAAGTATCACAGCAAGTTCCAGTATCTAAAAGTTTTTTTTTACTTGAGTAGATGTACTTTGCCATGTTTGACCTCGGCATATTCATGTTATGTCTTCCATGTGTCTTACATCATGCAGTGGAAAGGCAGTTGTATATGTCCCATTGCTGAGCAGTCGCTTGATTCCCGTCTTCTCTCTATCTTTCCGACCTTCTTTGTAGTACGGACAACGAGCCAGGATGTAGAACACCTATCAACAACGAAGGGATTTAACAACAGATTAAGGGATTTGAATTTGTAGGAACATTTTAGCTAAATGCATTTTACGTTTTGTTCATTGTTGTGCAAGCACTTTCTAACACTGCAGAGTAAACCCTAAAACAGGCAAACATCTTGGGGAAGTCTTTCAGGGTCAGTCTGTCCAGACAAATTGTGAGAGTTCAACTTGGTTAAGTTGTAGCAGGATTTATTATTCATAAATACTAATTTCTTAGACCCAATACTTACAATGTAACAAGTGAATTGTGATTTTAGATAAGAAATACTCACAATTCTGTTTCTCGTGGAAGGCGGAAAAAAAGTATCCTTGTCATTGATGAGGAAGAAGTCTGTCTTGGTCTTGTCGAAGGGGTAGGTAAAGTAGTCACGTTGTGGGTGCACAATGTCCTGTGGCAGGCGGAAAGGATGTGACAGCCACTCCAGTGGGACATCTTGACCATGGGGGATATCACTCTCCTTGAAGGGAACTTTAATCTTTAAGACATCAGCATAGGTGGCCAGTACATCCCACGGAGCATGAATCTTCAAGAAATATGTCTTTTGGTCTTTGGAGTCCTGATACAAGTAAGGACACAATACTGTAACTATTTGTAAAGAAGCTTTACACAATTTCCTCCAAAAACTGGGATACATAATGTTTCTAAAATATCCCTTTAAGACTTTTTCTGCAGAATGTGGTGTGCCTTGGCAAACTGTCCACTAGGTGGTGCAGCTGGTCTGTGTTTGAATTTCTTACTGCTTTGTCTTCTGTCTCCAGCTCCAGTCCTGCTTTCTCAAGATTGGCCTCAAACTCCCTCCTCCTTTCCTGCGGATAAACACACAAAACACAAACATGAGAACCACAGAGACTCCCATAGTCCGAGCATGTCTTCTCCTTCACACATCCATGTTCAAGAACATTAACAATGCAAATGTTTTAAGATAAGGTATTTGTAAATTTATTGGCTCTGACTCTTTGTTTTTCGGGTTACAGCTAGAACGCTAGAAAAGTTGACTCTGAAGATGTTTCTCAAAGCAATTTTCAGAAGCTGCATGTCGGATGTTTAAAGGCAAGCTATTCCACCGTTTTGGTCCACTGTAACAAAGGGCTGCCTTTTCAAACAACAAACAAAAACTTTCAACCTATGAGCACAGTGTGATCACGAGCACTATGTGTGTAGGTGCACAACTATGCAGAGAGCTAAACTAACTTCCAATTAAAGCTACATCCACCAGGAGCAATTTTGGTTTCAGTGTCTTGCCCATAGACACTTCAACATGCAGCCAGGGGAAACCACCGCTCTACCTCTGAGCCACAAACACAAGTTAAAAAAAGCTAGACCAAAGGTTGTGTAACAAATTAATTAGAACAGTAACAAGGAAACTGGATTCACAAAAGTATAGACTAGCTAACTGTCAAAGCGTTACACAGTGATTGATACTAGGAAGAAACAAAATATCACCCATGAATGAGCGTAAGGAGTACACAACAATTATTCTAATAAACATAAAGTCCACAAAAATATAAATAGTAAACGGTTAGCAAGACAGTAACTCTATTAACAGTCACTAAGAATTAGAGATGTACTGATCAAGTGTTTCTTGATCAGTACATCAGTACATCAGTAATATTGCGTATCCACGGATACAGAGTCTGATCCGATCTGATCTGATACGTTTTTTTGCCTAGACATTAATTAAATATGTATTACATGTATTATTATGCTCATGATCCCAATGAACACAGTAGGAAGTTAATCTACAAATAAATCTCAACAACAATACATTTCATGTTAAAAAGCTGGGGTTTTTTGGCCACTTGGGTGCAGCAGAAGTCGTGAACACAACATTTGACATGTTATCACTTCTTAAGTTGGTATGGTAAACTTGTTAGTACGGAAGAAGAGGTCATAAAATCATACTTTTTATTTACTCCGTTTTCCCATGATAACTAGTTAATTTAATTTGATTTCTCAATATATTTATAGATGGCCCCAGTCCCCCGCGACCCTGTACGCAGGATAAGCGGTTGACGACGGATGGATGGAATATATTTATGGATATTTATGTCATATCTTGAAATAAATGTTGTTTTCCCGAGATAATGGTTTTCTTGAGATCTCGAGGTAATGAAACTTAATTTTTGTCTGCGATAATGATTAATTGATAATAATTAATAATAATAATAATAATTAATAATTCATTCGGAATGTAAAATTAACTTGTTATCATGGGAAAATTGAGTAAATAAAATGTATGAATATGTGACTTCTTAGTGCTTAGTGAATGTCAGCAATCAGCTGCTTATTTACATATTCAGCTGTTATGGAGAAAGACAATCATTAATTTGGAGTCGTGTTTTTGGCCACATCGTGAATGTAAGTCTAATATTAAATTCACCACCTTCTGAGGGAAATATTTGGCTCTTTAGCTGCTAAATGTTCCTCTATGTAGTATGTACACCAGCGAGCCACTAACCGTGTCTGTCTGCCATTTGGTGCTGAGCATGTAGTGTACAGTAGGGTTTTAGACTTTTTAGTAACTGAAAACAGCTGCCTGCTGTGGACGAAAATGACACTATAAGAGCCTAGACAGTGAATTAAAGCTGTGAAGTCGGAGGTGGGAAGCAAAACTATGAGCTGAGACTCGTTATAAAGCTCTGTGAAACCGAGGGAAGCTGCAGATTCAGGCGATAAGTCTCTGTAGGTTCATCACAAGTGACCCCTTTGATGCATAGTTACTATAAAAATATTGATTATAGTTGCATTAAAACTCAAACGAATGACAATATTTGACAAATGCATTTGACTGTAATAGTGAGAATCTAAATAGACAAAAGAAGAAGTAATATAACTGGCTGAGTTTAATGAAACTATGCTTTCTTCTTTCTTCAGTCACCTCCAATCCTAACGGCATGTGACTGACAATCACATATTTTCATGTGACAGACACTTTGTGCTCCTACTAAGTTCCTACTTTTTGCTCACAACAAAATAATTTCAAAGTTGTTCATACAACAATTGTTTCAGGTCACAATGTTATGCCTCAGCAGAAAATATACAATCTGAATCGCACTTCCGCTTGTAGTTCCATGTATTCCTGTTATGGCCATAAATTGTGTAATGATGTGAACCATATTACAGTTAGTCACTGACTGCACTGTAAAATGCTGAATGGTCAACTAACTGCAACTTGTGACTTCTCTGTTATGCTTACCTGTTTCTTTTCTCCATCTTTGTCATCTACATAAGACAACACAAAGTCTATTCTTCGAACTCCGTCCCTGAAGAACACAGTTTCTTTGTTTGGTTTTAACTTGTCTGTCTGAAGGAGAAAAAACAGGCACAAAATAACACCTTTAGCTTTCTCACAGAGTGGGAAGTGAAAGAAAACAGACAACAGAGACTGACTGAGCAAGAAATGAAACTGTCAGAGTCTTGAAGACAAGGGCCTCAGACTTTAACACTGTACTATACATATAAAGTACAGTATTACATATATATAGAAAAGCACACCGTGTCCCTGAATAATACATGTAATTTAGATTACTGTAGGCTACTGATTGTTCAGATTGTTGGGAGAAAAGTTTAGAAGGAGGCCATGATGACGGTAGAAAAAAACCACACGAAACAAGAAATTCTGAACACTGTACAATCACAACATATCATTATACAAAAATAGTTGATGGTGGAGGAGAAATGTGCTCTACATGTTCTATATTGATGTCTGTATTTCAGTCATTGTCTTAACGCCTAAACCTCAAATTCTTTGACATTGTTTGATGTTGAAATCTGTTTTATTGATACCACTAACATTTATTATCTTGGTTGGCTATTTCACTATTTCACTGAAAAGCCAACAGACTGAAAACAGACTCCTGTTTGAGCAGTTTATTTCTGTCTCGAGAAATGAGGAGCTTTTTGAGCAGAGGTCTTGTGACTCCACCCTTTGTTGTTCACAGCAGTAAACTCCTTACCTAAGACATCAGCTATTATCAGTCTCTACTATTGGAAACACCACTAAAATTATGAAAATGGATATCATTGAAGATGGAGATAAAAATTTAATGAAAAATCAATTGATTGTAATCATTTTCTACAATTTGCAGTATGTGTCTTTATATAGATCAATAAATTAAAGTGTATTGCACAACCTTTAACCACTTTGGAATTTGAAATACTGGTGTAAACCTTCAGTCTACATGTTTTATTTTGGCCTGAGAGAAACATTTGTCTAATTCAAGAAGATTTGCCCAATTCCATCAATTTCTAATTGTTGTACTGCTTTACATTGCCATACATTTTGTTTAAGGAAAATAGGTAAAAGATACAAGTACAATGTCTGTCTATTGTATTTGTAGGAGGCTCTATAAGAGCTATACTATAAAGGGTTAACCATGAACCCAATATGTGTTGGTTCAGTACTAGTAGAACCCCACCCAGCTTGTTTACCAGGAACTCACATCCACTAACTGACTTTATTGTAACGGGCGTGGACGCTGCTCATTAGTGTTATTCCATCATGTTCTGACCTAATGAGAGCATAAAAACTATTTGATAGATTAGCACTGAGCACTAGAGTGACGCATCACAGGAACAAATTATAATCAGTGTTATGAATTAAGATGGAAAAACCATCTGCTGGTTGGCTATTTCACTATTTCACTGAAAAGCCAACAGACTGAAAACAGACTCCTGTTTGAGCAGTTTATTTCTGTCTCGAGAAATGAGGAGCTTTTTGAGCAGAGGTCTTGTGACTCAGCAATCAGAGCTGTGATTCAACAGAAGGTCAGCCATGTAAGCCAACAAAATTACACAGACATAAACACTAATATCAACAATCTTGTGGCTATAAAGCAAATAACAAAGGATTTGGAAATATAACAAAATCCATCTCCATTAACTATTGCTGAAAATCTTATATTAGACAGTTGATTTTGAATTATAACAGATCAAATCAAAATACAAAATATTATTTAACCATGTAACAATTTAAAGAATTTTCATTTAATTTCTTTTTCACTTATTGTTTATATCAAAATGCACAATGTACATTAATTCAACCTTTTGTTGATGAAAGTTTTTTTTACACTTGTCTTTTTGTGCGGATAAAACAAATGAGATCTAACGTGTTAATTAGTGAGCTTTAGGGGTTAGTGTGCAGATTTCTTTACCTTTAGGTAGAATCAGACTAGCCGTTACCCCCCGTTTCCAGTCTTTATGCTAAGCTGGTGTTGCTACATATGTACCGTATAGACATAAAAGTGTGATCAACCTTCCAATCCAACTCTTGGCAAGAAAGTGAATACGCTAATTCCCCCAAAATGTCAAACTTCTTCCTTTAACAATTTGTGAGTATGTTGAAGCACCCAAAGACACATGGGAACTTACTTCTGTATGTCCTGGCAGTGTCGCTCTTTCAGATAATGGAACGCCATTTCCACTGTTTTCATCTGCAGAAGAAATATGAAAAATTTTAATTAAAATAATGCCTTATGCAGTTCAGAAAAAAACAGAAAATACAACAAATATATGCAGGTTGAATTTACAGGATGTATTTAAAGTTGAAATTTGTGTAGAAACGTAAATAAGTTTCATCCAGTTGAGTGCAGTAAAAATTTATTTCAGGTTTATTGAACAGGCACAATCCATACTAGTAAAACATATAAATGTATAATGTGCTAGAATTAGCCAAAAGGCTATTTCACATCTGCTGTCCCTGGACAGGTGGTAACATCTCACACCTAAAAGGATTAAGTTGATTAAAACTGTTCACAAAATGTAGTCTTCCATACCTAATTATTGTGTCAACAGACAACTAGTGCAATCATTGTTGATATGTTAGTCATTATACAATATCTGTGTACAGCAACAGATTATAATGTAACTGTGATTGTTACTACAGATCAGGCAGTGCATTTTAAAAACGCTCTAACAACTGAAAGATTTAAGTTTTAGTGAGTTTGAAAAAAAAGTGTCTATGTACATTATTTATATAAGCCTTGTCTTGCAAGTGTTTAATAAAGGGATAGTTCAGGTGTTTTGGTTAAATTTACATTGAATGGTATCAATGGATACATACGTCTTTTCCTGCACTTTGAAGGTGTGTTGATGGGTCATGTTAGTGTAGTCTAAAGATTAACTCAGTCAGTGTACGGTCAGTAGCATCATTGGTTAATACCAGAGACTGATGGCTGGTCAAACTAAATTACATGTATTTATACAGTTTCAACTTTTATGCAAGACACTTTCTTAAAAGTCTACTTTTCAATCATCTGTTTCATGTTCCTTTTTATATGTACCCGCGCCCAAAGTGGGAAAACATGTCCAAGCAGGATATGTGGTATGCATGATAAGAATAAGGTTCATTTAAAACCAAACTTTCCCTTTAAGAGTTATCAGCCAGCCAATAACCGTTATGGCCACTCGTGCATCTCAGAAAAACTCAATTTAATAAGAGCCCAATAAAAACCCTACAGTCTCTTGGCAACATCAGCAGAAATAGACTCTGGCCGTAATGGTAAGCCTTTATAGGAGATGAGAGAGAAATGAGAAATACAAAGGCAGCAACACACACAAACACACACACACACACTCCTCTCCATCTTGAATACAATGACACACAACATTCCAGCATTGCCTCCCGCTCGCTGCGTGGCAGACTCTGGCAGAGGGAATGTGCTCATGTAGCACTGCTCTGCTGGCTTCCTGCTCCCCTTTTATTCCTGAATGGTGGGAAAGCGGCACTTCCTGTGGGGGAGGCTCAAATGAGCACGTAGACATCAGACAGGGGGAGGAGCAAGGGGGCCGGTGTCTCTGCTGTACCAGAAGTCTTACCTCCACCTAAATGAAACAAGGTCAGCACACAAAGGACACAAAGATCTCCAGCCTCCTTCAGCTTCCACACAGGCAGCCACCTCTGATTAGACACAATGATTAAACAGACAGTGTGGGCCAATGAGAGAGGGACTATGATGTCTCCATGTGGAAGCTCAATAACACGCCTGGAGACTCACTAGGAAGGAATGAAAGTATGCCATATCAGTTAGACCACAGGAACCCCTGAGTACAAAGGGCAAATGACACGGTATGATTTTTCCATTTAGCTCGTGGGAAGCATCGTTGACTGCACAGCTGAATTTTTCATTTATCATTTTCTTTCCTTTTTGTCTCACTTTTTTTGGCCTTACTCCAACTGTGCACAGCCAGTTATCAGAGCCTGGCTTGAACAAACAGAAGCAAACGGTCAGCAGTGTGTTACACTGTCACAGATGCAGAGTAGCTGAGAACTGAGCAGCCACATTAGACTACAGTACAGACACAGACTGGCACAAATGGGCATCAACGTTCATTCGTTAAAAATGACTAGTGTATATTTAAATCACACATTTATTCATTCATGCAAAATTACCTTGGTCACCATGTCTTTTTAAGGGAGCAAATTAACTACATTACAACTTGTTTTAAAAGTAAAGTGCTCATGCACTCATGCTCATGTTTTCTAACTCACTTTTCACCCAAGCAACCCAATTACACTTCAGCAGCTGTCTATTTATTGGTATTTAAAAATATGCCAGTAACCTCTAGTGGGCTCTAAATAAAAGTGACACTTTTTACCACTACCTAAGAGGGAATGAGTGTCCCAAATGGCCAGCTGCTTCTGAGCATTGCTCCCTGATATGACAGCAACAGAAATCCATAAGATAATGTCAAAGCCCAGATTCTATGAGTAGCATATACTTTAATAGCAAAACTATCCAAGGCAGCAAGAACCTCTGCACCTTTGAGGCTCAGCCAAGGACACAGTTAACTGGTCCCTTTTTCTAAATGCCTTACACATGCAAAACACATGCATATTCAAAAACTGCTGTTCTGCAGAACGGAGTAGTGCAAGTTGGAAGGCCATAAGCTTCATATTTGAACATAAGACGATCTCTTTCAATTCTTGGTTGAAAGAATTTACTTTTCAGGGCCTTCAGAACAACTAGCATATCCAAGTAGAAATAGGCATGGAAACAGGCAATAACAGCCATGCTTTCTTCATAAAATAAGCATGATCTTATCTAAACCAGAAAAGACAATGCTGGCCCACAGTGTTCCCTTAAAATCATCCCTGCAGGCATAAATAGTTGCTAAGGTTCTGTAAAAAAAAAAACAGAAAAGCAAAACCCTCTCACCAGCAGTGGCAAAGCATTTATTGTGTCTTACCCCACTTCTCCTCAAATCTTCTCTTAAAGTTAGGAACCTGTTGCAGGATACCCAGCGATATTGCCATAGTCTTCAGGGCCATAGAGGAATATTTCTAAGGCAACAGGTCCACAATTGCTACTTCATCTCCACTAGTCAAAGCATTAAAGGCCAGTGAGGAGTCAAATTTAGGGTCAGACAATTATTCCTCACTCTGAACAATTAAAGGACTCAGCGGAGAAAATCTACAGAACAGGCCAACAGTTTATCAGAATAGGAGGCCACTTGTGCCAATGTGCTGATCATGCAGAGAGATGAAAAACAGCAGAGGCTGTGCATTCTCTCTTGACGCAAACAAATCCAGTATTCCCCAGCCAAATCAAGCCAAAATTTAATTTGCTACAACCTGATGAGGTTTCCATTTCCTATGACGGTGATCGCCTCTGGCAGAAATAAGAGGCAGAAAATCCACCTCTTATTTCTGCACCACTGGAATATTTGTAGCCCCCAGATGAAATGCACATTTAGCGCTCCACAGTTTCATTTTACGTACCAGTATGTGCAACTGGCAGGAGAGCGGCCCCCTTCAGTGTATCCCAAAGTGAGTCATCAAAACAAATGTTATGAAAGGGAACCTGCATCTCTCAATCTGAACTGACATCCAGGGTCTAGTATTTGTCTGACAATGGGATGTGAGAGGACATCTAAGCCACCCACGCATCCACGTACCCCCCCACACACAAGTACAATACACAGTGCATATTTTTCAGTAACAACAAGTTAACATGAACTTGCCCCCTTATTCTGACACTTAAAAGGCTAAAAGCACATGTGCACCGGAAGTAGTGGAATTTAGTGAAAGTAATTTACTCAAGCATTGTACTTAAGTACTTGTATTTAACTTTATCCTTCACTATACTTCTATCTTACTACATTTCAGAGGAAATTGTAATTGAAAATTGTCCATCTACAAAAATGACCAGTTTACATATACAAGTATAATGCAGTTATAGATTAAACTACATCTTAATGCGTAAGTAATAAGCTTATAAAGCACTCTGACAGAGGCCATTCTGTCACCTAATAAGTACTTTTGATACTTGAACTATAAAGTACATTTTTCTGCTAATATATTTTTACTACTACTTAAAATCATTAATGATGGACTTTTACTTGTAATGGTGTATTTTTATTGTGTGGCCTTGATAATACTTTTATTTAAGTAAAATATTTCTTTCACCACTGTACACCTGTGTGCACATTTATGATTGACACTAGGAGTGGGTGATATATAAAGTTATCTAATGGTAATGGTTTATGTAAACTTATATGGTGATATTGGCATATATCATGATATAGTTCTTTTTTTAGGAAGTTATGCTTATGGATAAAATAACCAGACAGGATTTTTGCAAATCCAGAAAATTAAATATCTTTTAAATCAGGGTACTAAAACCTATAAAAATCCAATACTGACATATAACTATTTTAAATCTCTTCACACTATACATTGTCAAATCACCCAGCCCTAATGGACACATTACCATGTGCACATGCCTCACTAGAGTATGAGTGAATGCATCACTCCAGCCATGAACACAGGACACAACACACTTAACTACCAGAAGCCAGGCTCTGCAGATGAGAAAGCTGAAACAGCAGGCTGACACACAGACATCTGTGTCTGATTGGCAGGCTAACCGGAAAGCAGTGTAGAAGTAACAGAACAGAACCAGAAATATGGTCCATTATTGAGGAGAGTTTGACAAGATGAGAGAGCAAGTGGATGAAAAGAGAAACAGCAGAGGACGATGATGAGAGGACAGACAGATAGGCGTCACATAAAGCCTCTGATCTGCCCATACCTGAATGCAGGTTTATCCTGAATGCAGTCAACACTGCGGGACCATCTTTAAAGGACAGACAGACAGATAGACACAGATAGTTAGTGTTAGTGTTGAAATGTAGGTCAGGAGGAGAATATACATGCTTACAAAGTGTGGAGATGCTCAGATTGACTGCAGAATCCATTAAAGGGTCAGAGTCTACTTAGATGAACCAATGCAGAGAAAACAAACAACTTCAAAGCTCAGCAGAGCATTTCATCATTTGTGGCAATTAGACAAGGGCTTCTTTCTGTAGCACACAGCACCTAAGCAAGCAGTGGTAATAACCTAAAAATGATGGGTATTGTACATTTGATTCAATAACAAACCAAATTGTTTTTCTCTATGACTCAAGCAGCCTGTGTGGGTGTCTATTTTCAGAAAAAAGCACCAGTAACACCACTTCTGTAGCTCCACGATGTTGGTAATCAGCTAGACCTCTCAAACAGCATTTTTTTTACTTGATTTAAAATTTTTATACAAAAATTTCACAGATTGCCCTACAATTTCCTTCTAGGCAAGAGAGGACTATAGTAGATATGAAATATTGATGTTATAAATTAGTACTCTGGTCTAAATGTAACAGGTCACACTGAAAGTCATCCACTATACCGTATCAGAGTCGAGTGCCTGTCTTGATTAATAGGGTGCATTAGGCAAATGTGGCAGGCTTTCACATATGGTATGGAAAATGGTAAAGCACTGGACTGAAATATTAAATGCCAACCAAAACATGTGATTGAAACGAGTCCTGCAGGCGTGCCGCACACCATCATACAGTGAAACCACTACATCCTGAGCTCGAACTGGGCCAAGTTCCACGCCGAGACATCCTCTCTATCTCTCTTCCCACATTTCGAGTCAGCTAAATATATACAACATACAAAAACATGAGGCACAACACACACATTGTACATTGTGAAATGTCTGCTAAGAGTTCAAAACTGTTCTGGAGCTTTCTATCTTATCACATTAGCAAATCGAGTTTACTCAGTTTTCATGTACCTGTTCAAATTTTCTTTTTTTTCCTACACGTCCATATTGTCTTGAAAGAAACTTACAACTTGGCATACTCTACCTGCTGGTGAGGATCATGTAATATAACGGACAGCTCCAAAACAGCTACTAAACACACCTTGCAGTGAGATTCGTTTGTAAAAATATTATAATAATTATATTATATTAATATTATAATACCAAACAATATGAACTAATGGCACATATAACCACTAAGAATCATCAATAGAAAGTAGTCCTTTTAGTTGGTAGTGTGCTTGAAGTGTGAGTTGTGTTTTTGTGTTTGCGTCAGGCTTGTTTTATCGTGTAGAATATTAATTTCTTATCATTAGGATGCTGCCGTCCCAGAGGGGAGCTTTCCTGGTAAAAATACCACAAACTCTCAAACAAGAGGTCATGTTCAGGCTAGAGAAGGATAATGTAATATCTTCATAAGACACAACCTAACAGACTTAAAATACCATGTTTGATATCTCTTATCTTTGTCTGTAGAAGAAGGCATATTTGAAGAAAAGAGTACTGTTCAGCACAGATAAGGACATAGAAAGTTGTGGCCTGGTTGTTTGCTTTTGATTACAGAAGGGTAAAAGTATACTTGTTTCTGTATTATTGCCTTATAATCAGATTAGGCAACTTTTATTTAGCGACTATGTGACAAATTTTACTTTTTTGCATCATGTCCTACTGGCACAGCTATTCTACATTAATTACTATTTAATGAGATGTTTGTTTTCATGGCATATGCAGTTCTAAACTTAGGCTGGAATATTGTATTTTAATCTCCCCAAAATAAGTCTGAAACTTCCTCTGGCAACACAAAATATACAATGTTTGTTCAGAGTAATCCCAGTTGCTTCCCATGTTTCCATGTCTTTTCTAGTATCATGCCTCCCTTAAAGGTGGTAATACAATTACGAGGCCTGTTTCCATAGCAACTCTTTGGCTCTCTTTCACCTCTGACTGGAAGATGACTTCATCAGCAGGGCTGAAGCAGTGCCATCACCTTAAATGGAAGCAAATCCCTTAAAATATGAGTAATTAGTCATTAGGAGCACCTTACAGGGGAGTCATTTGATAAGAATTGTAGCATGACTGTCCCTGATAGATGCCAAGTGTCCTAATGAGTCACAATTAAAAAGATTTACTGAAAGAAGATGACATCAACAACCAGCTGTGTTTATAAACCAATTGAATATAATACAGCCCGACTGATAAATTGGTGTCCTGATCAGATCCTAAATCAGTATTAATAACGACGGTTACGATATGGTAACCCTAGTTCTATTAGCACAGGCGGAGCCCTCTACTGGACTCTCTGGGTACTACCTCTCCTCCTATCACGCGCACGTACTCGCCCACTGAAATTTTGCATACTGTAAGTAGCCGACCAATTGGACGTCGCTACTGTACGTGCGTACCGTATAAATAGCGGTGTCCTCACTGCTTAGCATCCAACCACCCCTTCAGCAGACGGCGATGGAGCGGCAGGGCTCCATCGTAGAGGGCTCCGCCTGTGCTAATAGAACTAGGGTTACCATATCGTAACCTTCGTTCTATCTCACACAGGCTCTGCCCTCTACTGGACTCTATGGGTACAGTGGGTGGAGCCCGATGACTGTCCGCCCAAGCCACAGCTCACCTCACGGACACGATCGGCCACAGGTCACCAGCCACAGGCCCTAAGCTGCCTCCATCCTAAGCGATGGGGCAGTGGGCCACCCCTCAAAAAGGTCACTAGACCGCTCGGGGTTTGGCATGACCAAGAGGGATCTGATCCAGCCAGAACCAAACACCTGAACTGTCCTGAGGGGTTCGGTCTTAACACTGCTGCACTGTGGTCACCACAAAGCAGCATGCAGCTAGGATGAACCGACAGGGCGCACAGCTCACTCACCCTCTTGGCAGAGGTGAGAGCCAGTAACAAGGCTGTCTTGAGAGATAGCATCTTCAAGGAGGACTGTTCCAGGGGCTCGTAGGGGTTTGACCTCAGAGCCTCTAGTACCAGTGGCAGGTCCCACTGGTACTGTCGTGAGGAACAGTGACGAGCCGGGGAGCTCTCCTCTCCACAGCTGTTGGCCACTGTGGGAGAGATTGTGTCCCCTCTGCGGACAAACGGCGCAGCGAGCCGCTCGCAGAGGCAACGAGCGATCTTCTCTGCCTCGCTATGACGGGAGAGACGTGGCTAGTGGCAGCATCTCTCCGGCAATAGCGGGCTAGGCTGCGATGTACATACAGCGTAGCGTGTATGTCTGTGTGGCACGAAAACACTGCCGGTGAGCTAGCAGCGCCCGAGCGGGTTCACGTAAGCGCGCTGGGAATGCAGGCTAGGATCAGATAGCTGCATTGTGCCGTTTCTGCGGCAAGAGCGGCTCGTTTTTGGCCGTCATGCCGCAGAAGCGGAGTGTGCGTTAGCTTAGCGTCGGTGGACGCGCCGTGTTGATGTGGCGTGTTCAGCACAACACTTTGCTGGGAAGGTGTTGGTGGGGAGGAATTAGCTCTTTGAGGAATGTAGGTTGTTTAATCAAAACATTTGGTACATTCACAACATTGTCACAAGCAGCACACAACGTATTAACACAGTGGCTTGGACATGAGACGGAGGGGAGGGGCTCGGCAACATCAGTCAACACACGGCGACGGTTGGCGGATGCCATCTCCGGCGTGGTCCCTGCTGAGGCACTCAAAGCAGAAGCGATAAGTGTCGACCCCGGTGACCGGGGCACGACGGGCAAAGGGGAGCTTCAAGGAGCGGCGAGGGCATTCTGCAACTCCCCTGCTGGCAACACGTTTGGAAGGCCATTTGGAAGGACATAACACAGCAATCAGATGACATAATCAGCTTTACTTTTGTTCAAAGTACTATTTATAACAATAAAAAAGTTTATTTTAAACTGTTATGTCTTGTTATCTTAGTGAGGTCTCATAACTTCACATAACAAATGTTTCTGAAAAGAATGAGGAAAAAGAATATCGGATTTTAAAATCCCATATCGGTCGGGCTCTGCTATATAATGTCACAGCGAATCTGGTGTTCATCCAGTAGTAGGAGGTCAGTCTACAAATCATCTGTCTATAAGTCTTTGTTTGGGCAGCTGCGAACGAGGTAAAACACTCCAAACACGTCTACCAAGGTGAGGACAGACCGCTCTTCTTTCTGTTTCCTCTTTTAGGTGGGACTGAAGGTTTGCCCTGATAAGAGCCTGAACAAAGCCTTTGCAGAACGAGAACAGTCTATTAACCTACAGCTCACCCTAGATAAACAGGCACGTGTCTTTATTGCCAACTCCCTGATAAACACAATAAAGACTGTGGAATTTACAAATGTCTGATCAAAATTTCATTTTGTTCACTCAACACACTGTGATTCAACATGAATGCCGGGGAATACGTTATCTTTATTTGCTGTCTCCCTTAATGATCTTCCAGTGATGCAGTGTTGTCAAGAACACAGTCATTTCATTCAGCTATTAGGTAAACATATTGTAGGGTTATGATACCGGTGAGCTAGAGGTTGTTTGTTATTATAAGATACGTACAGTAACTATAGATTTTATTAAAACTGACACAATGGCGTCATATTATAATATCAAAAGACCTTTTCAAAATAACTCACATACTTAACTGCATTTCTAGAAAGTTTTCTTTAAGTGATATCAGAACTTTCATCACATTTATAGTAATCCACAAAAAATCATCAAGAGTAAAGAGGAATATAATTGCAATAGTCTGTAACCTCAAAGCTGATTTTAAAAAAAATCAAGCTTGACATTCCTTATATTACGTCCCTATAGCAGACATGATAGAATCAATATCTTCAGATCACAAACATAATTGTGATGCAACTACATATTTTATCAATTGTTATAAAGGGTCGATGGGGCACTTAAAATATTACATCATGATGATGCCTACAACAAGGCATTTGGACTTATCAGTCATCGTCCATTAAGACCAGGAATCTTTAAAAAAAACAAATGCAAAAATGCAAATCTCATTCTTCTCTCTCATTCTCTCTCATTCTTCTTCTCTCATTCTTTGATGCATCTACAGTGCATCCAGAAAGTATTCACAGCACTTCACTTTTTCAACATTTTGTTATGTTACAGCCTTCATGCAAAGAAATTCATTATTTTCCTAAAAATTCTACAAACAATACCCCATAATGAAAACATGAAACATTTGTTTGAAATCTTTGCAAATTTATCAAAAATAAAAAAAGCACACATACATATTCACAGCCTTTGCTCAATACTTTGCTGAAACATCTTTGGCACTAATTACAGCCTCATGTCTTTTTGAGTTTGATGCAAGTTTGGCACACTTATTTTTGGGCAGTTTATCCCATTCTTCTTTGCAGGACCTATCAAGCGCCATCAGGTTGGATGGGGAGCGTCGGTACACAGCCATTTTCAGATCTCTCCAGAGATGTTCATTTGGGTTCAAGTCTGGGCTCTGGCTGGGCCACTTAAGGACATTCACAGAGTTGTCCTGTAGACACTCCTTTGTTATCTTGGCTCTGTGCTTAGGGTTATTGACCTGTTGGAGTCTATTGTCCAGAGCGCTCTTGACCAGGTTTTCATCAAGGATGTCTCTGTACATTCCTGCATTCATGTTTCCCTCGATCCTGAGTAGCGTCCCACTTCCTTTTGCTGAAAAACATTCTCACAGCATGATGTTGCCACCACCATGCTTCACTTTAGGGATGGTTTACCTGGTTTCCTCCAGACATGAAACTGTGGAACCTTATATAGACAGTTGTGTACCTTTCCAAATCAAGTCCAATCAACTGAATTTACCACATGTGGACTCCAATCTGGTTGTAGAAACATCTCATAGATGATCAGTGAAAACAGGATGCACCTGAGATCAATTTTGAGCGTCTGTGAATACTTGTTTTTTTTTTCAAACAAACGTCTTTCACATTGACGTTATGGGGTATTATTTGGAAAATTTTTGGAAAATAATGAATTTCATGCATTTTTGGAATAAGGATGTAACATAACAAAATGTGGAAAAAGTGAAGCGCTATGAATACTTTCCGGACACACTGTATACTGAAATGCAGTACTACTCTCTGTCACAAAAGCACCAGACCCGTCCAATGCAGGGGACAAGCAGGGATCAAAAGATAGGGTCAGTCAATACATGCCACGCATCTTTTGGGGGTTACTCTTAAGATACAGTTGGACTCCCAAACTGTAAGTTTCTGTTGGAAAACATAATGTCTCCTGACAGTTACTGGACTTCAGCTACTGTAATTTTGAAAATGATATGAGTGCACATTTATTTGGATATGGAGTTTAAAATGTCAATAAGAGGATAAGACCAATTCAAATGAAGAATTTTAGTCCCTGAGAAAAGTGAGACATGGATTATGTAAACAGTGACAACTGTTGGGACATCCGATCAGCGTGTTAGCAAATAGCCAGTGTTAGTAAGACACTTCAGAGCCATTATTTTTTTTTTACTGTAGATCAGACTAATCAGCTTCATTAAGGGGTAAAAACTTGTTTTTTTTGGATTCATGCATTGTTAATTAGAGCTTTTAAGTGAGGCTCCCATTACGGCAGAGTAATCAGTCAGTCACCTCAAAAACGTTTGTCCACACTCAATTTACTTTCCATTTAACTGCAGGTGTAATTTTGCCTTGTTAGGGAGAACGCAATTATGTCCCTGTTCTGGCTATGAAAAAAAAACTGTTTACTACACTGGACTGTCTTGCAGCATATACTGTTGGTCGACTGTAAGGAGAAGTTCTCTGCATTTTCCTATGTTTGGCAGCTATGTTGCATAAGACTACAGCGATGTCATCTGTATGGGAGACATAACGCAGGATTTAAACAACCACAGCCCTCCACTATTGTGACATATTGTGCTTCATGGTGGAAACTATTAATGTTTACTTATTTCCTGGAGCGCTAGATGATTTCTGTACATAGAATCAACAAATGCTGGCAAAGCAATTATATTCCATCACACTAACGTCTGAAAACATATTTACGAATGGGTAAACTGTCCAGACTGTTAACCACCAGATAGATTCTGGTGAACACGCTGTTTGAAATCACAGACTGTAGGTGGTTTGTTGTTGAGCAATGAGTCAGCAAAGCCTGACCATTTCAGAGGAGGCAATCCCATTAGATGTGTGGACACACATACTAAGCTTGACCGATAGCAGAAAGGAGGACAAATGTATTTGTTTACTCACATGCTTCGCTTCTGGTCATTTTGTCCTTAATTTACACTGAAAAAAACAGATGAAGATGCTTCTTGGGCTGGGATACTCTGCTACAGTATGTACTAAGAAGTACAATGATGGTGTCTGATAGGTGTGGCTGTAATTAACCCAGATCTCAGATTAAAATCTACCGAAAATCTGCCTTAGTTAGGGAAATACCTGTCAGTGTGACCTCACTGATCCCACAGTCACACATTGTAAAGGGACATTCACCCAGCATGTCTGTTTTGATCTGTTTGCCTCCTGAGATCACTGCAAACATGCTGCAAAAGAACACACACACACACACACACACACACACACACACACACCCCAGATAGAACAGACTTGTATGCATGTGGAAAAGTTGTTTTCTTAAAATGGAGGGTTTGACAACGCTGACCTGTGACTGAAACTCTAATTAATCCAAATCCTCCCCAAACTATCCCACTTTCTGCTCATGTATGATGACATTAACACCAAGTAGGCTACCATGGTACTTACAGATGTAAATAATATATTTTTAACCTATACTAAAATAGTTATTTAGTATAGCCTACATATAAATTATATGTAACAGAGTGACCCTCATTTTTTACACTGACATACTTTGCTATGCACTAAAATGATGAATGAAAGGATGCTGAATTGTTAGTTTACACTGACGATGCTTTATTACATTTTCATGGTTTGCTATAATGCTTGTCTGTAGGCTCTAATTTAAGTAGTGTGCTTCTTTGCCAGAGTAGCATAGCTACTACAAGCAGACAGCCTTCATGACAAATATTACACTTTGTCACATGACACAAACCTCCTCATGACCCCCAGACGCTTAAAAACGTTAATGAGTGAGCATTTAATGAATTACCTCCAGTCTGTGAATCCGTTGCGCCCCGCAGCTCGATCAAAGTTTCTTCCTTCGCCTTTCCTGTAATTCGTCTCATAGCGGCTGGCGGTGTTATTAAAAAGGCTTCACCCTCTCGGGAAAGTGGGGATGCCGCTGTGGTCCAGTCGCGTAGATGAAGACCACCATCCGAGAATCGGCTGATAACACAAAATCAAATCAATGAGTCCGATTCAAACTGAACGAGGGAAAATGGATCATATTTACATTATAACCGACCCTCACTGAAACTATACCCTGCCGGGCTCCTTGCGCTACCCGAGAAGACCAGGCACACATAAAGGGGAGTGTCATAGGGTTTTTTTTCGTCGGCAAAATGGTTTGTGCACGTGTTTTGATGGTGCGTGTGTTAAGTAGGCTATGTGGGCTACAGGTCTGTGAGTCTTGTTGATGTGGTGAGTCAGTCAGTTGTGTAGGCTGTAACAGCAGCAAGACACACTGAGTGTAGCAGGTTACCTGTATGAACCTTTTTATCTACAGTCTATGGTATGAACCCTACAGCTGACTGTAGACTGAAGTCTTAATGCGATGGGGACATCTTGTGGCCATTTCCAATATTGCACACATGTAGGATACTGATAATAGTTTTTAAAATGTTTTTTGTGACTAAAACGAGGTTTCAACTAATAGTTTTCTAAATATTTAATAAACGAGTAACATTTTTTATTTTTTACAACCTATTATTAAGAACAATATTTCACTTCACTTAAGTATATATTGTCATACATGGGAAATGTGGTCTGCAGCATGGCAAAAACCGAATTATTTTTTTTTTCTTTTAAAGAAGATAATATCAAAGATTAAAAGAAACGTCATTTAAAAAGAGTAACACACAACAGCAATACAACCAGTAAGAAGCAGTAAGTAAAAACAAATTAACACAGGCAAAACCAAGTAAATAAGAACAAACAATGATAAAAAAAAAAAAATAGGACAATATACAAATGAAATAGACCCTCAAATAGACCATTGGATTCTGGAAAAGAGCATACTTGAATGCAGTTGACATAACTGCAGAATGGTTTATTAGCCTTTGTTAATGTTTATATCTGCTGACATGAGGGATTATTAGAAAGTGAAAACTGATGAGGATTTATTAATGACTCATCAACAAGAGCTTTTTCACAACCTGGCAAAGGGATATGGATAGACAGTACAGGTAATAACAGTGTGAATAAGAAATAATATATGAATGTGTAATTGAAAAGTACAGGAAGAAAAAGTGAATGTGTGCGGTGTTGACTAACTATTTCATTGCTGTGTAGAGAGTCTGACAGCCATTAGAATGAAGGACCTATAAGCTTCAAAATCATGTCAGGATTATTGTACTGGAGTCAATATGGTTTTGTGTTGATATCCATTCTATGTCCACTACACTGCAACTAAACAGTTATATTTAGCTTGAAACATTTCAAAATATCCTTTTAAAAATCACCATTATCATCATCAGCATAATCTCTCTCATAACATCTTAGGGACCGAAGCGACTAGCTCAGCAACTTATACACACTGTACCAATTACCAGAGGTTAATGGGATGGCTGGCCTGTCTGGTTTCAAATGTTCCACTCAGCAGATTAATCATGGCCTTACTGGTGTAAACTGTCTTCAACTAAAATCCCAGCTGCTGTTTTCAGATGATGCTGAAGCTCTCTTTATGACTTAATGGAGGCCCTGGCCACAAATCCAAGACTCCCTGAATAATAAACCAGTGAAGACTGTTGCTAAAAACATGTACAATCTCCCATCCACATTCTAGCCTCAGTGCTACTGCAGGGGGCACACAACTTTTGGTGTAGGGGACCCGTTTCCAGGCCAGGGACCTGTATCTGCGACCTGATGGAAGCAGTGTGAAGAAGGGGTTGAGAGGGTGACTTGGGGTCATGTGCCATAGTATGTGCTTTGCGTTTGGTGGCTTTAACGTTGAGAACTGATAGGTTGGGGATGGGAAGGCCAATCATTTTTGATGTGATGTAAATTACTTTGTTCCTATTGATGGCAGTTAACATAATAAAGAAACAGAGGGAACAGTGGAGGAGAATGGGTTGGAGTATGCTCTTGTACAGTAGTAGCAGGTGACAGGGGGCAACAGAGAGAGTGCTTTAAGTTTTCAGATGGCAGAGTCTCTGTTGACAACGTTTATGGATGTCAGTGGTGCGTTGATTAAAATTTAGTTTGTCTGATCCTTGACTTAATTCAAAGTCCTACTTTGTTCTGGTCAAACACTTTGATCCAGAGTGAGACATCTTAACAGCATGGCCCAAGTGGGTTGGCTGGGTTTGTGGTCCCCTGACATTTCGTTAAAGAGGTAAAACCCCCAAACATTTCAGTTCACGGCATGATTCACTTCTAAAAATTATGGGCCGGTCGTACTGCTAGCTGTACTAGCGTTAGCATGCTAGCACGCTAACAGTTTGTAGCGGTCATAACACTTGTGATACTAACTTTAGCTGTTTTGAAAATGTAACAGTAGTTGTTGTAAAACAATGTAAAACCATCCGGGTAAATGTTGTTATTTTGGCCATATAAACTAAAATTACTCAACTGAACACCAACTAACATGCTAAAGTTACATACTAAAAACTAACGTTGGCACATTAGCTAGCTAATTTGAGTTGGGGGGGGTGTCATGGGAAAGGATTTCTCAAGCAAAGGAACAACCTCTGGTGTAGATATTGGAACAGATGTAGCTTATCCAGGCATCTAATTGAATCACCAGCTAAGGTGTTAGAGGCTAATAGCCTTTTAGCTATTTACTACATGTCATTGAATATTCAGGTAGCTATCATATGCCTCCAATAAGATTTGTTTTACAACCTGCTACACAGCATTTTGGCATTTTCCTGTTTCTCCTAATTTAAAAGGGGAATTCTTCCCCCAAAATTGGATGCGGCCCTGGTGCTTGATGAAGTGATGCCCGTCTGACATTATCACACAGGTGCATTGGGGGGAAGAAGGCAAGGCAAGTTTCATTTGTATAGCACATTTCAACAACAAGGTAATTCAAAGTGCTTTACATAAAACAAAAGCAACAGGGAAATATAAAGAAGTTTAATAGAAGTTAAATAGAAAATAAAATATATACTCCTTTGATTCCCCATCTCCCACTCTATCCCCACTTTAGTTACGGGACTCTAAGGGACTCTAACCCTATAACACATAGGGACTCTAACCCTTGTTTAGATACAGTTGTCACTGTAAATCCAGATTGTCCACGCTACAAAGTCTGGTAAAAGTGGCTGACAGCGTGACCCTGTCAACAAGTTACTTAGGGACTCTAACCCTATAACACATGGAGACTCTAACCCTTCGTTAGATACAGTCTTCACTGTAAATCCAGATTGTCCACGCTACAAACTCTGGTACAAGTGGTTGACCGCGGGCCCTGTCAACAAGTTAACAGCGGAGAAAACAGGGACTACTCGGCCCTGTTAACTGAGGATCGTCGTGTGAGATGGTAGAATCAAAAGAGCGCTCTAAGCTTTTTAAATACTGTTAAAATCTAAAAACAAAGACAAAGAAAACAGGACAGTAAAATTTACAGAAGGATAGAAGAGCCCTTAAATTATGGCAAGGCACCCTTATATTAACCCTAGTACATTTAAATTACCTCACATAAAAGACTGGATACTGTAAAATACGTGTGTTGAGTTTTTTCTTTTAATATACAGTCTATGGATTTCACCTGTTTTTCCAGACCTGAAGTAGCCTACATGTTTATCCCTCTAGGGGGAGCTCGAGTACAGCTAAACAAGCACAGCCTTGTTGTAACTGAGTGTTGGAGGTTTGACGTGTTTATTTATCTTAGGATGTTCACTTATACTCAACAATTAAAATTAAATTAAAGTACCACTACATATAATACCATATTTTTCACAAACCAAGAGATTAACTAACTGATATTTAGAACATATCAGAGGACAGAGGCACATTTGGGGTTGCAAGCTTTTTCAAACTATCACCCAGAGCTGGTAAAGTTGTCAGAAAATAGCAGGAGATAAATACCAAGTGTCTCAACTGATTGCATCAGTTAGGCTGATGATGTCACATGCCTAAAATGTTTATAAGACTGCCTTTGTTTTGGGGGTACTCCAGTCCTTAAAGACATGATTTTATGGTTGCTGTGCATAAACTGTGTATTTACCGTTTATTCCTCTTTGATTTTATATTTGGTTTCTTTACATATTTTATCTACATATGTGCGACATATGGGCGCATTTTTGGTAGGCTATTATTGTATAAATGCAATGTATGTTGTCAGTCAAGCACCAGTTTGTTTTTCATTTGTGATACCACATGCACTGGATTCCATCCATTAGGATATTAGATTAGTTTACCACACGTAAATATTGGACTGACCATTAGCCTCTGTAATAGTAGAACAGTTGTTTTGTTGGTTTTAAATTGAGATCCGAACTGCATGTTTTGTCCACTAGGGGGAGCTCGAGTAGCTTAGACTAAAGCTAAAGCTCCACTGCTTTGTTGTAATTGAGGTACTCCTTGTTTATTTACGATATCAGGTTATCAAATGATGAACCGGCAGCTTTAAATAAAACACATCCACTTCATCATAATGAAATAATGTTGTTTTTATTGCTCTTATGACACTGAGCCTGTTTTTAAAAAACAAACTCTTATAGCCATGTGGGGACAAAATGATTTAACATGGCTGTTTCTTTTTGTCATTTGCTTTATCATGTATTTTTTCTATGTGCAGCCAATAACAGAAGAAAGATTTTGTTTTTACTTGTCATATAGTCCGGTATCCTAAATTATAGCCTAGGGAGTATTGTACATCAGCATATTATTACATCATAGTTATGATATTATGGTCTCGATGGTATTGATATCACTTTTATTTATTATTATGGGTACGATTATTGCTACTGTTAGTAGTATTATAATTACTATGCCTAGATTATCTGTAGAAGGAGTCTAGTAATAGGCGTGCTGTTGTATTGACATGCAGAAATCATGCATTTTTTGCAGGTTTCTCATGCGTTGGGAGCAAAGCAATCAGCAGTCGGCTCTTTGTTCCGAGAGCAGATTCAGCGTGTGTGTGTGTGTGTGTGTGTGTGTGTGTGTGAGACAGAGAGAGAGAGAAAGGGGTTGTCTTTGGGATACAGCAGAGTCAGTGAGGAGGAGAGAGAGAGCGGGATGCTGACAGATTCCTGATAGATGGTTAAAATGGCGAAAGCTTGTTCAACCCCAGCGAGCCACCAAACTAGCACTGTAGTTCGGAACATGTAGTAACTGGATATCTGTATATGTGTGTGTGTTGTTGTTGTTTTTTACCCCAGTCTATTCACCTCACGTCGCTTTCTGAGAGTGCAGGAATATTTTGTGCATAAGTGTTTAAATGGCATCCACAAGGCGCCGCCGCCTTGTTCCGTGCTTTTTGGGAATACTCCTGAATGCTTTAATCGGTAAGTGGCATTATCTTATTACCGCAGTAGCGAGTAGTGCTGCATGGTGTGTGTTAGCTTTGTAGAGCTTTGTAGAGGGCAACCACTGTTAGTCTGCTGCTCTCCGGAGCATGGTGCATGCTGCAAGCTGCAATAAGTGCGCTGTTGACCACTAACCTTGAACTTGGCCCCTCTCCGGTGTCCGTTATTTCGGTAGTAAATGCCAGTGTGGAAAGTACTGAGCAACATGTGGACCCATATGTTTAAACTTATATTTTGTACATTCTTCAGAACATGCACAACATGTTCAAATCTAGATGGCTTTTGAGGTCTTGGATTTCCAGGTGGCACCATAATAAAACACAGTAGCCACGTGCAATGCAGTTAGGAGAATTGCTGGATTGCTTTCATATTTATTTTGATAACACTATCAGTAGAGTGTAAAGAATGTCCTGCTGAAAGGTGCCCAATCGGTGCAATGAGAAAGTCACATTCTTGTGTTACTATAGCTGTTAATTGTGTGGAACACTTACTGTTCCTGTCTGTTATCAGAAATGGTTTTCTCCTCATTACTGCCTTATAGTCAGGCCTCAGTAATAGTATAGGGCGGCAGAGTTAGAACCTATTCACATGGTCTCTATCCTGTCCTTGCAATGAGTTGCACGTTTTTTTCCAAAGCTGATAGCTAACAGTGTGAAGTCCTCAAATAAACTCAAGGCATACTTTTTCTTGCATATTTAATAAAGATTAAGAATCACATTCTGTAAAACTGTAGCAAAAACACAAATGATAAACAGGAATTAGAATATATTTAGATACTTAGAATATATTAGAATATGACACAACAATATTACAAATTCAGCACTAAGTGGAGAATTAGGACCAAATGCTTTGTGAAACTTTATTAAACCACACATTGTAGTTGCACTGTTTACCTCCACAAGCTAACTTTTGGCATGCTAGATTAGTTTCATTTCATATTAGGGGACCTCTGAAGTAGATGGAGTTCTTGACTGGCCCGTCCTTACAGCACCCTTTGGCTGGGTGAAGTGACACTGGTTATTGCTCTGAGGATAGATTAAAAGGCTGTGGGTATTGCCTGCTGGGGAGAATATTTGTACAGATTAAATGTCAAGACTGTCCCACTCCTCCTTTTCAAATTTTCTTTTTTTGGCCCTTTGTATACTATGATAGACAGTTTCTCTCTCTATGTGAGGCCTCTTAATTCAAAGGCAGGAGAGAGAATTGAGTATTTGCAAAGCATACCACACAGGGACCCACAAAGGCCCCCACTGGAACTATAAAGGCTAGTACACAGAGGCTCATAACATGTTCATTCAGAGTACTGGGAACAAAAACGTCAGAAACACAGCTCTGTGATGGATGTAGTTCCAATCTATCCATCGTATTAAAGAAATTAAGCTCTTTCAAGTGCTGCCTCAGAGATTAGATTCAGTTTAGATGAAGGCGCCTTTTTATGACATTTTATGCAGAGTTGATAAGAGTGAAGGAAGCAGTAAGATGAATATCTGCATTCGATTTATTAAGGCCTGAAGAGCTCAAACTCTGAGGTAGAACGCAATAGGTCATTCAGAAGCTTTCACGATCCAACGTTAGCTTCTCAAAGGGTAATTGTTTGCTTTGAGCTGAGTTAGATTATGTCTTTCAAGTTTCACATAAAGGACAGGATGAATGTTTTAAATCAGTAGTATCTAGGAGAAAGTCCTGAAAACTTTCACTTTACTTCATAAGTTTTTACGTTCCTGCTGACTAAAGTATCTCATAAACTCATTTGTTTAAATCTAAAGGCACCAGAATGCATTCGATTTATCACTTTGAGGGTCATAGAACAATACTACAGGTGAATACTTCTGTGAGGGAAGATTGGACAGTACTGAGGAGAAAATGGATGAGAGAGGTGAAATGTGCAACAGCTGGTCAACATCTATCATGCCAACACATGGACTATTTCTCAGCATTCTTGTGCGGCATTTTAAAACTGTATTGCTGCCATTTCTTTGTAATCATCCCTCAGCTGCTGTAATTATAACGGGTGGATACCAGGACACTTGAAACTACATTCTCATGAGTATTGCGGTGGCTAGAAAAGAAAAATATTGATTAATAATTGATCAAGTAGAAGCCTATAGAAGGGAATATAAATATCAATGCTGCATGCGTAGTCTCCCCCCTGGAAATAGAATAAATATTGCTTTTATAGCCAGACACTATGTAAAGTTTTTAGTAGTTAATTTACACCAGTGACTTTCTGGTGTTTCATCCGTCCGTGATCTCAATGCAAATACATGACTTGTGCTATGCATGCTCGAAGACACCTTTAAAGGGACACTGAATATCTTTGTAAGTCCATTCCTATTTAATACTCACCACTAAAGTGGGATATAAGTGCCATGCATCATTTTCTTTAAAGTGGAAATGCCACAGTGCAGTGAAACAAATAGAGGATAAATTCACAGTTGTTGTCCTGTGTGCAAAACATTATTCCACATTTCAAACAAACCTAACACGATGCTGCAGCACTCTGTCACAGCAAAATTGACTGGTGATTTAGGAAAAAATATGTTGGTGGTGAATAAGAATGGATTGCCAATAAGCTGCAACAGATGGATGCTAAGAGAGAAAACAAGTGATTTGGCAATGAAAACTACTCTAAATCTGTAACTCTGGGCCTTTCTGTTAACAAGGTCACATTAAATGCATTATAGAATAAATAGGATACTAATGCTTATACTAAATCTCATAAATTCCAAAGTATTTTTTTCTATCCTAATTTCCTATCATATGATATGATGCCAAATTGTTGTGTTGCTCACGCTGCTGCCTGGGAAAATCCTATAGTGTGTGCATGCCTGAGCTCACTTAGCTATATTAGTGAGTGCTTGTGTCTGCTAACTACATCTGTCTGGCCAGAGCTGGTGTATGATCCTCACTTTACTGTTGCAGCAGTAAACCTTGTGCCAGCCAGCCACACTTATCTGTCAATAGTAAGCCAGAGCATGAGCCACACTTAGCCAACACTTCTCTGGTCTCACCCAGTAATCCTACATGCTAGTGTCTCTTTACTTTGCATGGAAAGTGCATTAGGGTGTGTGTGTGTGTGTGTGTGTGTGTGTATGTGTATGTGTCTGCCAGTCTGTCTCCTTATCTAACCATGAAAATCCATGCATAGATTCATGTCTGTCAACGCGTTCATGCAGCTGTGGCCTCCTTTCTGCACACCGTCTGGATGCTCAGCCTTCACAGATAACCTTAAAGTAATCCACCAAAAGTGGAAAATTCGGCTTTCCCTTGTTTCTCTTCACCTCTTATCTGCTTTATCTCATTTGGACCTGTGCTATGATTCAGTGTTGTCTTTAAATTGATTTTCTCTGAACTTTTTCTCACCGTTGTTTGTAACCTTCCACCCACCCAGAGCTCAGGATTGCACCAGCCAGTCACTAGCACTAGCCACTCTAGCAACATGCCTTATTCATAAGGAAATCCCAAGAACCTTCACATTGTTTTGCTAGTGGAAGAAACTCTGATTAATTGAAGTCACAAGGAAGTATATACAACATCAATGAAGCTGTTTAATCAACTCCAAATCAATGGCGTTGTAACACAGTGAACACTGAACTGTGATTATCCTGTTTGCTGCTAGACTTGATAACACTGACCAATGTAATTTGACATCTTAAAGCTGAAATAAAAAGCCTCCAATATATTTCATCAATCTCATATCAATCTACACAGAGGAAGGTTGAGTATAACACTTTCATATGTTTTACATCCTCAAACATTACTCTGAGAATGATCCATGTTTTGATCAAAGCGTGAAGTGTGACTGACTGGATGTGTGGCTGCAGGCTCTTTGTATGCTATTTTTTTCTCTGCTGGCTGCTTCCTGTGTGAAAACATGAGATCGGGCTTGGACCAAAGGAGATGGAACTCTGTGGGTAGCATCATTTTGGAGACCAGCAGCCCAGGCAGCGGGATCCAGCTAACCCGGGCCAGCTAAGGGTTAAATATTTCTCCACCACCACCACCACCCCCTTGTTTTTCACCAGTGGTAACACTGATGTCTCTCTGGTCCCATGGCCATTTCCTTACAGTTCTTGTTGAGTGAAAAAAGGAGGAGGGGGACACATAAAGAAAGGCTGCAGAGCATGAAGAGAGGAAGAGGAAATGCTTCTTTGCATTATACTTCACATGTGATCTTCATGGAGGAGTATGTCAATGAATTCCTTGTCTGCACCTAAGAAGAAGTATTATTGGACTGGAATTTGAGGGATGAAGCCGGAGGTTCTCTGTTTTGACCCTTGTGCTTTGCCACCCCCCTCCCCTGCCCTCCCTTAGCCCCCCTTCCACCAGATTCCAGGGCCTGAGGCAGAGACTGGTAGTGCTTAGTCCATCAGCAGCTGAAACATGATACCAAGAGAGCCTGCTAAGCTCCTCTTTTATAGTACCAAGTCAGGTCAGGCTGTTTACATCCTTTATTTATTATTCTCCCATTCCCCCCTCTTTCCCCCCAGAAACCGCAAATACAAAAGTCTGATCTCTTCACCCCATTATAAAACATAAAGCATCACTACAAACATATATAACTGGCCTTGCACTTTTAATCAGAGTATCATTTTGTGTTGTGTGGTTAAAAAGCAGTTATCACAGTGACAAAATGTCTGCAAAAGGTTAGCTGGTACAAGGCCATGTTGTGTGTTTATACTGTACAAGAGTATACATGCTCTGTGTGCATTTAATCCATAGCCTATGAATTCCCTTGTGACTGTAGCCTGGAGGTAGCTCAGTCAAAGCTTTTTATTCATGAGCTGTAAGGCCCAACGAGCTACTGTCAGCAATATGACACAAGGAGCATTCTTCCTGTTTAGGTGTGAAGGTTGATCTGAAAATGATCATTTAGGCCTGTTGCAGTCACTCATGACTCTGGATAGTAATAAGTAGGTATGGAAAAGGAATAAATGGATGAGAACAGCTTCAATAACTAGTCAGATAATAGGATAAATTAAATTAACAAAATGTTATAAGTCAAATAATCAGTGCAAGCAAAATAAAAAAAAAATGTAAACAGCATTTGTAAAATGTATTATTTTAACTCCCTAGCTGCATGAAGGCAAAGCCCAGTCACCTCTTCAACACAGCACACTATACCTGGAGTCTTAAGGAGAACAAATAGAGAGATCTCATAAACCCTATTTTAGCTTCTTTTTGTTTGCCTCCAGTTGTTTTTTGAATTGTTTTGAAGATTTTACTCATTGCTTTTAAAGCACTCCATTTTATGGCCCCTGCATACATTTGTGAGCTTTTGTCCCCATATATACAGTACCTGCACTCAACCTCAGATCCTGCAATAAAAATCCTGTGGTCTAAACTTTAAACTAAGGGTGACTGTGCATTTTCTGTCTTTGTGTTGACATTTAGAGGAACTGTGGGTGACACAAGCATGGTTAATATAGCATCAACTATAACGTTTGAATGCACTGGGCTCATGGTTCCCTCTCTGGTTTTAGAGACAAAGTGTGATATAGTTACAGAGTGTGTTTGCAATCTCCTATGCTTGTGCAATGTGTTTTTTGACAAAGGAGCATAATTTGATATAGAGAAATGCTTTACTCAACTGTTTGGAATGAGATCATGTGAGATGTCTCAGGAGAGCTAGCGCATGCTGTATTATATAATTGGAGACAGATTTATAAATTTGTATAGTTATCTTTATGTAGCTATTTTGGGAAGAGGAGCATTTATTGGATGGTGGTAACAGTGTAGAGAGATGACAGGAAATGAGGGTGAGACAGGGAGTTGGGCAACAAGTCCCCAGCCAGACTGGAACTGGGATGTTGCGGTTCATGGCGGGCATCTTAAACATTAAATCTTTTGACTGTGACAACTGTGCAAACTCCATCTGCTGAGGAAAACTATGAGATGAAAAATCTAGTTAGTGTTTACAAGGTCAAGAATCAACTTTGACGCTGAACTTTATATAAATATTTTATATATTTGTGTGTGTGCCTGTGTTTCCAGGTGTGATGAGCGAAGCGGAGCTGTCCTTCACACTGGAGCCCAGTGACATCATTGCTGTACAGGAGCAGCCCCTCATGCTCCACTGCCAGGTGGACGGAATTCCCCCAATTACGACACAGTGGAGACACAACGGCATGCTTTTAACTCAGGATCAGCATCACACCACCTTCATCAATGGCTCCCTCCTCATTGGTCACTTCCAGAAGACCAAATCTGATGGCTCATCTGACGAGGGCGACTACGAGTGCATGGCCCAGAATTATTTTGGGCTGGTGGTGAGCCGCAAGGCCCGTATTCAGGCAGCAAGTAAGTCTCTTCTTCTGTCTTAGAGCGATGCACTTGTAAGGCATTCTATATAATTAGTGTGATGACATGCATTCACTGGGAAAAATAAGCTTCTTTGTCAAGAGTTAAAGTAGATGAGAAGACAACCTGTTAGCCTACTGTAGCATAAAGTATAGATAGCCTTTAAATATTTATCAAGGAAAAGCCATTTGGGAAAGCTGTCATTCACAGTGCATACCCTACAAATACATAATTAAAAAACATTTTACACAAAAATAAATACAATGCAAACACAAGACAATTGACTTATCAATTAAAAACACAAAGAAAAGGACCATAAAACAAGTATATTGTAAAAAACAAACAAAAAAACAAAAAAACAGCATTCATTATATAAAACATCTCTCAACAGACAGCTTATTCCTCCTATGAGGAGTGTAAAAGGTGAAGCAGTTTTTCTCCATTTCATATTCATTAATCCAAGGTAATGCATTGTGGAACGAGTACAGTATCCCATATTACTAAGTCTTAAAAGTGATGATAAATCAAATGATAGCTTATTAAGGATGGGCTTTGTCCATAAAAAAGACAGTGGTGTTCCCTTCAAGTGGTAAGTGATGGCCACCCTACCTTCTCATAGAGGATACAATGATGGGTTCTAAAACTGTCACTTGTAATAAATCTTACAAGAACTGTGATCAAGAGCGTGAGGGTATGGGCAGCAGCATGTATGTAAATTACATCTGCATAGTCAAGCACTGATAAAAATGTTGCCTTTTCCAAGAATGGAAGTAGGGGGAAACAGCTAGCCTGGTTCTGTCCAAAGGTAACAAAATACGCCTGGAGTCTCTGCTGGTTGTTTGGCAACCACAGTGACAACGCGTTCAGGAAGTCACTGTGACCAGCCAAGAAATAATCGGACACATAACCCCCGGTAAAACCAAAATATAATGTTGTATACTTTTTGTACAGATTAAACAAACGAGATAATTCATGTTAATTAGTGAGCATGCTGGTAGGCAGACTGAGTTACCTTTGTGCAGAGCCAGACTAGCTGTTTCCAGTCTTGCAAAGATAAGTTAACCAGCTGCTGGCTGCAATTTTATATTCAACGTACACACATGAGAGTGGTATCGATCATCTCATCTTACAACCAACATGGTGGCGTGCAATCTGGAAGCCAACCTGTAATTGGCTTCGGTTTTGATATTGTTGTTTTCAGTTGTTATCCTAAGTTATCCTTAGTTGTTATCTGGTTTTATCATCTTAAATGATCGTATTATCTTGATACCAACTCAATAGTTTGTCTGGGCTTAATTGTGTTGTCATGATGCCAAGTGCCAGAATAATAAATAATGATTGAGCGATGCAGATATGCAACCAGAGCCACTTAAGTTTGATTAAGTTGTGATCTGTGTTTCCTACAAATGTAAACAATGTAATTGAAATATCGCCGTAAGTAATCACATTTCAGTCCCAGTCATCGGGGTATTGTTACACTGGAAATGTACTTAATATATGCAGCAGTGGAATCATTTAAATATTTTAATATCATTGTTTGAGTGCTATGAACTTTCTGATGTTCATCTACAGTGCTGCTTAGAAATGAAAGCCTTTGAGTTTAGCATTAACAAGCGCTCAAGCTGCTTTGTAAGAGTGCAATAAGCTCGAAGCAACCCGGCCGCCCACTCACTGGTAGAGGCATCAAGATTAATTTTCTCTGGTTTGACCACTAAATCTCTTATTTGAAGTTGCTTTAGTTCATTAAGTTCAGCATTGTTGCTGTGGTTCATTTACAACATTTTTATCATATCATTGTAAGACAATTTGACTCTCTATACATCCCTCTTCTCTTTTCTCTCACACACATACAGTGCGTGTCTCAACTTACTTTTAAAGGCATTAAGGATGTTCACATTCCTCTGTGAACACGCTGAGATGTTGCAGTAGCAGCAGCAGCAGTAGCTTAGTGATACTGTACTGTTCCACACTGTGCTGAGTTAAGACTTTTTGAATGCTCTGTTATATAAATTCTGTAACACAGAGATGAACAAAGGTTTGCTGAAGCCTGTTGATTCCCGGGCTGTGTGTAGACAGCATACTGCTGTGCTGTTGTGGCCAATACAGCTTTTCCACTCAGTGGGATAGGGAGGTTAGCATGGATGTCTCACTGACCGAAGGGAAAAGTCACTTTAGCTCACTGGCTGGCACTGTCAAACACATGCAACCTTTTATTACCTCCCCAAAGGGTCTTTCTCTTCAAAGGTCAGACTGTAGCTGCCTTTGTAGCACATTTCCTTTTCTGCATCAGGGGAAAGTCATCAATACGGTCCCCCTATTTTTGTTTTATTTCACATAATTACCTTGACATAGTTGTAAGAAAAATGAAAATCTATAGGTGTATGAACACACTGAACAGGGTGCAGAGAAAACGATAGAATTATCCTGATGATTGGTACTGCAGCAATGTATAGTACATTATTTATACCTTCAATAACTGATGAAAGTTATTATTAGTTATTATTGCTCACTAGACTTGGTAGAATCATTTTGATTGTCTGCTAGATCAGTAGACCATAGAGGTGCAATCATAAGATGGTGTACACTCAGAAATGCAAGTAAACACTGACCTCAAAGTTATCTATTTAATGTGTTTCTCCATTAGTGTGGGGAAACTGCTGAATATTTCAGCGAGAATAGAGCAGTGCAGTGAGAGTATGTCATAGTAATGATAAAAGTGGTGATCTGTAAAGTACAGCGTTACAGTTGTGATGCAGTGGAGTCATCCAGCAATCCAGTCCTCTCCTTATGTAGCCAAACACAAACCATGCAACACTGTCCCTCACTAATCTGTTCTACCAACCACTGACATTTCTCGTAATGGTTGCAAATGATGACAGTGTTAATCATCATGTTAATGTGTTGCACTGTGATGTCAAATTGTGCCTCACAAATTAATCTTTGTAATATTTAGCAAATTCATTTTTTTAATTCAAAGGTTCAAAAATGTGTGAGCATGAAAAATGAAGTATGCAATACTCAGTCACTCGTCTGTTTCTGAAAGACTGAATATGCAATGTGATGTGAATGAACCTGACCTGGAGCACACATCAAGTTCATGGAGGAAATATTATGTTTTAGCCACTCTTCTGACCTTTTCCAGCTTTTCCTTTTGACTTGTATTGATTAGGAAGGAACTGACGGATTACTAAAAGTCACATTCTGAACCTTGACCTCTGACCTTTTGGGGTTATGTTGAGCAGTCTTTTGGCAAGGCACTAAATGAGTAAAGGCTCTGCTATAATGATGGCCCTCCTTGATAGAGTCTCACTTCTATCAAGGCAGCAAAAAGCCATCCCTGTGAAATAATTCTCCAGAGACCCTTCAAAGGGACTCACAAGATAATTACTTTTGACTGAACAATGTTCCCATGTTAGCCATCATAGCCCACTTTGCAATAACAGTAATGTTGGTATTTCATTGTGAACACTGTTTTTCATTGTTTTGTAGTCTATAAATGTGCCCAAATTATTTTAGAATCAGATTAAAGAGGCTTTTACATTCAGAATAATTTTAACTATCCTCCAGCTTCTTGCACCTCAGCCTCCAGGTTCATGCAGGTGTCGGTTCAGTAGAAAGCACTCCCCGGTTGATAAAGCATCAATTAGTCAAGCTGTTAAATTTTAGGTCTTCAAAATGAGGTCTTAAAAGAGCTTAATCTTTGAGGTGAAGTATATTCTGCAGAGGTTTGGACAATCACTGGTCCATTCCAGCCTCTCCTGGCCCACCAGAGTTCTGCACTGGGCAAAAATACTTTCTTTTTCTGTTCCTAGTGTTTGTTAATGTTGATGTTCTCTCTGTGTTTTTGAGGTAATTTGCTGTGTTATAGTCCCTCTTACAACAGAGCTCTGACTTGTACCACTGTGATGCAATGGGTGGTGTGATTACTGAAGCCTCTTTATGGGCCCTCCCAGTGGATAAAGCCTCCATCTTACCCTCCACACTACCTCCCTCCATAAATTTCACTTTTTATTTGCTTGACAACCATTTGTGTGAGCACACTGTCGGGGGCTGGTGTAGGACGGACTCCCCGTTGCCCCTCTAAATCGGCAGTCGGTCTAGGAAACTCTTTTTTTCCTCCTAAATGTTATCTCTTTGATGGTCGGTTTCTCTCCATCCGGCTCTCTCTCTCTCTCTTTCCTCAATTTCTCTAGGACCTCCTCATTAGCTTACGTTCAGGAAGCTTTTCATCATTTGGATGAATGACAAGCCTGGTACAGTGGACCCAGCCAGGGCTCCTGCCCCTCCCCCACAGCACACCCACGTCACCAGGCAACACACCACAAAAGCCCCCCTGTTACAAAATAGCTTTTACGATCAATTGAAATGACTTGCTTTTGTCTGTTTGTCTGGAATTAATTGGAAAGAGTTGAAGCTTTGTTAGAAAATAATTTTTCCCCCCAGTCCAATTCATATTGGGAGACTGCAATTGACCTCAGGGACCATTCGAAAAGATTTGCAAACACTATACAATATGAAGTGTGCTGAGAAAAGACAGCACAGTCAGTGCAAACATAAGGAGAGTGAAAACACAAATTGTAAAACAAAAAATGCAATAAATGCAAGTATAATAATTGTATTATGCTTGCATTTATTTTATGGACTACTTCAGTATAGACAAAGAGCCCTTGGCTGCTGGATGATAATTTCCACCTTGTTTGATTCTGAGATCGTCATGGTGAATTGTACTGCCATTATAATGGTAGGCTTCTGAATGAGACTTTAATGAAAAAGAGGAACCCAGGGGGCTGTTAAGGACGAAACAGGAGAAGACAGAGGATGCCTGTAAAAGTGTCTCAGTTTATACCCATCCCTCTCATTCGTGTAAATTTAACTCCTTTCTGGGGTGGAAATGTAAACACCTGTGATGTCGAGCAGGCAGAGTCCGAAAGAAACTAAATATACAGCTGTGGCAGGACAGGAGAGGTTGCAACATGCTAAATGTAAAAGCTGTGTGAATGGCTTGCTACTAGCAGCTACTCAGACAGCGCTTAGTGAGAGTGATTTATGGGGAGCTCATGTTACTTTACACGAGTGTGTGTACGTGTGCATGCGCGTGTGTTTGGAGGGTCGACGGTGGCTCTCCATCACCCTCAGACCTCCATGCCCCCCCTCTTTCATGGCCTCCTGCCTGAGTGAATGCTGAAGAGCCATCCCTACATCTCCTTGTAGCTCCCTTTGTCTGCCAGCCAAACCCCGCCCTCGATCAGTCCCCCCTCCTAGCCTTGCACCTCTCTGCTCACTTGCCGCGAAGCAAGTCATCTCTCTGTCATATAAGCCAAAAAAAATGACATAAAAGCTTGTTTTGACATTTAAACACAAGTCATCATAGTGTTTTCTTTGATCCTTGCAAAATTAAAGATTAGTTCATGCAAAGAATCTACTGTATGTTTGACACTGGAGCTTAAGTAACTTCATCTGACAGCCTTCCTCTCATTGATATTCCGGTCTTACAAACATCACAGAGTAGTAAACCATACGTACATGGCCTATGTCTGCCCTGTTCTTTGTTTTGGGCAGGTATGTGGGCTGCTGTGTGGTCAGTAACCCTCTATCCGTCTGCCAGGAAGAAAGGGCTTTTTTCTTCTCCTTTTTTTCTCTACTGATGAGAGTACTGAAGGGATGAGAGCTCTGACCTCTGCTGTGTAATTACACCAGAAGCCGGTTTGTTACTGTACACCTGCAGATTAAATGCTCAGATCTCATTGCCTGATTATGCATGCTCAATTTGAGTTGATTTAGAATTGGCAACAATGAAATAGAGTATTTATTATGTGTTTTGGAGTAGTGATCAACTTTTCAGAACTGGTACAAAGCGGGTCCTTTTCCTATACTCTGCATGGTTATATACAAGCAAAGGCAAGGGTAAACCATCTCGTTGTCTTTGTCTCTCTGTCTCCTATGACTATAAAGATCCTGTTTGTCCTCTACGGGATTTTTATTTTTTTTGTCAGGGATCTGAATAAACAGCAATACTGAATGTCCCTGATGCCATCTCTGGATATTTGCATTGCCAAATGCTTAAGCTTGTCCAACTCTTCTGTGGGGAAGGGGCAGAGCAAATCCCTATTATTTCTGAAGATGACACATCATTGACTTTGAGCAGTGGAAATTCACTAAGGGCTCCCATAGTATGCCTTACTGTCTTAGTTTACCGTATGTCTTTACCTGGTGGGGAACAATAAGATGCAATGTAAAATTTGGTTTTAGTTACATTTTCAAACCAATTTAGACATTTTAGTCACTTTATTAAATGCATTAACTATTGTTTATATCTGATTACACTATTGATAATACTGAATGATTGATAACAAGAAAGAAATTCACCCTAACTTGCTTACATTTATTTAATCTCCTTTATCTCCAAATGTCAGGAATGAGCAGCTAATACAACAAAATCAAGAGCACAATGGTTACTAGTGTGCTTCAGTCTTGAGCTATGCTGACAGGACTTCAGCCATGCACACTGCACACTGCACACACACATGTGTGGAGAGCTATAACAGTCTTCTGTTAGAGGGGAGCTACTGTGTGGAGCAGAACGGGCACTCTTAAGCTCTAAAAATATCTGCCTGTGTAAACAACATCACTTGGCAAATCGACCAACTAAACAAGAGAAGCAGATACTGAAGAGTGGTAAAATTTCTGGATGTAGCAAATACTGAACTGCTCAAACAAGCATGTTGCTTATTCCTTTTACCTTTTCTGTTGGCATGTACTGTAGTTTGTCTCAATATCATTGGAAACCTATGTACTGTATAAACTGTATAGAGGGAACAGTAAGGAACCCAAAATTTAACACTCAGGGACCCCACATTGCATGATACTTGGGAATTATACTGAAATATCTAGAGATGGAAAGATTTCTGTCTCACGTGTAGGAGTGGATCCAGTTTAAGTCCATGCAGGAAGTACCACACCAATCTAGTCAACGCTATGTTATTTTGGGTTAAAATGAAAATAATTGTTAGAAATGATCGGAAAATAATGATCAATGTCTTCCCGCTACTCCTGACATACTGTTACCGGTAACACTCTATGAAGGTCATTGCTACAATGACTTATGCATATATTTATAATACGATATAATGCGTCCATAAGACATTATAACAATTGTTATAATCACTTACAAACATGCATTAGGGGCTATAGCAAAGTTCATAAGTCATTATGACCTATTCATTTAATGTTTTATAACTAATAGCAATACCAGTTATACCACTGTGCACCAAGAATCTCCAACCATGTTCCATAGTACCTTATAACCATCAATTCTGCCTCGTTATGAATACACTTTAGTCACAATTTAGAATCAGTGATATAAAATGGAATAATAGCTTATAATGTTTAATGTTATATAGCATGTCTTGGTTTTTTTTAGTAAAGTATTATAATGTCCATCCCAGTATAATATATTACAGGTGGACATAATACCATGTGAACTAATTATAATAACTTATGTATAACGTATTTGTTTGCTTTAAGTAAAGTGACACACATTTTGCGCAGGAAAAAAACTTTTATTTATGTTTTTTCACTTTATGAACAATCAGTATGAATTTTGAACATTTTGCAGTTTAGCATAATAACACAACTTAATTGCATCAAGAAAACTCAGTCTCAGGGTGGTGAAAAGATCACTCAAGAGAAGACCTGTTTCCGACCATATAACATGTAAGAAGAGGCTCAGATGTTGTCACAGATGAATGGTGAGGCTATGGACAGGCCCTAACAGATGCAGTGGACAATTGGAGACATCATTGGAGACATGGCAACAAAACCTTTTAAATAACATTTTCAAGTAATTGAATGGGAACACTGTTTGGGTAGTTAGGATGAGAATCTCTTGGGACCTCACGATTAAATAACATAAATAAATAAAAGCTCTTTTCCTGCGCAAAATGTGTGTCATTTTTCGTGTTATAAGTTCTTATAATTAGTTCATATGGTATTATGTCCACCTGTAATATATTATACAAGAATGGACATTTTAACACTTTACTTAAAACAAACCAAGACATGCTATATAACATTAAACATTACCACAAGCTATTATTCCATTTTATATCACTAATTCTAAATTGTGACTAAAGTGTATTCATAACGAGGCTGAGTCGGTGGTTATAAGGTACTATGGAACATGGTTGGAGATTCTTGGTGCACAGTGGTATAAACTGGTATTGCTATTAGTTATAAAACATTAAATCAAAAGGTCATAATGACTTGTAAACTTTGCTATAGCCCCTAATGCATGTTTGTAAGTGATTATAACAATTGTTATAATGTCTTATGGAAGCATTATATCATGTTATAAATATATGCATAAGTCATTATAGCGATGACCTTCATAGAGTGTTACCCTGTTTCCTTCTTTAAAAGTGTAACGCAATATAAGTTGCATAAAGTATTTTTTTTAGCAATACAAACAACTTTTTAAAATGTGCTGACATATAGAAATTAAATATTTATACATCTGGTGTAGCTTATCAGTGGCATGTGAGAAGAAAAATGCAGGTTAGAGCACAAAGTGGTGATCCTTCTATCATTTGTATCTGATGAGTCATTGAAAAAGTCATTTTTTAATTGGTTTAATTAATTAAAGTTTAACATTTTATGGTTTCTTTGAATTGTGGTTTTTATATATTTAGCAGGTATATTAATTTCCTGTTCAGAACAACTTCAATTGCATTAGCAAACTTTGGCCTTGCCATTACAGGATGCTCGCCTCTGCGCCAACTTTTCTAGCAGCTGCTCTCATCAGCTGTGCACACTGTAGCCGATCATCCAGAAAATGCCCATTCAGATAATGTATTTTTATTTCTTTGTCATACAAAGCAGTATTGACTAAACGTTCTACTCGGTTGGACTGGAATAATTTTTTTTTTTTAGAAAATGAATGCTATACAGAAACAGCTTGTCACTGGGTAGATTCTAACAATGCCAACAAGTCGTTATATTTAAACTCAGTGGCATATGTGTTTTTGACAGTGTGATACATTGAAAGAAAAACAAAACATCTAGCTCTTACCTCTTCAACTCACGGATCATCTTAGGCCTTAGTTGAAATTCAAGTTCAGTGCTTGGATTTCACCCTTGTTTGTGGTGTGTGTGTGTTGGTCTGTGTCTGTCAATGGATGTGTCAGTTGGGCAAACAAATGAAGTCTGTGTTCATCTCCGGATGTCTGTGGACCACCCTAGCTATTCTCAAACAAACAAATGAAAAGGGGGCCTAAAATTCCTTCTGCCTACTTTTAAGGCTCAAGGGAGGAATTCCTCTGTAATAGAGGTGAAAGGTGAAAGGAGAGAGAGCAGAGGTCGGGCCAAAGGTTGAAAACACACCCAGGCTCCAAAAGCTGGAGTCTGGCTTTACAGTCTGTACACAGCAATCTTGCATTGACTTGTTTTGATTTGGACAAAGCATTTATGATCTCCTCTCCAAGATTTGTATCCGTACCAAACGTGTTAGTGTTGAATCCTTTGTTTTCAATCTAGCATTTGTGTGTCTTTCGTAATATTTAGGTCACCTGGCCCGTTGGAAGAGACGCTTCTTCAAGTTCTATTTTAGGGTTTGGACTGTCATGTAGTGTTAAGAACAAAATGAGGATGTGGTTTAGGTTAGGCAACAGGGAATCAATTTTGTCAATAGAGGGTCCTTCTAAGGATGGAAGCACATGGATATGTGGGTGTGTACTGAGAGTGTATGTTGTTGTTCCTATGATTCCAAGCTTCACTGGAGGCTTAGCTAGCTCTCGCTACTGCCCCGTCACCGCGCTTCACTACACTTAACAGAGCCTTTATAGCCAGATTGCGCAGTTAAAGCCTTTACAGGGTCTGGACCATCCACCAATAAAAAACACCAAAACTCCCTATCTTCTCCTTTGGCAGACATTTTGTTTTGCATGGGTGAAAATGTGTAATAAGAACAATAGACCAGAGGTAGAGCCAGTTAGTAGTACTGAGAATAGTAATCATATTAGTGTTATCTTATAACGCTGTCGTCCTCTCAGTTGTTCACACAGGGCCCCTCAGTCCAGTTTTCCATTTTGTTTGAGCAGGGATCAGGAAATCTCTCTGTGGTGGCCAATAAGCAGAAGCGTCTGAGACAAAGGCCAGTCAGTGATGGGCAGGCAGCAGCTCTCCTTTGGGCCTCAGCCACCTCTCCATTCTCTGTCCTGTGTGTGTGTGTGTTTGTGTGTGCTGAGGTACCTCACGGAGTGGAGCAGCACCTATTGTTAGTTGTGAAATGCAGGGCACTGGAGTGGCTGGGAACAGGCAGAGGCTGGGGAGATGTGCAGCCTCTGGTGACTCTGCTTTGTGACGGTGGCCTGAGCGTTTGTTCTCCTGACCGACTCAGCTAGCTGTAGTTGAGGCCCCCTTTTGTCACTGCTGACTCTGGGTGGGTGTGTTTCCCCTTGCACCCTCTCTCCCCCTTCTTCTCCCTCTGTTTTAGCATTGACTCAGAAATAGAGGAGTCATAGGTCATGAGGGGCTGGACGATGCAGAGGGGGGTTTATCTGGGAAACTGTGACCTTTTTGTGTGCACTAGGGCAGAATACCCCTCCCCTTTTTTTAATTCCCCTCCCATTACGTTTCCCCTCCTCCAGCGCTCAGCCTCCTGCTCATTCCCCAATGGGGACCCAACCCCTTGTATGATGTCCCCGGGCAGTGGCAGTGACCTTGGATTTGGCAGTGAAATAAGGTGGCCCAAACCTGCCACAGCATCACAGCTCAAAGCCTGCCCTTTCCCAAACAAGCAACGCAGCAGCCTGGAAGAACAAGAGCAAAATAAGCACATTTTCACTCACTCAGAAATTTGTCTCTGTCATGTGATTCTGTTTTTCCATGAAAGCTTAACAGTTAGTTTCTGTCATTAAAAGTTGGTACCATATAACAATGTTTTTTTTTAACCTCTATTACCTATTTTCAGACGTGCTTAATAGATGTTGACAGTTGACAGATGACAGTTATAATGATTAGGGTGCATTAATGATATTATTTGACCAACATTTACTGGGTCCAGTGACCGCATATAACATTGGTTAAGTCCTGTCCTTAAAGCAGAGTTGCCAGCTTAGCACACTATCATATGTGGAAATATCAATGACTAGCTTGCTAGCTATCAATATACAAGGTGTAAACAATGCAGATTTATTGTTGTTGTTGGAGAACGAGTATGATACTGCAAGAAATTGTGAAAGGAAATGATTGAATGAGTTTAGCTTTGTGCACTGTAATCAACATTCAAAAATCTAATTTTGGATTTAGGGATTTACTGTATAAACTTGAACTCAACTTGAACAAAAACTATCTTTACTATCTTTCTCAGTAGTTGTCACATAGGGATGGAGCTCCTGAAGTGTTTGGGGTTAAAAGCCCATCAGGCTCCAGCGTGTGTGGAGTCACCAGGGATAAAATGAATTCCTGAGGAACCAATTAGAAGAGGTAGCTGATGGCAAAGGATGAAAGATTTCTGGCCAGTTTCCTCCTGACAACCTGTTTGCAATATCTGTAGTTTAACTTTGTTAGTATCCCTTTAGGGAATCTAATGATTTACTAAATGTACATTTCAAAAGGCTTATATATTCATGTTTTATTATAAATTATTATAACATTCAGTGTTGTAAATGTTTAACATCATTATATATAGACTTTTATGAACAAAAAAAAAACATTGCTTTACAATATTGAAAGAACAACCAGATATTTTTCAGCCACCATAGATTATGATGAAAACCTGCACTGAAATGGCTCAGTTATTTTGATAATTGATCCAAGCAACATTTCTAAACAATCCCTTATTCCAGCTGCTCAACTTGTCTTATGTTACAATGAACTGATTGCTTTTAGGTCATCTTGGGCTTTAGAAAATTGTAATCAGTAATTTGTCACAGTTTTCTGATATTTTATAGAGCAAACAGGTAATTGATTAATCAAGAAAACAATAATAACGATAATAAAATTGATTGCAGCCTGAAATATGGTGAGGATTGATATGAAAGCTCGTACTATATGATACCACATGTTTCAACATATATTTCTCTAATCACTTTATTTGCTAGCATATGCCAAGAGATTTCTTTAACAGTAAAATTAATTTAATCATGATATAGGTGACTTAGCAGCATTCATTTGAGTGATTAAAGTGGCAGAGCAAGTGAGCCACAGCAAAGCCGCCATCAGTAAAGCTTGGCTCAAATGATCTCTGGGCCCCTCTGGCTCTGGAGGCTGGACCTTGAACCAGGAAGGAACATTCCATTCCGATGCTGTGCCGTGACCTCCTGACCCCGGCAGCTTTTTTTCAAGGGCAACTTTCAGTAGGCACCAGGATGCAAACAACAGCAGCAGGCTTGCCTAGCTTAAAGAAGCACACCTCTGCTGTTAGAATATGCCGGAAAACTGCTCCCCCGACCCCACACTCAATTTCTCACTGTAACATGCACATTACCTACACTTAACATCAAATAAATGCACTGACATGTATATGTGCACACTCTGCCACATGCTCATGGCCAGTGACTGTACATGCTTGGACCTGCTGCTAGTAAAAACACGGAGACTAATGTTCAATGTGCCTTCCCTCAATGCAGACTGAGACCTTTCCCTCTCTCTGAAAAGACAACATTTGATTTAATTCCCACCTCCATGTGATGATGTAGTAGCAATTTTAAGATCCATCCTAAGAGATGTTTCAACTGGCCTTCTTTCAGTAGCTGCTCAGAGGATGACGCATGTTTATTTTATAACCATATAAAGAATTTGTATCATCCATCCAACTGCAGTCTAATCATCTAATCATATTTATGAATGTATATGTTTTTTTTTTTCCTTTATAGAAGTGATTACATGTCATCTGTTAGTAAGACGTAAGGCACACACTTTCATTGCCACAGAGTGAGAAGATGAAACATGATGAAGTGTAATAGCCCTCTCTGTTTGCCAGCATAAGCATTATTTGTGAGCGGGAAGGCAGTTTTAGAGGGTTAGCTGGCTGATGGCAGGTTGGAAGAGCTAGTGACATGTGCTTATGTCTGACAGCTTATAGTAGTGCTCCTCCCAGCCACTGCAGGGAATAGGCAAGACGAGAGACATTATTTTACATCATATCTAATAGCAGAGTACAGACCCATTAGTGTGTGAATGAGGAACTGCTCAGAAACATTATGTTGATATACACAAGTTGACTCACAGCTGGGGAAACACTTACAGAACATATCACAATATTTTATGGTAAAAATAGTCATTGGCAAACATTTCCTGGTTCCAGTGTAAGGATTTGCTACCTAAGAAGCAGAATTGGGGTTTGAGGCCCAACTTCTAATGTGCATGGAGAATGAAGGAACTTCTAAATAGGTCAAAACTCCAGCAACACTTGTAGTATATACAGTAGAACAATGTTATTGTTAGGTTTCAGCTTGTGGCCTTCATCAGGGTCAAAGCCACAAGGTCTAACAATAAACTTGTTCTACTGTATATACTACAAGTGTTGCTGGAGTTTTGAGCACTTTAGGATCTTCTACTGCTACAGCAGATTAATTGACAATTAGAGTTGTCTTAAGGTGGTATATGCAAACTATCACATAAAAAAATAAAAATAAAAAGTAACCAAAAATGTATGCTTTGAGCTGATTGATACCATAATTAATAATAATAAATTAATTAATAATAAACCAGTTTAGAAGCCTGAATAAATTACAGGAGTTTGATTTACAGTAAGTAATAACTACAAAGACAAAGCCTATATTTTATTCTATTGTTCATAAGACCTACCCTTGGACTTGGGATTTTTTTTTCCATAGAAAATAATATTTCTCTCAATTTATGTAAATGCACAATGGCTCTTTGTTTACTCAAAACCAGAAAAATAGTATTTCATTATCTGATGGAACACAGATGCCATTTTACCAAATACAGTATCTGCACAGTCTTTGTTTGCACACACCATAGGTAGAGGCAGAGACAAAGGGCTTTCTCATCCACTGTCTTGGAACACTAAGTGTTTATGACAGGGCCTGCACTTGCCTTTCCTCCTGTTATGCTCCTCTTCTTGTATGGTTATTTTTCATCGTCAATTGGTGTGAACTAGCAGTGGGTGTGGTGGAGTGGTTGCACATGTGTGTACAAAAAGAGCTTGGGGTTACTAACTGCATATTAGCATGAATTCATCGGGATTAGGCAGTTTGGAGTGGGGGGCAATAATATCCCTGGTGACCGCAGTCAGCTGGCAGCCTGAATGGAGGGGAAGAGGGAGAGAAAAGACAGCAAAAAGGAAAGAATAGGAGGCACAGACTTGTGACCAGCTGTCTCAACAAGAGGATGGGATTGTGACAATATCTGGACGTCACAAAACAAGGCGATGGCAATTCTCCATACATTAATGGCTTCTTCTTTCTTTGCCATTATCTTAAATGCTCCGTTAGCCTATCGTTTTTTTTAAATTCCTAAATAATTGCTTTTTATGCTTTTTAATATATTTTTTTTTTAAAAGAATAAATTCAGAACATGATTAGAATTTAATATTTTAAATCTAACTAAATGTTTCTAGAGCAGCAACAGTAAAGTTTACAACAGCAGAGTCGCTATATTAACTCAATAATATCTCAAAGAAGACAAATCTAAAATGTCAGTAAAATAAATTGAAGTAAAGTTTAGAAAAAATGAAGAACTCAGACAATATCAGTCCTTCCTCCTGTCATCTTTCTCCTCTTTCTGCGGCCAATAAGATTCACTGCCTCCAGGTAGTGTTGGTAGAGAGAGAAGTTTACACATATTTGCCAAATTTTAAGATGTTAAGTGGCGAACAAAGCTAAACAGACCGTTTTCATATTAGCTGATTTGTAACAATTCACTGTTAGCCGCCCTAGTGGGTTGTGTTTGAGTAAAACACAAGAGATTGTGGACAGAGAAAATTTTAATATCGCTTTCTATAGGTTTAAAACGTTTATGCTTGTTGAACAGGTGTATTGATAAAGTACTGGCTTTATACTCGTGAAGGTTTTATTCATTACGAGCGCAGTTGTCGTCATCTGACGTTGATGTGTGTGTGTGTGTGTGTGTGTGTGTGTGTGTGTGTGTGTGTGGAGGAGCTCAGCCCCGACACAGACAGAATAGGAAAGGCATAGTAATAAATCACACCAAAAAGTTAAAGATAAAAGAACATGGAGCTTATAGATACTACGGTATTCAATAATTGAGCCTCTGCCCCCGTTTAATACTGGGTTACGGTACCCATCCCTAGTTGTTACTATGAGTTCCTAAAGGCATGCAGTGGTTGTCCCACCTATCTTGTTGGTCATGATTGATGTTACAGCATCTCTCCTCGCAGTAATTGAGCTCATATTTACAGAATAGAGCATCTGGGCTTTTGATGCTTCCTATCTTTATCCTCCATTTAGCCCAGACAATGCCCAGATATCCCCTCAACAAGAAGGAGATGATTTACCAAACCAAACATTTTCTTTATTAAGGGCTAATGCATTTTTTGTGGTCTTTTTTATTCCTTCCTCATCAGTCCACTGCCTCTGTCTTTATCACAATTGCATGCTCCTCCTTTGCTATGTTGAAGTCCCATTGCCTCCATTACGAACGCATCTCTGTGTGCCACACACGTGATGGCACTGTGTTGCCCGGGATTGTGATTAATGGCCGCAATTCAGCCTGAAAAATTCCCTTGAGTGGGTGCCAGTTGGCTTATGCAGAGAAGAAACTCATTACTGCTGTCAGTTGAGCTGACGGAGCAGGGAGGGATGTGAGCGATTGTGTGATTGTGTGTGCGTCTGCAAGTGTGCGTGCACACGAGGGAGGGAGAGAGAGAAACTCATTTTTGTACATGTCAGTGAGTGCATGCATGTCTGTCCACTTTAGCTACGTGTAAGTCATCATGTGTGAATAAGTGTGTCCACGTGTTTTAAGCTGTGTGTAAAAGTGACAGCATGTCCCAGGGCTGGTATCCAAGTAACACGGATCATTTCTCAGAAATGAATGAGCCTGATTCCATCAGCACCCTGCACACACAAACACTCCAGCTTAAGCTTTTTAATGGGTAACCTGTGAGCATAATGTGACTTTATGACCACAGTACTTCTCCTTTACGGTTTGTTACATAAATGTTTGGAACATGGAGTATTTCTCTTTCTACACGTTCTGATCCTCCACAGATAAACTTGTCTTATCTGTGGTAAAAAAAAAATATATGGCAGGTGGTGAGGTGGTGATTTCTCCTACTTCTTAAGGCCAATTATTGTGTCAAGTATTTTGGTTAATTCAGGTTTTATGCACAATGTGTGTATTTATATAGCCCAATCACAAAAAGGAGAAACTACGGTTTCTATTTTGTTTATTCGTACGTAATCAGTGTAGTGGTGAAACATGCTCTGTCACGCCATTTGTCCATTTGAGCTACTGTAGAATCATGGCGGAGCAACATGGCAGCGCTACATGGCGACGTCTCGCGGTGTATGTAGATAGAAATGGCTCATTCTAAGGTAATAAAAACTAGGGCTGGGTATCGAGTTCAATACTTTTTAGGCACTGACTGAATTGCCTCAATACCATCGCACGATTGAGTTTTCTTTCTATTGTGATAGTTGTTGCCTGGCTACCTCTTCCTCTAGTGAGGAGCAACTTTGATATGTATTGGCAGAACGTTGTTTCCATGAGATGAGATGAGAGATTTCTCTCTCTTTCTCTCAGGCCTATTGCAATGAATGTTTTTTAAAAGGAACAATTATTAAAATTAAAAACAAAAAAAACTAACTTAATGATATCCAGGTTAAAATCAAGGGCAACTGGACTTGGTTGAAGATACTGGAAGACGTTTCGTCCCTCATCCAAAGGACTTCTTCAGTTCTGACTGACAGCTATTTAACCTCAGTGGGGTCGTTGGCCCGGGTCATCGATACCGCTGGTTCGTTAGTGTTCCTGGTTGCTGTGACGACAGTCGTTACAGTCGTTAAGACTACCTGTGGCCAAGACTGAACGACCATCGTTGGTATCTTCACCTGAGGCCAATAGGTTACGTTTGTTGAGTTTCCTGGGAAGTGATGAAAGGACAGCATTGTAAGTGGGGGATAAGTGGTGGCGTAGACCCCGTCCCCTGTTCAATGACGGCTTCTCAACCCTGGTGTAGATGGCTTCCTTGACACCTCTTTCAAACCATCCATCTTCTCTGTCTAAAATGTGCACCTGGTGGTCCTCAAACGAGTGTCCTCTGTTCTTCAGATGTAAGTAGACTGCAGAGTCTTGACCTGAGGAGTTGGCCCTTCTGTGTTGAGCCATGCGTTTGTGTAGTGGTTGTTTAGTCTCCCCAATATACAGGTCTGTGCATTCCTCACTGCATTGGACCGCATACACTAGATTGCTTTTCTTGTGTTTGGGTGTGCGGTCTTTGGGGTGTACCAGCATCTGTCTTAGTGTGTTCTTGGGTTTAAAAAACACAGGGATGTTATGTTTGTTGAAAATCCTCCTGAGTTTCTCTGATACTCCAGACACGTATGGAATCACAATGTTGCTGCGTTTGACCTTCTTTTCCTCCTCCCCTGTAGTTTTGTTCTTCTTGGATCTTGTGGCTGTTTTCACAAAGGTCCATTTAGGGTATCCACAGGCTGTAAGTGCCCCCTTCAGGTGGTTCTGTTCCTTCTCTCTGGCTTGGGCGCTTGTTGGTATGTTTTCCGCTCTGTGGTGCAGTGTGTTCTCATGACCCCTAGCTTGTGCTCCAGTGGGTGGTGGGAATCGAACAGTAGGTATTGGTCTGTGTGTGTGGGTTTTCTGTAAACACCAATCTGCAGGCTCCTGTCCTCTTCAATGTGTACAGCGCAGTCCAGGAAGGCCAAACTGTTGTTGTGAACATCCTCTCGTGTGAACTTGATGTTACTGTCCACAGAGTTGATGTGTTCTGTGAAGGCTTGCACTTCCTGGCTTTTAATTTTGACCCAGGTGTCGTCCACATATCTGTACCAGTGGCTCGGTGCTATTCCTCTGAAGGAGTTGAGGGCTTTATTCTCCACTTCTTCCATGTAGATGTTTGCCACAATCGATACCGGTGAGCCCATGGCACAGCCATGCTTCTGTCTGTAGAAGACAGAGAAGAAGAAGTCTGTTTTAGACAGAGAAGATGGATGGTTTGAAAGAGGTGTCAAGGAAGCCATCTACACCAGGGTTGAGAAGCCGTCATTGAACAGAGGAGGGGATCTACGCCACCACTTATCCCCCACTTACAATGCTGTCCTTTCATCACTTCCCAGGAAACTCAACAAACGTAACCTATTGGCCTCAGGTGAAGATACCAACGATGGTCGTTCAGTCTTGGCCACAGGTAGTCTTAACGACTGTAACGACTGTCGTCACAGAAACAAGGAGCAAGGAATAATAGTGATAATTAAGTTACTTTATAAAAACATCAATAGTTCTCAGTTTGTTGAGAATAAAATTGGTATCAAAAAAAGTATCGTTCAGGAACCGGTATCGAAGTCGAGGTATCAATATCTCGATATCGAAAATCTTTCAACGATACCCAGCCCTAATAAAAAAAAGGTCTTTATATGCCGCTGAAAACATAGTTATGGATATTATATTGCATTTCTGTCAATAGATCCTCCTAAATATTACACACTGAACCTTTAAGTAGAGCATTTAACCACAGTAGTCTTAAAGCTAGTGGGGACAGTGTCAGTCATAAGTGACACATTAACAATATTCAGCATTGAAGGTCCCAGAAATATGCAGAGATCATTAAAAAGTTTAGCTGATGGGGGCTAAGGAAGCGAGTGGTTGGTTTAGAAACTAAAACCAGTTTAGACAATGTGTCGAGTGAAAGTGCCAAAATTGGTAAGAACTGAGACTTAACTGGGATTCAACGTGTGAATATCGCACTAGTTTTGCAGAAGAAGCACAGACATGAGAAACTGATTTAGTATCTATTCAGATATACATAAATTGAAAACAAAACATTGCTTAACCCTATGCGATTTATATTAAAAAGGTAATTTTATGCTCATTTTCAGGTTTAAATTTGATTTAGGTTTACATGGTTTCAATTTCAAAAACCCTGTGCGTTCATCACTCCTTTTTAGCTACCAAGTGAGGCTTCTCACTTCTATTTGATCTTGGGAGTTGCACATGCACAGTACCTAGGTAAAGGACTACTAGCAAACAGTGGCAGAGTAGGGTGGATCCTGACAAGGTAGTGTGATCCAAAACAAAGCTGCCTGATACACAGAGAGAACACCCGGAACCTGCTTTTCAACCTAGACTAGAGGAAAGTGTTTCAGAGTGGTAAGTTATTCATTTGTAACAAATTTATCTTTCATACTTAACGTTTTAACTGTGTTACTGGTATCTAACGTGTAGGAAGGATGGGGGTGAGGAAAAGCAGCGGGTGGACGTCTTGACACTGTGTGTGAGCTGCAGCTCAGTGTGTTTCTCCACCAGTGTTTTGAGGGCTTACCACACTAGCTGCTAAGCGGGCATTATGACACGTTACATAGTGACGCAGATAGGTTACGGATGTAAAGGCTGGATTTCAGGCAGTTCAGGAGTAGTGTTTTCTGTGGGAGACGGTGACTTCCTTTGCCATGTGGGTGTTGCCATGGCAAAAGGCAGCACTGACAGCCGGTAGCTCCTTCTAACTTTGCTACACTTTTGTTTTTTATCTGTTTTCCCCTGCTTTATTGTCACAACATGCGTTACCTTTGACATAAATACAGTTATTGGAAGATGAAGATGGGGGTTTTTGGATTAAAGAGCAGCAGACCACGATCCACCCGGCCCAAACAACCGGACCAGGTGCCACGGCGGGTGCAGTGATTGCTCAGAGGAGAGGAAAGAGAGCCAGGAGAGGAGCCATGCTGGCCTGGCTTGGACTTAATTCTGCTCCTAAAGAGCCGGTTTGGACAAAATGGGACTCAGGTTGACCAAGCAATGGAATTCAGAGACTGTTGTGCCCACATCGTCACAGAGACCTGTCCCATCAATACCCCGGATGAAGAACATGGCAGGTGTTTCCATGTTCTGAGCTGTCAGCACAAGACTCCGGCAAGATGAGAGGAAGTGGACTCTGTGTTTTACATCGATGATGCTTGGTGCACAAACGCAGTCAAGATGGACTCCCAAACGTTTCCCAAACGTCAGACTGTTTATTGTGAAAATGAAACTTTCATATTATCATCTGGTTGCTGCTGTTTAGATTCACCCCAGATGCAAATTCAAAAAATGCTCTGTGGAATGTTTGGGGTGTATACGTGTATGTATATATGTATATAAATGACTGTATATATTGTTTTATTTTATTTTATGTGTTACCATATTTTAATATAGGCCTACACTTTATATATTGTGTATGTAGCATGAAGGAACTAAAGATTTTGCTTCGTTATGCAGCCTTGTGTTGTATAATGACTAATAAACAACCTTGTAACTTGGGTAGACTTTGGGCTTTTTCGTTCTTCAAACCTATTACATGCACAAAAAAGATATATACCAGAATAAAGGAAAGGTAAAAGGCCAAAAAGCATAATATGACCTCTTTAAATGGACGACTTGCAGTTGTCATTCTGTTGATGGATTTGTATGTGTGAACTTTTGACAGGATTGCATTTTTGGAAACTGATGTGAGGATTTGGAAACCAAAAGGGACACTGAGACATAGATAAATACCCAGTGGGAACTGCACAGCTGAGGCACAGTGGACCCCCCGCTTGCAACTACCAGAGGCTTCACTTGGCGTGTGTGTGTGTGTGTGTGTGTGCGGGATGGAGTGAAGAAGTGGTGAGAATTACAAAGCCATTTCAGCCATTTGGGGAGCCCAGTTTTCAGGGTGCTGTGAGATTCAGTGGAGCGCATGGGTCGGTCCCGCCCTGCGTCTTTCAGATGTCCCGTGGGAGTGCCAGATGTGGGGTCATCCATCTACCCCTGGTTCAGACCAGCCCCCCTCAAAATCACTGTCAGATGCATAGTTAACACTGCATGTGACACTCTCAGAAAGGAACACTGACACACACACACACACACACACACACACACATCGAGGTATATTCATCAGAGAAATTTCTCTAGACTTTCTTTCCACCAGCAATATATGATCAAGAAACAGCAGCACAAAAGAAATACTTTTCGGGAGAGATTCATCCTCCTCAGAGTGGCCTCCCTACAGTTGTCCTCTAATGAGGGGGAAGTAATGAGTGTTGGACTGAGGAGAATTGTGATGCCAAATGTCCATCCAGGTTGTTATTCAGAGCCACTGCTGTCTGCGGGCCTCGCTTATTTCTGGCTTCACAAAACAAGAGGCGGAGACGAGCCAAAGAAGGGTTTAATAGCATTTACATTTGAATATAAATGTTATTTTACCCCAGATGTCTTTAAACGTTTTAAAATATTTCAAACCCTCCTACAGTAAGAAACGTCAAGTCAAGACAGAGATAAAGCAGTGGTAGAGTTGGGCTTTTGTGCAGAGAGCATACAGTGAATGAGCTGAATAAAAGACAGCACATAATTCATGTGGATATGAGCTCAAATATACTGGTAGAATGATGGGAGAGGCATCTCACTTGAATTCTAAAGCAGGCAGTTGCATGCTGAGGTATTGGCAATATTAATTAGGTATGTGGCCTCTGGGCAATTAGAGAATGGCACTGTGAAGACAGCCTCTTACCAGCCAAAATCAGGTGTGACTGAATCTTTTTTGCTCTTGACTAAACTTTTATAAAAGCACGATTTCAGAATTGACAAAAAATGTGAAAAACATCACAAAGAGGAGAGGTCAATGACTTCTCTTGACCTGTCTTTTCTTGGTGACGGTGCGTGCTAAGAACTTGTATGAGTGCAAGTAAAGTGGGTGAAGCTTGAGCGCATACCCTTAAGGAAAGCGTTTTGCTTCCGGAAGTGCTCAAGAGACAAGAAGACCTAGCAAGTTAAAGAGAAGAGGAAAGGTAGGAAATCAAAAGATCCCGACCTACTTACAGGTTAACTTTTGATATTCTGGGTTCAGTTATTGGTGTATTTCTTTTACTACTTTTTCTGAAAAGATGTTTTCTTGGCAAAAGGCTGGTGAAACATATGCTTGAAAAGTTGCTGGAACTCTCTGGAGCTATCCCACATGCAATGTCCTTAATACGGTGGTAGTTTGGCAGAGGGAGAAGCAAAGGAGGGAGCAAGTTAAGAGGAGATCAAATTCTTTCAAGTAGAGGGTTCCCGTCTGCAGTAATTGCAGAGAATACTCACTATTTGAGCTGTCTGTGTCTTCAAATCCTCTTTATTGCTCCATATGTCTGATTTTTTTGTTGTTGTTTTTTTAAATCAGAGCAAGAGTACCTGGGGACAATTAAGCCTGCATGTTGTTTTAAGAGAGGTACTTTTTTAAAAACCTAATAAGTTACATTTAGGTAATAGCTAGACAGACAAATGAGGATAAAAAAAGAACTCTCATGACAGCTCACACCTGTCCTCTGTCCTCGTCTTCCACTGGCCAGTCGGGTCTCTGTCCTTCATCATCAGAGAGTGTTTGAAGTTGTTTAATGAGTAGGGCCTATGCAGTCGTACACCCAGTTAGTCCTTAAATGATACAAAAGGCCCGCTCTTTTTGTTCTCACACATCAAATCCCTTCTTTGTTGCGTGAGTCTCAAAAAGCACAAACACTTATTAAACACTTGATTTTAATTTAAAAAAGGAAACAATATCAACAAGGTTGACACCAACAAGGAGAAACTCTGGCAGTTAATTTTCAAACCAAATGCTACTTTTGATAGCACTGGTTTGTCTGTTATTTTAACCCCCCTTTCTCTTTTGTCCTCCACCAGATCCCTCACCCTCTCTCTCTTCTCTTTCACTTGCCTCTAATCTTACCCAAGCTGCGACTGGGAATCATTTAAATAATCCCTTAATTTTCAGCATCTGTTGTGTTTTAATGGGTCTCTCTTTAATTAGGGTCTGCATGCTGAAGTGACTGTAGGAGGCTTAGTGTGGAGATTTGGGGCTACTGGGGCAGGGCAAGAGTGGAGGGGCTGGGGGTGCTGGAGCGGGAGGAGCAGAGGCCAGGGGGCTGGTGGGGTGTGGTGTATGGTGGAGGCTTGAGATGGCGCAGGAGTGTGACAGAGGCACAGGCACAGAGCAGGGCACCTGGGGAGGACCAGACTTTGTCCCTGGGGTGGAGAGAGGAGAGGAGGGGCGGGGGGACAACTAGACACTGAGCAATGTGCCATTCCCATCATACTCTCTTTGTGCAACAATTTTCTAACCTTTAGACCTTAATACTATCTAACTGGTCTGTTTCAGTGTTTGTTTAGCAATATATTATAATGAATATATTCAAACCTATACTGTTATTGAGCCACCGAGAGATTTACAGTAGCGATATTATATACTATTATACTGTGATATGTAATTAATGCTGACCAGATGAAATAATAAATAAAAACAAAATTGCTTGACCATATTTATGTAGGGGAGTGAAATATTTGACCCTCATGATGAGGGTGTGGGATTTTTTCAGATACTTCCAAAATCTAGCTGTCTCTTGCTGGTTTCCCCAACGTTGCCTAAAAATACTGTCTAGTACTACAAATACTAAACACACTAATCACAATTTCCCAAAAGCCCAAGTTGACATAATCAATAATCAGATGTTTTGCCCGATGATAGAAAACTAAGAAAACCAGCATAGAGAAGCTGGAACCCGTACTTCAGTATTCAGCACAACATAATGTAACCATAGACCCCAAAATTAGAATACGGTTTCAATATTACAAACATGGTTGGCAAAACAAATTCAACACACTTGCTTGTTCTGGCGCTTTTGACTTCATCGCTGCATCACCATCAGCAGATTGAGTTTGCTCAGTTGTCAAGGTACTGTAGATGTTTAAACTGTCTTGAATGCGAGCACGTCTATGATTACTTATCTTTATAAAGGTGGTATTTATTTCAGAACTGTAATGTTGGATTGCATTACAATGTGCAGGGGTTCGTATTTTTATGGTCACAAGGCGTATTGTTTTCTTTCATTAATCTGATAAGGTTTAACAAAGAAGAAGTGAATTTTTTTGATTGATAACTGTTGTAGCATTGCTGCTACCTCCACCTACTAGATGGAGCTTTATTAGCAGCCACCAGCTGCTCTTACTATATTTAACCTAGCGCCCACAAGCTCCACAGTATTGATCAATCAAGACAAGGACAATCACACCACTGAAAAACTGAATGCACACAAGCTTGCAACATGAGCAGAAAAGGCAATTAAATTCCAGTCAAACAATTTTGTAATGTTACAGGACACATTTACTAAAGTAAATGTTCAGCTGTGATTATAAGAAAGACCTGAAAATAAAAACTAGGTCTGTAAATGAAGTGGATAAAATGTATTCTTTGGTTGGCATTTAGCTGCTCTGTGTGTTCTGATATGCCATTTGTTGCAACAAATAAAAGGTCAAAACTTGGTGTTTGATTGTGACTCATGCTATGCTGTCCGATTCTTCTCAACATCCTCGCAGTTTTTAGCCAGGATCATTTGTAATAACTCTCGCCTGACATTTCATCTAGCGCCATCATTAGGACAAAATTTAATTTGTCTAATAATCTATCCTTCCTTTAAAGTTTTTGCTTTCTTAGAAGCTTGGAAAAACCAAAGGCTGAAGAATTCCTTTGTTAGTTTAATCCAAATCTGACTTTTGCAGTATGTGTTTTTCTTTTCTCTTAGCATGTTTATTGTGACTGTTATGCATGAAATATACCAAAGCAAATTCCTTGTGACTGAAAACCTATTTGGCAATACAATAAACCGATTTCTGATACTGATAGACAATCTGTTCCTCGGAGCAAGCAGCATTACTAATCCTATGCCAGATACAACAAAAATAGATGGTTTTGACAGGAGATTTACTTCTTATCATTATTTAAAATAATAAGTAAAATAGAAAGTTGTACTGATATAAGAAAAAATAACAAGAAAGCATGCTTGTTAGGTCTTGCTGTATAAGCCATATTACAGGCATATTGGCTGTAGAGCTTTTAATATAAATGATCAGTAGGTTTGGTTTCTGAGCCTTACTGTCCTCATATACATCTGTACATCTGCCTCCTGAGCCATCTGTACATCTACCTCCTGGAAAATGTGCTGCTCTGCGGATGCTTTTGCTTGTGCAGGTATGGAGAACAGAAGGTGTTGATCAAGTATTAAAGGAGGGGAATGAGTGTGTCAGAGGAAGACAGGGTATAGCCAAATCACATGCAGGCCTTCCTTTTGTAGGTGATAAGCATCACGCACTACCAACCAGCAGGTTGATCACAGGAGTGCCCAGGCTTGGGTACAGAGTTGTGGTGGAGGGGGCGCAAGTGGGGCATGGAGCCAACAAAATATCACATCTACATTAACATGCCATCTCCAAGGTCCCAGCAGAGGGCCTACTATTTCAGGGATGTCTATTTAAAGGCTGTTGAAGAGTGGACTCTCCACGCTGGATTGGCACCGTACACCTTCTCCATTATTTATGGGCCTCAACTCTATTTTACTGGTTTACCAAAGTGGGGGTGGGGTGGGTACAGCAGTCATCCCCACTGCTTGAACAACATGTGCTTAATGATGTCACAGGCTTGAGAGGACTCATGGGGGTGGGGCGAGGGGTGCGATGAAGAGCCGAGCAAACGGTTGAAATGTACGGTTTAGTGGGGTGCGGTGTGGAGTGCCAGAGGCGAGGGAAGATATGAGGGAGGGCAATGACATTATAACATGGGGGTTTACTGAAGCTTTACACCATAGCTGCAGGTTTGAATGGTGCTGTAGGATGTCTGTGTCTCTACTGGCATCATTACCTCTGTCATATCAATGAATGAAACATCAGACTACATGCCTGTGAAAAAAACATGGAAATGTCTCATCAGATTGGCTGATTTTGTCACTGCAGTGAGAGTTGCCACAGAAAAAACTGTTTGGGCTTTTAATCACCTTGTTAATTATTCTCTGTTGAGTGTGTGTGTGTGTATGTGTGTGTGTGTGTGTGTGTTCGTGTGTGCGTGTGTGTGTTTAACTGAGCAATAAGGAAATGGATCATTACTTTGGAGCCATTAAGCAAAAACATTATTATCGCCTAGGGGTCATTCAAATAATCACCATTTAATCTACATTTCTTCATTAGATAGATCTGAGTTTCTGATATGGAAAAGGCTGAAAATCCACTGGCCTAAATATCTGTTACACATGACCAGTAGTGTGGAATTGAAGAATAGGGAAATTCGAATACTGGCCTTTTAGCTTGTCATTGGCCCTCAAACCCAATAATCAGTAATTGTGCACTTGGCTACATATTTCATACTTTGTGTGTCTATTGACTTTTAAAACAGATTTTCATGTTAAGTTCTGCCTGGTTCTGACTTATTTTGGAACAATTGTATTTGGTTGTAAATTGTGAAAAACCACAGCGGAGTAGAGCCCACTCACTTGTCTTTTGTAAGTGACCAGAGTTTTGACAAGACCTGATTTACAGCTCAGCTACCCGCCGAAATCACCAGGCTTCACATTTCCTGTCTGTGACCTTCCCTCATATCACCCCCTCACTCATTCTTCTTTTGTGGTTGTCACCGAGGAACCGTCAAACATATGTTCAAGGAGCAACCCCCCCCCCGTGCAATTGTGTACAGATTTCTTTTTAGTATGCACCCCAACATTCTCTCCCCTTATTGCAGTAATTAGGCCTGCTCCATTTCAGCCCACGGTGTCATGCTGGCAGTGGACAGTCTTTAATCATGTGTGAGTGTCCATCAACACTTAGCAAAGGAAGAGTGAAAAAACAATAGAGGAACATGTCTGCTGGGGCTGGGTGTTGGGATGAGTGTCTCATTGCCTTGTCTGTGTCTTATCCTAAAACGTCAAGGACATTCGATATAGTTGTGTGTATCTGTTGAAGCAGTTCTTTGTATTTGTTTATGTGTGTGTTGTAGCTGAGCTATATCCCTTTGGATTGACTCTGCAACCTAATAAACAGGTAAATGCACAATGCAGATTACGAGTGTCTGTTTTCCTTTACATCCAGACTGTTAACCAGTTTCTCTGCTTCTGTATGTGTTTATCTGTGTATGTAACCCTATTTTTCTGACTGCGTCTGATTCGACGAGTGTGCTGATAGTCGCAGGGGTGTAGGCCTCATACAGAAACCATGTTTTATGCATGAGGGCCAAGGGTGGGGCCCGTTAGGGGGGTTATGTCAGCGGATACTCACAGAACAGCCAGATCAGTGGACACCATGACTACTTGGCAGAGATGCACAGGAAAGCTCCTACAGGCACAGGTCCTCCATTTTAACTCCTTTGTTCTTCAGCATTCAAGTGCAATTTAGTTTCTTTCTCCATGTCCCCAGTGTCCCCATTACACATGGACCAGTATGTGAGCATGTGTGTGTCTTAATTTGAGACTGTTTTCCAAGACAGCGAGCTTGATAATCATGTTTGTCACTCTGAGCTCCTTGTTTTATGTGGATTGTGTTATGAAGGTTCCCTAGCTGTTCCACTACATCTAACCATTCTACATCAGCAGTGGCAGTGCCTGCAGGCCTTTAATTCAATGCTATGCTCTGGCAGTGTCTGCTCCGGGCTCCGCATTAAGGCAGGCCAAGACAGAAAGTACTGCTGATTGCTTTTGTTGACACTCATTCTTGAAAAGAAGTGAGAACCTCTGCAAATGTTCTAATTGGCCAATATTGTGTCATTTGAAGAATACAATTATTTGATACTTCTGATGAGTTTGCAATGATTGTCAGTGTTTTACATTATTAAATTGAAATGAAAGTGAAGAATGTTTAAGGGCTTGCTTTTCACTGTAGTAAATGGGAATAGTTATCATCTAAAAAACATGTAAAGAGCTGTATATGTATTATAACAGTGGCTAGGTGATAAAATATTACTGTTGTTCTTTGTGACTTTTAAGTCATCAATGCTTGGCCTAAAACATTTTATGACTAGAGGGTTGTGAGTCCCAGGTGGAAAAATTGCAGTTGGGCCTTTGAGATAGGCACTTAAGCTGAATTGCCCCAGTAAGATATACAGCTGTTAAAGTGTTGCCTTATAGTAGAGAGGCAAAATAAAACATTTGTGAAAGAGAAATCTGTCAGGGTGAGTAACAGTCAGATTCTCTAGGAATTTTTTAACTCCAGATAACATAATGGAGAGTAAATGTCCTATCTCTTCTCACAGAGATAGCTTAGAAAGAGTACTGGATGAATACTAAATTAGCATGTTTCATTTTCATCAGAGCTCCATACATCTATTCAGAGATCTAAGGTCAAGTCGTGTTGGAGAATGCCACACTTCTCATTAAGCTTGGAAATTGAATAATGACAGCGTTAGACCACTGATGCAGCTACACTGTTGTAAAGTACTGTCTCTGTGAAGTATATCACTCCCTCTGTCTTTCCCTCCATCTCTTGCCCATTAAAAACAATGGTTTACTTTTATTTGAATACAGACTTTTTAAACTGTACTATGTCTCTATATCAAACCTTCACAAGTATAAAATAAACATGACCGACATGTCAGTAGACTAGATTCAATGCAAGTCAGTAAATAATTTAAACTCACTGTCTGCAGAGCAGAATAAAAAAAGGGGGGGAAACTAACAGGAGAATCAGAAGAAGTGCTGCTTACTACTTGCTCATCCTGTGAGTAATGAATTTATTCAGGCTACAGGTTGGGACGAGCAGGAGGTTATGAAATAATAAGGGGTCCATCCCTTTTGTTATGCTAACAGTGTTCAGATAAGTCCTCCTACATCCAAGTTAATTATGGTTGACATTTAAATGAGTACACTTGTGTTGAAGAAGTTGGGAGAACTGTAGAAGAAGAGGGCCTCTCTCTAATTGAGTTTGTCTCTGGCTCCACCTCCAATGCCGCCTTTGTTCTGCAGGGAGTAGATATGTGAAGTGCAGCTGAATGAGGCTCTGTGTAGGGATATTGATACTGGTTTTGCTATGTGGCAATGTGTGTGTGTCTGTGTTGTCTTTGATTGTGGCTTGGAGAGTTGTACACGTGTTATGTCTTCTCTTTTAGCAGGAATGGCAGATATACTCCTATAACTTGAATGTGTTTCTTCATGATGGCATTTGCAGGGAAGGTTTTTAGACAGTTTTCTAGGAAATAACTGTAAGATTTGGAACTACACTTATGCAGCATTTGGATTGAAGTAACATTAATCAGATATTCCTGACTAATGAAAGAAGAAGCTATACTGAAATATACTCTACATCTCTTCCATTTGACTTCCATCACAAGGTAACTCTCTTAAATGACACTAGTCACTAGAGAGTAGTCATCACATAAGTCTCAACACCGGACATGGCATTGACATGACATTAGCATATTGTGCAAAAATATGCAAAATTCAAAATCTTATTGTAATTTCTCAACATTTCCTTTGAGGAATGCCACAACAGTGAGCATCTAACAGTCCTTTAGTGTGTACAGGTTAGCCAAAGCATTACTTTTCTTAGTGGTCATGGGTGTCGGTATAGTTTCAGTCTCCATATATATCCTGCATGTGGACACACTAGCTTTCTTTCTGAACCACGGGGTGTATTGATTTGTTTAGAAAAGAGTGAGAAGAGGGAAAAAAGAGAAAAAACTTTACAGCTGGTAGTATTGTACCTTCTCATCTTCATCATCCTCCATCCATCCATCGTCAACCGCTTATCCCATGTACAGGGTCGCGGGGGGCCAGCTGACATCGGGCGAAAGGCGGGGTACACCCTGGACAGGTCGCCAGTCCATCACAGGGCCACACATAGACAAACAACCACTCACACTCATGCCTAAGGACAATTTAGAGTCACCTTCTTCTCCACCTATCTTTGGATGGTGAGAGGAAGCCAAAGCACCCGGAGAGAACCCACGCAGACACGGGGAGAACATGCAAACTCCACACAGAAAGGCCGGGGCAACCGGGGTTTGAACCCATGACCTTCTTGCTGTGAGGCGACAGTGCTAACCACTGCATAACTAATTTATCTGTTAGTAAAGAGAGCAGTGTGCACATTGTTTTGAACACTACTATATAAGCTAATCCTTGTGTTCTAAATACAGCAGTTCTACATTGATCTCAATCTTTGTTTTATCAGTCAGTCAGTATTCACCCCCTGTGAGTCATTGTCCCTTATCTTGAATTTTCTCTATAATATGTGTTAATGAATGTGTGCACGTGACATTGGCACATCACACAGTGTTGTTGTGAAGCGTTTTACCAGCAGACATAATGGTTCGATGGCGAAGGACAACGTGAACTTGTCAGGAGAATTCTCCATACTTGGCCTATAAATATGTATGTAGGCAGCCAAGCTTGTTGCTCTGTAGATGTGTTGTGATGTTACGAACTAATATCCCTCTCTCCATCCCTCTACAGCCATGGCAGACTTCCATGTCCAACCCGAGTCGGTGCATGCTGAGGAGTCTGGTGTGGCTAGATTCCAGTGCCAGATCCATGGTCTGCCAGAGCCTGTCATCAGCTGGGAAAAAGACAGCCGCGCTGTGGACACCAAGGACGATAGGTTGGACCAAACCACATCACGGCCTGACACTAATTAGAGACAGCAGACCTTTATAGGTCATTTACCAGGTCTCATCGTATTTGTTTCCTTCTGGCTTTTTTTCTCTCTCGTAGGTACACTCTTCTGCCTACAGGTGTTCTGCAGATTACAGGAGTGCGTGAGGAGGACAGTGGAAAGTTCTGCTGTGTGGCCCACAACAGCGCAGGAGTGAAACACAGCACTGAGGCACTCCTCACTGTTTCAGGTTGTTATATTTAACGAATGTCATGTCTACATACTATGAGCAGTCTTTTGTCACATGGAACCGAGGGTACACACCTGCGGTCTTTTGTTTTTCCCATCACTGCTCGAATATAAGCACTGCATTCTCCTCTTGTTTTCCAAACCTATTGTTCCTCTGCCTGATCTAGGAGATACAACATATCGAGCTAAGCACTCTAGAGAAACCCAATTAAAGGATTCCATCCATCATGCTCATTCCTATCTTGTGCTCCCCTCTCCCCTTGTTTTCCAGGCTCCCAGTCATCTGTTTACAAAGAGCCTATGATCCTGGTCGGTCCAGAAAACCTCACCCTCACTATTCACCAGACCGCCATCTTGGAGTGTGTTGCTACCGGATACCCTCGGCCCATCGTGTCTTGGAGCAGACTAGGTGAGAAAAATTCCTGATCAGATCAAAGAAAAGGCCCCAGAATGTGCATATATGTAGTCTGATTTTTTTTGATTAATTTTTTAATTTTTTGTGTTTGATGAATTATGTGTCAGTGAGCCGAAGCACAATCTCTGCGTGCATTCATGCATGTGGAATCTGAGTATTTCGTGTGGGTCATATGTGCTTTGCGTTCTCATGGGTTTGTATGTTCTTTGCAGCACAGCTTTGAACTGTCCTGAAGTGTGTAATGTACACAGAATACATTTGATACAGTAGAGCATCTATTGTATAAACATGAAGCAATGGGATTCAACATTAGGCCTTAGGGCTAAACATTATGTTGGACTCTGTGTTGATAAATGCATGCTTCACCTCCTTGTAAAGTTGAACCTCCCTCGAAGCACTGGAGAGCCTCTGAGTAATTGCTATTAGGTGCTGAGACAGATGAGTTTCCTCCCTCCATGTGCAATTTTTCTTGACTATCACTCAAAGTCTGTCATGTCTGATTTTTCAATCCGGTATATGTTTTCTCTACCTATTATCCAATCTGATTTTCTGTTCCAAATATAAATTGCTACCCCTCCCAAGCAGTTGGGCATAATCAGATTGAAGGTATTGCCTTACACAATGTCGCTAGAATGAAATGCTAACACGATGGGCTTTGTGTGTATTAGATTACGGCGGGGAGGCTGGAATAAGCTGCATAATGAATCTGATAGTTTCACATCAGTCACTCCTTAATGCCAGTGTTTGTTTGCAGCTATTCATTGAGCAGCACCACAACCTGCTAGCTTGTGCTCTTTCTTTTCTGACACTAAGTTAATTAGTGCCTGACAGAGAGAAACCGATGGAGGGAAAGCGAGAGAAAGAAATATAGTAGAAAAGGGCAAGAAAAGAACTGCCTTTGTTAAGACAAAAGCCCACTGGACTGTTACTTCTCAGTCCAGTGAGTTATTTAGTGATAATGGAAAAATTCAGAAGTAGCAATAAAACACATCACAGTGGCAGAGAAAAAGCACTGGAAAGCACGTTGGAGTGATTTATTTCATCTCAATAATTTGCCGTGATTAATTACAAATATTGTCCTCTTCATAATCCATCACCACAAGATTACATCTTGTCTAAATGAAGCTGCAAGATATCTTACAAAGACTGTGGAGCTCATATCACTGTTTGGCATCAGTGCACTGACTGCCAGTTAAGTTTTGAACTGACTTCAATAATCCTCTGAGGGTTTTCTGAAATGAAGACATCACCCAGAAAGCTGTGAGAGAGGTCTTCAAACACGGTTGTTCTTATCATCTGGTTAGAAATTATAATTTCTTTAATCCTCTGCTTAGAAAAATCTAAAAGGGGCTGTGTGTTTGCAGTGATAATTGCATTTTGCCATACAGGACAAGTGAACATATCTAATTAAAGGGCATCTGAAACTCCTCTATTCACAGCAGCTTAACACTGATTTTAGTGCTTGACTATATTCTCGTTTATTTGACAGATTTAATTTCCTGTCTCACTGTTAATCCCTTTATTTCTATATATTTTTGTTTTATATTGCTGTGTTTTAAGAGTCATTTTGATACATGCAGTAGTACAAGTTGTTATTAAAGATTAAAACTGTATTATAACTGTATTAGCACTAAAATATGAAAGTACACCTAAAAATACACTGCCGACCAGTGACGATATGGTTTGTGTTTCTGTCTGGAGCTCCTGCTTCTCCATGTGTCCAGTGTGTTGCCTATCTCCCTGCCTCCCTGACTAGCCTTGTAGCACATCAAATCTGGACCATACAGGCTTATAGGCTGCAGGTGGAAGTCATAGAGAGATAGGATTAAATTACCCCCTTTGCCCCAAAGCTAATATCAGAAGCAGAATGTAGTCATTGTTGGGGTTGAGACTGCAGAGAGGGAGCACAAGAAAGTGTGAGCTTATCATGTAAGTACAGCGTGAGCAGAGAGGAGGCAGTTAAGGATTGTGTAGGGAGATAGGAGATTAGAAGTAACAGTTAGAGTTTCTGGTCACCCACTGGAGGCTGGAACATCTACTGTTGAAGCAAATCTTTAGCAGTCAAAGGCATAAAGAAAAAAGTTCCTGTTCAAGTCTGATAGCTTTAATTAACTGAGCATCCATTTGAAAAGCTGCACTTCAAATAATTCACAGTAAAACATTAAGACACCTGATGATTCTTTTTAAAATAGAAACACACTTGGTAGGACCCAAACAAAACACCTTTTTTGTTGAAGCTCTGCATTTTTTTAAAGGCCACCACCAAATCACCTTAGACTAAACGTGAATTTGCTTTGAATTAAACTCACACACTGATCCGATTGGACAATGGGGGGAAAAAAGCAAATGATGTCGGGTGTTTTTCGTCACTGAGTGTTCACAGCTTCAAAAATGTGTGAAGCACATTTCTTAAACGCGAGGTGCCAAGGGCCCATTAGCAACAAGCAAAACGCTTACTGCCTATAGAATACAACTGGAAAAAGACACCTCTCACTGCAAAAACTGCGCTCTGTTTGATTGGGGCTTAGGATGTCACTCTGACATCCATCAAAAGCTGCCAATGCAGACAACGAATTGCATCCTGAATGCCACGCACACAACAAACTCAGTGACCTTCCTCTCTTTGTTATCCTTGTGTCTACTGGACTGGCAGGTTTTGTCACAAGACATTACAGTTCTGAGAATCACACACTTCACTGTGAAAGCTTCATCCTTGAGTTCTGGAGGCCCAGAAATAGCACTGCCTCCGTCAACGCGTGGTTGTAAATTGGCAACACATTTAATTAAACCACTCTGTACTGTAGTACTCGCACATCCGTTTACCCTGACATGAAGGCATACTGTACATGTGCATACCTGGTCTTTCTTTGATGTCCTATATCAATTATTTCCCCTCTTTCACAACTGCTCACTGTCTCTCTTTCTTTCCCCTGAGTAGACGGCCGCCCCATCGGTGTGGAGGGAATCCAGGTACTCGGCACGGGGAACCTGATGATCTCAGATGTTCGTGTGCAGCATTCAGGGGTCTATGTGTGCGCTGCTAACAAACCAGGGACCCGTGTTCGTAGGACTGCTCAGGGACGTCTGGTGGTCCAAGGTGAGTTCTGGATAAAAAGGGATATGCCATTTTAAAAGATTAGGTAGGAGTTGGTGAAAAGGTAAAGCTGGTGAATTCTGAGGGTGGACATCTATACAGTCTCCCTGCCTAACATGTTGCTCTGAAAGTCCTTTTTCAATATTTTATTACTCTGTTTTGTTTGGTGATATTATACTAGCTACTAAAGGCCTATGAACTGCTTGCATTCCTATAAGCTAAGAAAAGAGGCAACTTTCTGGCACTTTAACAGCTATATAGGCTTAAGTTATTGTGAAGAAATATCTCACCCGTCAGTTATAACTTTCTAAATTATAAGCTAATAAGCCTCTTTGCTTGACTCAATATAATAATAATATTGACTCAATATTCACTCTTAATCCTACCTGCATGCGCATTGTGTTATGCACATTAGCCTACAATATAATAGACTTTTGTATATTTCTCACTTTCCTCCTGATGTCTAGAGTAACGCACTAGATTTGTCGTTAGCTGCTTTTTAGAAATAAAGTCGCTGAGGGTCTGAAAAGGGTAGGCAGTGGACCAAACCACTGTGAGGCATATGAGAGGCGAGGACATAATCATTCAAAACATAAAAACACATTGGTAACCATACGTGTACCAAATACATAGACACTGACGGGACAACAGTGATTATATTTTGAGTTTTGGATCAATATTATTGCTGGTGACAGTTCAGTAGTCACTAGATATTGGAATTCTACACCAGTACTTTTAAAGTGCTTGATGGTGGGTTAGAGAGATGGATGGTATTGACCAGTGAGATGAGACAAGGCATGGGTGGCCTTGTGCATTAATTGTCACCAAGCAGGAAACATCCAGCATCTGCCTTGCTCACATATTGATCAGATGGACACATCAGATGGTATTGATCCTGATCAATATTTCATTTTAGCTGCCTGTCAAGACTGAGATAAGCTCCTACCTTAGCAAGAACAAAGAAGAAAAGCCATGGATGTTAATTATGTATTAATGTCTTTTGATTTTTGTTATTGATTTGTGGAAATAGAGGTGTACTGTTAACTTCAAATAAATCAGATAGCCTATTTCATTATAAGAAAAAATCTTTTTTACCGCTTGTCCTTGAAGAATATGTCTAGTGTAGAGTAAATAAGCCACTTCACACATCTGAATGTGAGCGGTCAGAACCTCTATCTCCAAATGAATGCAGACAAGAGTACTTGACGGAAAACCGTCACTCATCTAACATCCATCCATCCATTCATCGTCAACCACTTATCCTGACTCATCTAAAAATTAATTCTAATATAACAAATCAATTAGATTCATTTTGGCTCCTTTAGTGTACAAAAATAGAGGTAACAGAAACAAAGACCGAAGGAGGAGTTAAAGTGTGAGAGCCAAAAGGGAAAAACAAGAGCAAGATGGATGGATGGTGCTAATCTGGTCTAACCCACACCCATACAGGTGCAAATCAATATCTTCCAGAGCTCCCTCTGACCTTCACCTTTAAGTCAAGAAGAACAGAGAGAGAGAAAGTGCGAATTGAGGAGGGAAAGACAAATGAAAGGACCATCCTACACTGTACGCTGTCAGCAGCCTCCATGCAAGTGCCTAAGGGTCCCAGTGGGAGAATGGAAATGCGTACATTGAAAAAGGGTGGGAACAAGAGGGAGGACAGACCAGTGGCATAAAAACAACTGAAACAGAAGGAAATAATAAATTCGACACAATGTAAAGTATCAGAAGTATCAAGTATCAGTGGAGATATTCAATATTAAATTCAATTTTCTTCTTGTCAACAAATACATTGAAAAGAACCAACAGTAACTTGATCTGACAAATAACTGTTGTCTGTGAAGCCAAATTTTGATATAACTTATTCTTCTGTGCCATATAGCTCCATTGTGGTCCAAAAACAATTTTTAGTGACTTGGTCCTTAATTACGATAATCATGGACACTGCAGTTTGTTTCAATTCAATCCCATATACACTGAAGCTGTAAATACTCTATAGTTCACCAAATGTTCAGCTTTTCCGGTATACATCTTAGCGCTACATCATCTGACAAGCCTCAAAATTGATAACATACAGTCTGACACAGTTTGCGATCAAAACTTTCTTAGACCTATCTTGCAGTTTAGAGGCCCATCTACTTGCATTGTGGTTTGTTGTCGTTTCATAGGATTAACTGCCAATAACAAATATTGAATGTTATACTATAAACATTGTATGAATTAAAGAGATGCCAAAAAAAGAAACACCCAATCATTGTTTTAGGTTTTTTATGACCAAGAGTCACTGGTTAAGAATCACCACACTGATCCAGGTTTCTCTCTGTGTTAAACAACAGGACAATTTAATTGATTTTTTCCCCAACCAGCATGCTAAAACTGTAATTTTACAATTTGACTACAGTTGCACTGTCCCACTGGGTAATGATGGGTTAAATGATTAGGACCAAAGGAAGGCAGGACAGTGGAGCTTTTATTCAACAGGCAATTTGACATGCTTAGTGTGCCAGCTTCCTACCCTCTAGTGATGACTATGAGATATTATAATTACCATAAAAAAAAATTCTGAGTTAATATGGGCGTAAATAATTCAGATTATCAAATCACTGTTAACCGCTGGGACAATAATAAGTGCAGAGAAGCTGATATAATAACTCAATGTGTGTCATCTCAAATAAAAACACCAACTCAGGAATTTAAACCCCAGCGGATGTAACTGTAATTATTCTGTGATTTAAAGTCAGTAAGTAGTAAAGCACATTGGTGGCAAGTAGTTCCAAGTGTGTTGTTGAGCAGGACTCCTATTGTCTTGCTCTCTTCCTTCCACTTTCCTGCTCTCTCTCTCTTTATTTATTTCCAACAGCATTGATCTGGTGTCTCTTATAATCCTGCTAATTGACCCTGAATTATGCAACAGTGTTTATACAAAACAGCTATAATACAGTACACTGCTTCTTATTAATAAATGGCAGCTACTTGGAAACCCTGCAGGCTCTCATATTTTTCTTCTCTCATTCTCACTCTCTTGCTTTTTCTCTCTTGTCTATTTATCAATCTCATTTTGTAGTTTAAGATTTTGCAACTCTTGATCCTGCTCAAATCAGTCATTTTGGTATTGGGAACCAGGAAAACTTATGTGATTCTCATTTTCCCTCCTCTTTCAGCTCCAGCAGAGTTTGTTCAACCGCCGCAGTCTATCGCTCGGCCCGTCGGCACCACCGCCGTCTTCACCTGCCAAGCACAAGGCGAGCCTGAGCCCCAGCTCACCTGGCTGAAGAATGGGCAGATTCTGGAGCCCAGGGGACACGTCAAACTCAAGAAAAACAACAGGTAGGCCTATAGAAAAAAGAAAATTCCCCCTGATATCCAGAAAGGTATTTATATATACTGGAATACCCACAGAATTATAAGGATGAGGACAATGTAAAGGCTTTGGCTTTTTGCGGTCTAACTAATTGACCCTTAGCTAAGCCACGTCTCGAATACGCAGCTGGCCAATCACAGCGCAGTATAGGACTCGCTCTAACTGGGGTCCCACATTTTCATGGCTGCGCTTCATTGACTGTAATGCAGAAAGAGTCGTTTTCTAGCTTTTATGGGCTGTATTTTTCTAAGATCTGGTCAAACGCTGTTCCTGGGGAATCTTGTAATAGTTATAGTCGCTACCCAGACAGGCTGAAAGGAGAAGTACGATTTATTCTCTTTCCATAACCTAAAACAAATCCAGAAAAATGTCAGCTGTGGATTGTTCCCAATGTAATGTTAGTTAGGTAACGCTAGCTAACTTCCTACTGCATTTAACGTAATAAAGCCCTACTGTTCTGCTTTTTAATGATTGTAATAATGAATATAGGCCTACCCAGCTGTACAGGAACACTGTTGATCGTTCATATCGTTGTCTTTTGTCTCAATCGTCGGGGGATGCGGTGTTTCACTTGTACTGTGTGATCAGTAGGTTTTAGCTTCTATCTTTCATTTTTCTCGTCAGTTTGAGTCAGTCTGACAGCCTGAATACAACCTTCAAATGTATAATGCAACTGCAAAACTGTCTGCTTCTTTCTGAGATCGCTTTTTCCAACAAATTTGACTATATTTTTCCGGGCAGTGTAGCAATAGACAGTTTGTCGGACTTAGCAACAGTTACTAAGGGGGGCGGGGCTTAGCGAAGGGTCAATTGCTTTATTAATGATTAATAAATGATAAGTTGTTTATGGATAATTTGTAAGCCGTTGATAAAAGTAACTTTTGGGCTGCCAGCAATACATTTGTCTTTTTAGCTTTTAATTTATGTGCTCATTAACATTAACAACCCAAATTTCTCTCACTATACCTTCATGACACTGACTGTATGCTTACAAAGTTGGCCCCAGCTCACATGTGTAATATGGGTGTCAGTATTAATCACTGCTGCCTTGATTGGATTATTGGCATCATCAAATGTTCAGTTTCTCAGGGTTTCTGTTGCTTTTAAAACGGCAGCTGCTGGAATTCATGCCTGCCAAGACATGAGCCTCAATTTATTTGTGCCTTTGTATGTGAGTAGCATATTGACTGGATGTTGGATGCTTTCCCATGGCGGTCCCTAGGAATGTCATGAGGAAGAGGACCCAGCAACCAACTCTGTTACCATTCTCAGCACCTCACACATGTTGCAGTGACTGTTTTAATGTGTTACAGTACAGTTTCTTTTAATGTTATGGATTATTGTGGATTAATTCCACATTGGACCCGCTTTTCTGCTCTGGGTTTTATTTGCTATTTAAGAGCATGATAAACTGCATGTGAGATTTACAGACTGATGGCTGAACATGATCAAGTTTCTACAGTTTTCCTGCACCTGATTTCAAGGCATTACTTAAAAAGGATAACACATAAGTGTCCAGCGTGTTGCTAATACTGTTTGCAGGGTGTGTGATCACAAACTGCTATACTCTATCCATCCCGCAAATGTGTTTTTGAATAAATTCTATTATGCATTACTGTGCACGGAAAGTTCCAGTTTTCCAGTTGACCCTGGCAGCCAACCATCCGTGTATGTTGTTAGAATTCAGAGGAGAGAAATATGAAGTGATATGTTACATATGCTACCAGAAAATCAATACTTGCACTCCGTAGCAGTGAGTGAAGGTAGTAGACACCTCCATCGCTCACATACACTGCTCCACTCCCACTTGCCTCCACCAGTCCGTATTAGTCAGAGAGATGGCGTGCCGGACTAACAGAGGAGGAAAGATGAGAATGAAGAAATAAATGAGAGGCCAGACTGAGATACAGAAAAAAGACAAATTAATGGGTGGTCAAAAGAGAACGATGAGTCGGCAGGAAAAATAAATGAGGAGAGAGAGAGAAAAATAGAGCGGGTAGTCAGAGCATCAGAGCAGGGTTTAACCTTGCCATTATTAGCGCATGCTATAGACCTGCTGTAATATGGATCTCATGCATCTCAAAGCCCGCTCTGTAATTGGTTAAAGAAGCAGGCCTCAGTTTGAGACCTACCATTAGCTAATTAGCTCATAAACTCAGCTAGTTGACCAGGAAATGCAGTCAGCCATTTAAAGAACAGTGCAGCTTCATGTGCATCTTAAGAGTTTGCACTGTGTAGCTGAACTGTGAGAAGAGAGAACATATTACGGTCTTGTTTTTTATCACAGTCTCTAGTATGATATTACAGATCATCTGAGTGTGAAAGCAGCCTTAGTATTAACCAAGATACTGTATGTTTTATATGCATCTAATTTGCTTTGCCAGGTACATTTTGGAGTAAATGTATCTGTTGCCTGAATGCGTTCACTCACAAGTAGGGTTGCAGCTAAAAATTCTTTTCATCATTGATGACAGTTGATAAACTGATTTTTTGATAAATCAGTTAATTGTTTAGTCGAAACGTTAGAAAATAGAATAAAATGTACATCACAAATTCCAAAAGCCCAAGTTGACATATTTTGTCCAACCAACAGTACAAAACCAAAATATATTTACTTTAATCTTGAAAAACAGTGAAAATGTTTACATTTGCAAAGCTAATAACTGTATCATTTTAAATATTAGCTTAAAAAATTTAAAGTTATTGTCAAAATTGTACATAACACGTGGATTGGAAACTCGAGACCAGAATTTGTGTCTTCACGGGATGCGTTTATGTTATCAATACTGAACCAAACCCATAATCTTTACTAAAGCAGAACCAAACTCTTTGCATTGCTTAAACTTAACCATAATATCATGCTTTAGTTGCCAGGATCAGGTGTTACAAATTGAATATGTTAACATTAAACATTTTGCCGATTGTCTCAATAATAAAATTTCCTCGTTCTGCTGATAGAAATCATAATCTGGTGGAATTACATTTAAGATGGTTAGTTACATTAGATTATATTGACATAGCTGACACATTTGTCAAATTACCCATTACATTACTTACATTTATACGTACATATGTTGGAGAAGCCGATAGTAGGACCACTAACCTCTATGATTAGAGGCTTTCCCACCGAGCTATAGCCACCTCTTCAATTTTAGTTGAATATTTACAGTAAGGTGAGTTTTACCTGAGGCCTGAAGTCACGTGGTGTGTTTTCTAGTGTAGTGGACATCCTGAAAGGAAAAGGAAGGGTCCGGGGCACAATTTACCTTCAGAAATATGGAGCCAAAACAAAAGTAATGATATGCAAATGATATTCAACAGCTCTGGGCAGCAAAGTTATTCTGTTCACATACATTTTTTTATTTATATATATATATATATATATATATATATATATATATATATATATATATATCAATATTTATGCATATGTGTGTGTGTGTTTGGGTAAATAGATACACGCAGAGGTTTCTCCCCTAAGGCGTCTCTTATGATGCTGACCTTCAAAAGCAAATCGGACAAACGAAGGAAGGGGAATTGATTGTACATTTCATTCACACGCACGCATGTACACACATTAATCAAAATGCAAGAGAGCCCGTATGTACACAAATTGTCCCGTGGTGCATGTCATCATTCATTTTGTGCGCCCGCATAATCAAACATGAAATTTCATGTGTTTCAACGTGTTGCCCCTTTACTCTTCATCCGCATGTACACTATACACACAAAACACACACGAAGAAGACAAAGCTATGTGAAATACTGTAAGCTGTGGTATCAGAGAAGAGCCGATTGGCTGCTTCTGTAAAGAGACATTGCTGCCGTTACACATTATTGTTACCCCAATTTTTGCTGACCAGGCTCCTGTAAAACATGCTATTGTGGCTATTATATATATATATATTTATGATTTTGTTGTCTTGTTTGTTTAATTATGTGGATGTAATGCACCATCAATTTAGTTGTTCTTATTAGTTGTTGCTAATGTAAGGACTTGAAATCATCCAACATGCACAAGGTGTGATCTCACATCAGACAGAATAATTATCCTGAGGTAGAAAGCCAGCCTGTTTTGTTTTAAAAGTGATAATGCCGTTGATGATGCCGAACATTCTCACTTGTGGCAAATGAGTGAAAGATCCCATTTTTCTAATTTACTCTTTCTGTAAATAATTTAGAAAACTTAAGATCCTAAAAAAAGAACATGTTTCAAGTGTGTGTGACCGCTGAGGTGTTTTATAATTAATGGCCAACATCTGAAGGAACAGGCTACCACACAAATCTGGACATTTCGTTGCAGACTCTCTTCAAAGGTTTTTTTTTTCTTTTCCGCTCTTTTTTCCCTGCTTTCTTTCACCAAGACCTGCCTTTCTTGTTTGCAGCCCCTCTCTGTGCCCCACATTCTCCTTACTGCCCCCATTACAGAGAGCTGGGGCCTGGGCATTGGTCTTGAACTCTGACCCTGCCTGTAATCAGTCATATCCCTGGGCCCTTCCCTCCTCTCAGGCCACAGACAGCTCATCGCTCCTCCCCTCCCCCTTCCCCACCTCTTCCTCCTGTTCTCTCTTTGTCCCTGTTTTTTTCCCCCTTTCCCTCTTGCTGGATCCAGAATGGCCACGCTGGCTTTTGATGGGGTGCTGCTCAGAGACAACGGAGAATAAACACAGCCTCAGCAGCCAAACAACAGACCCAAGGCCCCCATGTGAGCCACTTCTCTGGCCCACAGCCTTATCTATCAATCTGTGAAATGACCTTGAACTGATGAGTAAATGATGGTGTCAACCTGTCAGGACATGACAGCTTTGCTTTGGTCCTCATGTAAGACAAACAAGTAGTCCAAATTCAGGCCACATACCTCCCAAATCGCTTCTTCTCTTCTTTTTTCCCCCCTCACACATTATATGGATCTATGGTGGCCCTGCTCTGCTGTTGCATATTAATATAGATCAATCTATTCTAAAACATCAGACCAAACTATCTATTCAAAAGTGTCTTCAAAAAAACATTAAAGAGAGGTCCGCATTTGCCAAACTATTTGTACAAGTTATCCAACGAAGGTTAAAGTCAAGGGCAACTGGACTTGGTTGAAGATACTGGAAGACGTTTCGTCCCTCATCCAAGGGACTTCTTCAGTTCTGACTTTAACCTTCGTTGGATAACTATGACCTGGATGACTGAGAATCTTCACAGACATATTTGTACAAGGTGTCCATAAATCTGGTTAGCACCAAAAATTATGCTGAAGTGAAACCAAAACACAGAATCTTGCCGACTACAACTTTAAAGTTGTAATCCTTAAGATTTCAGTCCTGGTTGATTTGGTGACACCTGTGGTTACTGGTGGTAGATCTAAGTGCAGTTTAATATTGCCGGTCACAGAATTCTGGGTGAAGCAAAACAAACTATTGTTGACAATAGTTTGCCATTTTCTATCATTCTGTGAGCAACCGTGATCTTATTTAATGCTGAACACGGCATGAGTCTGCGAACATCAGGGCTCAGTGAAAGGAGTTACCTCACTGAGACATTGGAGGTGTGCTAAGCTGGCAGACAAACGCCTTGCATTTCATGTGACTACAATAAAAGTCAGCTCTTGCTTCATTAGTTGAGTGTAACACACAAAAACAAACATTTATGAAAATCTTAGAGATTAATCAAGTCATAGCCAAAACGAATAAAACACTATTCATCTCAATATTTAGGCCAAAACACTTGCTCATTCATTTATTCTGATACTCTAAAATGTTGAAACCACTAATGCTTTCATCCTGGATGTTTTGACAGCAGGTGTGGAATTTCATCAGTCCACGTGTATGTGGCGAGGTATGTACATGTGTGAGTGTGTTCATGCATGTGTATGTGAGTGAGCATACATGCGGTTGGACGCTACTGTACCTTTGGAAACAATCAAGGTCTTGTGAAATGTCTCCGCATTCCCCTCACATGCTTAGGGGGCCCATCCAGGCCCCCGGTGGCATCGGGCAGTACGTCCCTTGGGGCCTTTTTGCTGCGTCTGTTTGGCGTCTGCTCTGGCAGCCTGTGTGCAAACACTCCATCCATCGCTGATATGAAAGGCTGTCAGAAATGTGATGGTTAAGTAGCGAGCTGGGGGCTGGCGACTGCTGCCACCTCAGGGTTCAGAGGTGAGATTGGCTCAGAGAGGGTGAAACACAGAAGGTCTCTTTGACCTGATAATTATCCAGATTGAATCCACCTGACAGATCGGAGAGAATAAAAACTCTTCCACCTCGCACCCTATTCTGACCCAGATTAGAGGCGTACTGCAATTGTATCCCAGCACATCAATTTTGAAAAGGAAATGGAATGATTCACTCCTCTATCCTGCCTGCTGAGGAGCACTCCCCTGTCCTTACAAATCCATCCTTACAAACCTTGCTGAGGCTGGTGTGAGGTCAGCACTGTCTGTCAAGAGCTGAAATGCCACTTTTCTCATTTCCATTTTGACAGGTCCAGAAGGTGGCCAGTGACAGATCTTGTTATACCGCACAGGGCTGAAACGTTGTTAGTTCAGTAAATTGCATGTTTTTCCTCATGGGACCGTCCTGCCATTTCTTAATAAATTTTGATTTAATGAACTGAGGATCCGACCCCTCCGTCAAAGAAAGATGACAGTCTGTTAAATCTGACGGACTCTTACAAACCGCATGTGACAGATTAGCAAGAAGCTACAGGATAGGTTGAACTCCTGGCTCATTCAATTCTACTGTTTCAACTTAAAGTATCATGAGAAGTAGAAGCCAGAATGTTTTCTTCCCTTTATTTGAAAAAGATGCTTCTGATCTCTTAAAATGTCATGACCGAAGGGCTACACCATCTTGAAATAGACAAAATGGAAAAAGCTTCAACTCAAACCCTTCCGTACTCCCATGGTGTTTATTATTTGCGTGTTCTCACTTTTCTCCTGCACATACACCATAAATATAGCAGAAATGGCCTTGGATTGAAAATGGCATGAGAATAGTTCAGCGCCACAGGCCCTCGTTTCCATAGTATGTTAAATGTTTTATTTTTCCTTTTGCCTTAGGACAAACGCAATGAGAGCAGTGTATTATGTTGTCTCGCCTAATAACACCTACTCAACATGCATGCAAAAACTGTACATGCATACACAATGAAAACAGTGCAGATTGGAGGGAAGAAGAAGAAAGGAGCGATGGTTGGAAGAAAGAGAGTAGTGGTGAAGGCATTGAGAAAAATGGTTTACTTTGTATGTCTTGTTGTGTGTGCGTGTGTGCGTGCGTGTATAGGTATGTGAGTACAAATGAGTGCATGAATAGAAGAAAGGTATCACTGATTTAGTTCCAGTAGAATATTTGAAAGTATGAGCCTTGCATGAGTGTGGATCTACTTTACATACTGCTGCTGCCTGTAGCATGTGATATATGACCCAAATATCTGTCACTCACTCAAACACACACACACAGCTAAACTCAGTACCTTGTGCTCTTGACATACTGTCACATTCATCTTCTTTGCTGTATGTACAGAAAGTGCTTTTATTGAAGTTCAGGTACTTTACTTGTGAGAGACTAGGCACTCTCCCACTCTACTAGCAGTAGATATAGTCGTTACTTCCATAGATGGAGAAGTGTTTTTGGTGTTGTTTGTCATAAGAATGTTTCAGAAACTTTAGTTTATTTTTAATGAGAATAATGTCACCATGCTTTCACATATAAAGCAAATAAAGCCTCATAACTCCTAAAAACATGAAGCATAGTTTTGTTTTCATGAATTTAATACAAATCTATCGGTAAAGGCTATTTCTGCCTGCAGATTTCCCCTGTTTAGCATATTTTTCATCATGATTTTTCCTTTACTGCCTTTACATTTCTACTAATGTTCACCAAAATACATTTGGATGAGTCTGAAAACTTTTCACTTTTTTACTTCCTAGACATATTCTTGTGAGCATGGCTTATTTGACATAACCTGCCATAACTCTTGAACACTATGAGCAATTCCACATGGTTAGATTGCATTTCTGCTACAGCAACATGATGAATTTAAATGGTCATACCTCATGTGTTATATGTAGGAAATTATTTTGATTCTTTTATAGATAACCTCCAAAGGCCACTATCAGCCAACCACCAGTTGTCTATTGTGTGTTTTTTGTGACAGATATGGATCCAGATGCCGATTCAAAAAGCGTTCTGTTCTTTCACATTTTCTGTTATTGTGCAACCATATGTTATATGTTAAAATACCTCTTACAAGTTAAGGCAGAGAATCACATAAGAAATGATTTTCAACTGCTTAAATGCAAGGTGCAGGTGTTACTAGTAACAGAGGCAGGTAAAAGTGTTCATACTGTTACACAATGAGTACTGTTTACTAATACTTGTTACTGCAAATACTTTTACTAAAGTGAAAAATTTAATTAATTTCTTTAATTAACAACTATTCAACACTATAATATACAGTCCTACACAATTAACTCTTATCAGATAAACTAAACATCTTTTTCCACCTCTTCTCTCATCCTCCTCTCACAGCACGCTGACCATATATGGTATAAGCCAGGATGATGAGGCTATCTACCAGTGTATCGCTGAGAACAGCGCCGGCTCCACACAGGCCAGTGCCCGCCTCACGGTGCTCTGGGCTGATGGACTGCCTGGTGTGCCCACCCATGTACAGGCCGAGGCCCTCTCACCCACCACCATCCTGGTGTCCTGGAGGGAGCCCGATCAGAACACTCAGGACATAATCGGTTATGTGCTCCACATCCGCAAGACCTCAGGTGGGGCTACACTGAAGATCCAAATAGTTATACGCAATAGATTACTCGCTAAAATAAAACATAGGTGAGGAGAGGAGAGGCAGAAGATAGACAAAATAAAACGTTTGTGATCACTTCAGAATGAATTATCTCTGCCATGTTATTAAGTCCTACAGAGAAGCCAAAAGACCTTTTATTGAAATATCTAAAAACTTCACATTACTGAAATATGTAAATTTAGTCACATAACTACAAAATACTGCAAATGAGGGAGCAATTTGGATTCACTGTATTTATTGTAAATAAGCTGTTCTTAGTCTTCATACATACATGTGCATTCTTGTTTACGCACATGCAGTCTGTTTGCTTACTTTGCTTTGGGCAAGTATATGTTTTTCTGTGTGTGGTGAGAGTTTTATAGCGTCAGCTGCCGTTCTCCTCAGTAGTTCCATCGGATGGATAATTAAGGGCCCCAGGGGCCAACCAATAGCATCTGCAGTAATTACCGTTCCAAGATGACATGGCCCAATGGGTTGAGGGCTGGAAGTAGATAGTGGTTATGGTTGGTTGTCTCTGGATTAAAAGCAATAAAATGCTTTTATACATCCTTTATAACTCCCCTTTTAACCCCCTCCATCTCCTCACTCCACCCCTACAATTCACCTAACCATTGTTATTCAGGCTCCCAGGGCCAAACTAGATTGGCTGTTACTTAATAACTTAACATAGCTGCTCTGACAAAACCAGTGAAATGGGCAATAACCATAAAATTACGACAAACACAGATGGTTTTTATTGTTTCCTTTTGATCTTAGTTTCCATCACTTTAATGCCTTCTTCCTCCTCCCATCTTCTTCCTCTTTACGCCTTTCACTCTTTTCTCCTCTTTCTGTTACTCCATCTCCTCCTCTTCCTTACTCCTTCAGACTCACCGGAGAAGGAATATCAGGAGGCCGTCAGCAAGGTGACGCTGCAGCAGATCATCAGGGACCTGGAGCCCTCCACCAGTTACACCTTCTACGTCAAGGCCTACACATCCCACGGGGCCAGCAAACCATCGGACAGTACCACCGAGAGCACTCGTGGGGAGGGTGAGTTGGAAGCAGAGCACACATACACACACAAACACAAAGCATATAGTTTATTATTAAAAGAACATGCATTAAGCTGCATGTTTGTTGTCCTTGTTGAGAGTGAAAGCATGCAAGATTTTGAGCTTATAAACTGCAGAATGCCGGTATAAGGTGGATAACCTTAGATCTATACCCTGTCTTTATTACTTTAATAAATTTAGGCTTGTTTTGGATTGTGATGTTATTTGATTAGGTTAAGTCTCCCTTGATCTATATTTACCTCATATCAGGCTAGTTTCGAAACAGATTACAAATATTTTGATATAAAGCAGATATGTGATTCGATTGTCACATTAAATGTGTTACCTGGAAATCTAAATAACCATCATAGTTACATTCCTTTTAAATCGTGATGTCAGCTATTTTCAATTGTGAAACTCTAAAAAAGAGAAAACATTTTGATGATGATCAATGATGTTTTTACTGTACATGTTACTGCAAATGAGGTTTCAAAATTCACACTCTGCAGATAAAAAAATAAAGTTCTATCGCTAACTGGTGCTGCTACTCTCATGTTGTTGACATGCTGACAGTCTGTATTGTGTTGCAGTTCCAGCGCCTCCTTCCCTCTACACCAAGGTGGTGAACAGCAGTGTTATACAAGCAACGTGGGAGCCTTCCTCTAAGATGGGCCAACATCAAGGCTTCAGACTATATTACAGAAGAGCCCACACACCACTCTTCACTGGTCCCATTATTTTCCCTCGCAACTACACCCAGTACATCATCACTCAGCTGGGTAGGACATGTAGTTTCTTAGGACTTTGTCATAGCAAACATCTTTGTTTTTTTAACTGACTTGTTTCTACAATCCTAATCATCACTGTAATCTTCATTTGATACTGTGATCTAGGACCATTAACACAGATCTCAGACTTCCTCCATGGAATTGTAATGAAATATAAACAGAGAAGGACTGTTAGGTGTTAGGTGTTATTCATGATGCTCCCTACTCTTTCAGCAAAGAAAATGACTTCTCTCATAACTATCAGCAGAAACAGGTTTACTTTTATAGATTAAAATTATTATTATTATAAAATAATTATTTTTTCCTAGATCTAAAAAAGTGACTAAATATGTCACAAAGGGACTAAATATGTGTCACAATTGTGTGACACGCACATTTATCCAGACAAGAGTGACAGTCTCCTCTGAGATGCTTAATAAATACTGTTTTAAGCATGTGCTTCATTCATTATCTGAATATCTCTTTCTGTCTTTTCTTTTTGTCCAGATCCTGCACTGGTTTATGAGATAAAGCTGCTTGCATACAACCAACACGGAGATGGCAATTCCACCGTGCGAATTGTTTCACTTCGGGAGGCAGTGGAGAAATCTGGTGAATATCTGACACAACCAAACCCAGCTACACATACTGTAGCTACACACTGTCCCACATCACCCCAGCACATCTACATTTAATGCGTCTCGCTGAGTCACATGTGTCCTTTACTCTCAGACACACACGCACACCTCCCTGACACAGCCCTGTTTATACAAACTGGTGGTTTGACTGTGAGGTGTACTGTTTCTCCCCAGTGTTGGACGGTCCATGCGACTGTGTGAAAGATGACCAGAGCAAAACATCCTCTACAGGCATCATAATCGGCATTCACATCGGAGTCACCTGCATCATCTTCTGTGTGCTCTTCCTTGTCTTCAGCTACCGCGGCAGGTCAGTAGAGACATGGCGTGTAAATCCCTAATAAATGGAACCATTGGATACTAGAACGGCACTCGGAGAGCACAGACCTCCACCAAGGCCAATAGTCCAGTTTTCCATGATACGTATGTATTTAAAAAACTATTAGAAGTACAATATGTGGAAATATGGTTGTCTTCAGCTGAAGCCTCATCATCTCAGCTCTGCCTTTATTATGGACTTGACACAGGTCAGAATATTCTGGATCAATCTGGAAAAATCACATCCCTGATTGCTTATTTCTCACACACCTTCTGCGTTTGTTTCTACGGTGTTTGAGGTGGATGTTATGTTGTACAAGTGACCTATCTCACATTGTTAACATAAAAGAAAAAGAATTTGTGTTTCTGCCCTGTGATTCGGAGCCACTCCAAAATGGAATGGGTTCATCCTCAGCCCATGCTATACTATTCCACCAAGTTTCATGATCAGGCCAGTGGTTTTTCAGAAATCCTGTTGACAGACAAACAAATAAACAAATGTCACCGAAACCTCCTTGGCGGCAGTAACAACTTACCAATAATTGCTGTTGAGGGTTAGTGTCGGTCTATCTTGTACATGCAGCTGATATGTGTTGTGTGTGTGTGTGTGTGTGTGTTCATGTAATCCCCAGGTTAATGATGTGCAAGACAGTTCAGGCCACCCCCCAGGCACGGCATAGCGCAGTGCTGGAATCCTCTTCCTCTTCCCAGGGGGCCTCTGGGCTTAACGGGGCTGCCAGGAGAGAGATGGAAGTCAATGGCAGCGCAGCAGGGAAGAAAGTGGTTGACAGCAACGAGCTCGAGAGACTATTCACCCAACCCAATGCATCAACACCCAACACATGCATGGTGAGTCTGATAGTGAGAAATGAAAGCCTTTTTTAATCAATTCATTGTGAAATCTGACATTGTTTTTACAAAAACACAACATGGCTAAAGATATTTTAATGGAGAAATATGGTTTATTACAACTGGGCACATGCGGTCGCTCTGGCCATCAGTTCTGTCAGGGGAGGGAAAACGTTTATTTGTACCTCCAGATAAAGTAGCAGCTGATCTGGAAAAAACTGTTGGCTTGTTTAAAATGTGAAGTTCTCACCTCGTTTTTTGCCCTTTTCAGCCTATTTTTAGCAATGTTGTTACATTCTGATATCAGAAGTTGTCAGAAGTTACACTGGTGAGTGAAATGTTATAAATAAAATCATAATAAATTATATAAACCCAAGTTGTAATAAAATGTAGTAAGTCCACATTTAAAATGCTCATTATTTCCAAAAACAGATCCACAGACTATTTATTCCATCAGAAAAAGCAGTTCAGCAGTATGAATGAGATGCTGAATTATCAGGCTTTAAGTGTTGACATTTGTAAAGAAATCCTTGTCATTTTTTAAGCAAAAAGACAGCAGTCCATGATTTATTCATCTTTCTTTCTTTCCAAAATATACCCTAAAGCTTTGTGTCTCTGGTTAAGAATGACTGCAGCTTCCAGCAGTCACCATTATTAATTTATTTTACTCATTATTCCTCTAACAAAGAGCAAATCAATAGAAAGACAACCATTCCCAACAGAACAATACACTAGAAACAATACAACACAGTAAAACAGGAGAAAATACTTTCTTCAGTCTGTGAACATGTAAGCTTTTAATGGCCACCTTGGCATATGCTTTTTTATAGTGGATATATTACATTGTGGTAAAAGCACTAAAAATTACACTGAGGTAAAGCATTAAGGGAATTCAGATAATAAACAATATCCCCAATTGCACTAAAATTTCTCCTATCATAGAAAAGAGGCAGGGTATCCTGGTGGCCTGGGGATTGGGGAACCTGCCATGTAGCTGCAGATAAGTGACTAGGGACCTTTTTTGGATGTCATCCCATGTTTCCTGGCTATCTCTGCTGTCATTTTAGGTTAACATGCCCAATAAATTAATTAAATGTACTCTCTGTCAAACTGTATTTAATTACTATTGTTTGCATGTGTTTTCAGTCCAACTCCTACGTGCTGAACGACACCCAGCTGTCTACAATACCGCTGGATGAGTTTGCGGTGGAGCTAGAAACACAGTTCCAGGAGCCTCCTGCAGCAGGACCGAGTCGGCAGGACCAAGGCTAATCATGTATGAAGGCCAATTCACACGACACTGTCCACAGTGTCCACTTAGACTCTTCTCTCACTCAGGTTGACAAGTGTTTCCTTTCGAAGTAGTTTGTTTTTTTGTGCAAATATATTTTTTTTTATTGGTAACTTAAAGGTAACTAAAGTTCTAGATGATCTAGGACTGTGTATCTGAGTGATTTTTGCCTGGGGTTTGGGAGAGGTCTCTTCTGATGGACGGCTGTTTCTAGCTAGGAAGGCCAGTTACATGTTTGTTTGTACAATTTGGTCTCTCTTGTTAACTTTCTGGTGTTGGGCAGCACACAGAATAGAAGCCCCAGAATGTCCTTGTTATACAATGATGATTTTATTTTTAAGTTTATAAATATATCTATACGTATATATCTTTATGACCTATATGTCATAAGTGGTTATAAGTTATTGGTCTTATCTCTACTTTTCTGTGGATGTCAAAGACTCCTGCTGCCTGCTCTCACCTACCAATGATTCCACCTTCTCGCTCACAGAAGACCTCAGCCTTCGTCCAGGGATTCGATATATTCTGTCTCAGGACTTTGTTTCAGTGATATCAACATTTTTTATGAGTTCTCTGCCTTCATACAGGCGCTAGACTTGGTCATGTGAACCTTACGATTCAACAAAAACCTACCTCAGCCGGAATGAATGTGTTGCAGGGAAGCTTTTAGGGACTTTGCCTTTCCCTGTGCTCACAATTACTTTACATGCGGAGAAACTGATTGGTTTGAAAATTACAAAATCAGGTGCCGCGCTACCTCAGATGTCAAGAGTCGTCTCTCTTCTCCTGCTTGTCGAAGAAAAATGAAAAAAGCGAGAATCCAACATAAAGCACTTCCAAAAGCTGAAGTTAATGTTCTACCTCAAGATAACAATGTTAATGTTGTCGCTGTTGTTGTTGTTGTTGTTGTTGTTTGTTTGTTTACTACATAATGAAAAACCCTTGTTTCCCCCCTCTGTGGAGTCCTGGCTTCCCTCTGTTGATGAATATGGTGTGTGTAGATGCAATGTCAGTACCTCATGCAAGTTGACAGACTGATAACACTGTTGTTGATGAATTACAGTATGTTAGGAACCAACTTTGGTTACCTATGTATGAATTATGCTGTTCCATTATAAGCTTCTTTTTCCTAATTCATTCAAAAGATCATAAAACATTTTTTTTTTAAAGTAGCTGTTTCAGTTGAATGAAAAGACTGTTAGAGATACACTGCATTGCTGATTGCTGAGGACAATTTACTGCTGAAGAAAATGTGATACATAATGTTCAATTGGACTAGAGGCAAAATACTATAATCTACAGGCATCATATCTGTCTAAAATTAGCATTATGGTTGAAAGCTGTGAGTGTGAGTGTGTGCAGATACGTTCAATTGATTTACTGAATATTCACATACGAATATGATGTATATAAGACAGGAAGAAAATTAAGCACAAATCTCTGTAATGACTTAAAACAATAGTGTTACATTGTTGGAAATACGCTTATTGGCTGTCTTGCTGACAGTTAGATGATATATAGCCGAGCTTAGCATGTCCAGTACATCACATCATTTCCCTTAAAATCACAGATTGTCGTATTTACATTACTGTATGAGTACAGATTCAACAAACTACATGTACTGTGTTAATAAATGAGCTTGAGAGGTTCTGATAGGCAGATTCTTTTTACTTTGGATAGAGCCAGGCTAGCTGCTTCTCCCTCTTTATGCTAAGCTAAGCTAATTTTATCCCATCTCTAGCTTCATACTTAAAGGACTCATTTGACATGTTGAGAAATACGCTTTATTGGGGGAAAGTTAGATAAGACCATCAATACCACCCGCATACGAAGCTTCAGCCAGCAGATGGTTAGCTCAACTTAGCAGAAAGACTGGAAACAGGGAGCACCTCAACAGTAATATAATAATAACGTGCCTGACTGTTTTCTGAGTGGGAGCAGTAACTTCCTAGAGTCTCCTACTCAGACATATTTAACGGACAGGTTTTAGAGAGGTATCAATCTTTTCGGCAGAAAGCAAATAAGCACATTTCCCAAAATGTTCCTTTTCCTTTGATTAAAATTGGCAGCAGTGTATTTCTAATGTCATTCTGGATATCTGTTGCTGTAGTGTTCTTTGTGATTTTATTGTCATGTCACATTATCTGCCTCCTTTTTAAACAAAACAGTAGCCTTTTAGACTTCTGGTGCCCAGGAGACAGGACAGTGGCTGACCATGCTTGATTCTCTTCCCAAAACCACAGTTGCTGCTCAGCCTTCTCCCTCCTGTCAAAACTGACTAGTTAAAGTGCTTCAGGAACAGTTTTAACTAACGACCACAGACAGAGAAATGGGTAAGGGAGATAGATGGTCGGCTTTATCCAGCTTTATCCGGCTCTCTGCGCTGTGTCGTCAAATACTGTACAGGATTCTAATGCATTATGGTTACCTACCTCAACCCTGTTTTTGGCCTTTCTCTCAGGTCTTAATTAAGTAAACATTGGAGTAGAGGATTACACACATTTATAAATGTATATATATTGCAGTTGTTGACACATGCTGGAGAGAAAAAAGTAGACAGAAAAGGACACATACAGTACACAAACACACAAATGGAGGGTGAACTTTTTAGGACCTTTATCTCGTGCACTAATTATTAAAAAAGTTCAAGTTCATGCTTAGTTCCTAGTGGATGTGAATGTATCATCAGAATTTTTTTTGTGATATCACAAGCTTTTAACTGAATTTTCTCTGACTGTTGTTTAATGTTATATCCTCCATGGAAAATGTATCTGTGAATTAGTGAAATAAACTGTCAAAAGTATAGTGGATGGCACTTACAACTCTAAGACACACACATGCAAATCCACACAATTGGTTTACTGATTTACTTTTTTGGCTTCTAAACTTGAGCGTGACTCATTACCTTAACTTTACTGCATTCATGTGATGTACTGTTCAGGTTGTTTTTCTGAGCAGCCGAGTGAAACAGTTCATGTCAGCCTACTAGTTGTAATTCCAAGTGTCACTGACATTGCAGCATTGTAGAGTTGACCTTGTTCTGTTTGTTCTGCTGCCTCACTTGAGTAACGTTGAGTAATGTCACAGTAAGACAGCAAACACCTTTACCTATATCAGTAGTTCTTTACCTGGGGGTGGGGGTCCTTCCTTACATTAACTCTCAGACAGTTTGGTGTAATTTGTTCAGCATGCAAAGCGCATGTCCAGCATGCCCGCTAGCTTTCCCAAATTTACGTTAGCAAAGAACAGTTGTCTAGTTTACTGACAGGCAACAGGGCATGCAGTGGGTCAGATGGAAAGGTCATTTTGATTGCAATTGAGCTAAAGCAAGTTTATTGGAGCTATTTAAAAATGGCTGAGGCTAGCGTCTTGGGCTAACGTTAATGCATGAACACTCTCAAGACAATAACAGGAGGTTTTTTCAGTTTTTACCATTTTGCTTATGCAAATTGCAAACAATATTTTGGCTCTATATACAGTATATCATATCTTCTGATCATCTATTACATTCCACACGAGAGTTGTACCTGTCCCCACAGCAGAGAATCACCTTCCATCTTTGTGTGTTCTGAAAACATGCATTATACACAGTTTCCATGTTGCTGATCATCTTATGTACTGTAATGTTATGCCTTTTAAAAATGTATTTGTTCATGCTTATTTGTTTGCAGATTTTCTCCTTGCTTCCATTTCTTGTATTTAATTGTACACTTTGGTGTTACTATCATGTTACAAGTGTTTAAAAAACAATAATGCTACTTGTCAAAATAAGTGCTGCTTGTATATTTAACTACCAATGTGATATTTTCTCTCCAGGGCTGCTGCAGCCTTAATCAGTGTTTTTACTTCTGTTGTCATGAGTAACAAGTGGGGAAACAAGTGGTGTGTTTTTTTTCCTTCCTTCCTTCCTTCTTTCCTTCCTTCCTTCCTCTGTCCCTCGGTGTAATTTAGGGTTAATCTCTTCCTGCAGGAAATTGCCCACACCTCACCCGTGGATATGACAGGTTTTAGTGCCATACTGTTTAACTTGATTCACGGGGGAATGTGGTGCAGTGACGATCGCGTTTACGTGATTAGACTTTGATAGGTCAGGTTGTCGTATTGCCGTATAATGTTAGAACTTATGTGATTTAATGGAGCCCTCAAAGCTGGTCTTCATGATTGAGTAGTGCAGTAACTCCATCAGCTGAAGGGAGCAGATGATTCCTGTGCTGACAGTTAGTGAGAAAAGGGGCCTTTGTCTTGTGTATTTTGCAGAAGTGCTATATCACCAAACTCTTCTCCTGTCATTTAGCCAGTCTCTTTTTTTCATCTTTCAAGAATCCTGACCATTGGACAGGGAGAGTGTTTCTCAGGGACTCTCTGATCTGCTTGTTATATGTCTATCAGCAGGGCACGCTTGGCCTTCTGGACATGATTTTCCTCTTGAAATTCTGCTTTATGCCCAGTTAAGATTTTCTCTAAAGGATGCCTTCTTTGTTGGCCTTTTAAGTAAATAAACATTAACACGAGGTTACAACTTCTGTGGAAAAACAACATGTGACAAATTCATTAATACTAATAGTACGACCTGCTCTGTATTAAAAATGCAATGAGATAACTTCTGTTGTGAATTGGCATTGAATAAAATTGAAAATTGAAAGCAGGGAATTTACATTCACAAGGAGAATTTAGATTTTTGTTGTTCTCAGTGAAGTATTACTCTTAAGATTATTGAATATGGTTAATGTTCATTATGGAGCTAAAACAATTAAGTGAATGAATCAATAATAGATATAAATAGATCAAAAACTATTTTGATAATTGATAAATAATTTATCAAACAAAACTGCCAAAAAAGAACTAGTTCAAGCTTCTAAACTGCGAGAATTTGCTGCTTTCTTTATCACGGGTGTTAGTAAGGTGAATAGTTTGGGGGGGGTTAGACCGTGGTTCAGACAAAACACAAGTTTTAAATAAGGTAGGTTGAGCTGCAGGAAATTGTGACAAAAGTTCTGATTTTTCACTACATTTAGTAGACTAAGAAAATAATATTAATCGGTAATTAAAATATTCATTAGTTGCAGCTGTACTTCATTCATACTTACACTCAGGTTCTCATAAAGAAGACATCCTGAACTGGGCATGTGCAGATTTTGTTTTACATTGATATTATGGTGTCAGTATGGTTCTAACTTACAGACCATATATCTGTCTGTGCAGTTTTTTTTTATTATGCATTAACTGAACACAGGTAACCAGATCAAGTCAGGACAAGAAAAGCTTAAACTGGCTAGACTTTTCTACTGTATAATGTCTATTATGGATGTGAGTACATGCTATAACTCAATGGCTGATCATTGTGATGAGGATGTTAACCTGAAATCCAACACCTAATGCAACTCGCCTCTTCTTGAAATATCCTTTACTTTACTTGGCATTGATTATTGTGGCACCAAATGACCATGCGATATGATTGTGAATTGATTACATTTCCAATGGATTTATCTCTATGGTTTTCTGCTCTGAGACCCCGATGACTGTACATGTCAAATAATGCTGAGTTTGGTCAAATGGTGATTTTATGTAATTGTACTTTAATGTTTGAAATCAGTATTATATTTTATATACCTCTGTCAAGAAAGCAGATTGAATCCAATGTGTTTAAAGATAGTAGGCAGAGAAAAAGCCCAGAGTAGATCTGCATGAGAAACAAAGTGTAAGTAATCATTATTGGACTTGTGATGGTAACACTGTGATATTTAGCTGATTAATGGCAGAATAATGTTGTGATCTCAGTATGGTGCTATCGATGGTCCTGTCTCACATTGTCAGTCAATCTGTTTTGATGGTTTGTATTGATGAAAATAGGTTGAGTGACCTTTTCCGTTGAAAAAGATCTACTGTACATCTGTCTTGCCCTTGCTGATGCCTGATGATCACCTCCTGAGGTTCTGTTACCTTTAAAGTGACATGTTCTCTTTATTTTCCTTCACAAACCATCTTTGCTTGAGGAGAATGTCTGTTCTGATGTTGTCAGCGCGATCTAAAGCCGTTTAGTCATCCTTCATTTGGCCACCTTTATCTGAGCAGTGGACTTTACTCTGCAGGTGACTGACCCTCAACACTTGTCCTGTGACGTAAGTGTCAAACCTGAAAGTCAATCAGCTTCTCAGTAAAACATCATTGTTTAAGCATGCTTACAGAAACACTCATTGCAAAATCTTCCTGTATAGAGCACTACATAGCAGATTTGCTTTGCATTTATGTTTATGATTCACAGTCAAGCTTCAGTTCTGCAACACGGCAGGAAGAAGAGCATTTAGTAATTAAAGGGAAAATTATGCCGATATAGTGTTTCCATATCAAACCATGAAGGCGTAAGAATATTTTACCCTCTCCTGCTCAGTGTTGCTGGTTTGAATTTTACATATTTGCAAGATTAGTTTAACTTTGTTTGACAAAAACATTGGCCAAGCTAATTGAAAGTTTCCACACCTCGTCACTACCTTCAGTAGAGGTGATTAGAAAAGCTGGATTTGTACAAGGTTGTGTAGAAATGTTATTTATTTCATCTGCAACTGCAAAATTTAAGACTGACGTTTAAACTCCATTATTGGGTTTAATGCCCTTGAAAACTTGGTTTCGGAGCTCAAATATTTCTCAAACCTAAAATATATATGAGTATATAAGACACAATCAAAGTTAAAGTTCAGGGGGGGGGACTCAAAAACGCCACTAATCTGCTTCATCAGGACATACTCTATTGACAGCTATCTGGCAAAATAACCAAACAACCCAACAATCATCATCAGATCAGGATTTGCTAATTGGTGCATGGACATCACTTTTTCCAACTGAGCCTACTTTAAATGAGGAGAGGGAAAAGTGAAACACAAATGCAGAAATGTTTTATGTGAGATCACCAAAACTTCAGCGTTCATGTAGAATCAGAATCAGCTTTATTTGCCAGGAATTTGACTCAGGGTTGGATATTGCACACGATGTGCTTAGTCATATAATAATACAATTATAAAATAAAATCACAGGCTACAGTATAGAGAACACAATATATACACACTATAAACAGAAACAAAAATAATATAGACAGATTGAGACAATAGTGCAATGAGCAGAGGATGCAGGAGTAAATTATTATAATAATTGTTATTATTATGTACATGTCGGAGGTGGATGTGATATACAGGTACACATACATGCATAAATTTATACACTGTGATGGAGCATAGTACAAAGGATGCTGGAATAATTAGTTATTATGTGCAGGTTTTATGTACTTGGGGGAGGTGGATAGGACCCCTGTTATTCATTTTAGGAAGCTGAGAAATATCAGGGATGCAAACTTGTCACCTTTCAATCACCGTTTGGAATCCAAAATAATTAATTTGTGCGATAGTTTGTGTAGATGCAAGGAGTTTGAAAGAGGTGGTTGTAAGGAAAAAAAGAGACTGAAGAGGACCACCTCTGGGAGGTCACTTTTTGGCTGATGATATGTCAAGCTTGGGACTATTAATTAGCCTGATTCTGCTGAGTTGTTTAGTACTAACACTAGCCATCACAACGCCACGTTGTTCCACTGGGTCTAACGTTAGCTAAGGTACTTGGGTTTTCTACTTATGTTACTGACAGTAGGGCTCTAGGACCACTTGTTTAACATTACTAACATTACGATTTTGTTGAGCTTCTCAGCCAACTTGTGTGCCAACTTAATGTTAACCTCAGCCCCTGATGGTTCCAATTTCTTTATGCTAAGATACTATTAGCAAATCTAATACTGTCATAACCACAATGTAATTAAACAATTTGATTTTGTCTTACGTTAGCCTACTTACGATGTAGTTAAACACTTGTTACAGGAGCCTAATTGTGTCACCTGAGAAGAGGGTAAAGGACAGGCTCACTAAAAACAACAGAATCTAACTTGTGAAATCAATTTATAAACATCACATCTACTCACTGTCGTTTAATTGACCAAACCCCAGTTTCGCTTCTTTGTCACCTTTTTCACCCCTGATGAGTTTGCATCCCTCAATATGTATTCAGGGCCTTTAAACTTTTAATTCTGACACGTGAAAATACAAAGATGGAGTGAAAAACATTGTAGGCTCAGTAGACTCAGTTTTTATTTTTACAGTCAAACAGCCCCCCACCAAGGAAAATAAGGCGTTTGCCATTCTCTACGGATCAATGCATTAGCAATATATAACAAAAAAAGATTATAGATACTAGCTGCAAGTCCTGGTGAAGCTGATGAAATGAGCAGGACAATAATTTTCATTATGCACACAAGACTTGACCTCACAAGCACAACAGTTGAGTTCTGATGTGTTTGGCAAGAGAAGGGAAAGGCTTTCTGCCATTTTACTTTCACGCCAGTAGAGTTGCTTTTACTGGCATTATAGTTCATTTAAACGACTAAATCTTCTATTTAATCTATGCAGTTCTATTTTTTTTCTTCTATTTTATCTTACAGGGTTCAAATATGGTGCCAACTTAAAACCAAAAACCACATGCGTTACCAGTGGAGTAAACTACTTGTTTACTGGCACAAAATTGGCCTCATTTGGATTGTTAGCTGTGTTTGATTAATTGATCCACCATTTGGATTGAACAAATGGAGCACACATCTGTAAAGTCAGCCCATGATCACACATCTGTCTGTCTTGTTGTATGTTTGTCTGCTGAGGTCACTGCCTCTCTCTCTGCCGTCACTGTTTCTCCCACTGTTTAATTCAGGTCAGTATGAGATGATTTAATAAGCGTTCTCAGAGCATTGTCAGGGATCACTCCTGTATGTTTCCTCAAAGTTATGTTTCTACACTCTCTGGACCAAGTTGTTGCAATTATAAATCTGTATACATATTCACATATACAGTATGTACTGTATGCGTGTATGTATGTGTGTAAAAAGGAAAAATAGACCATTTTTAGTGGTTTGTATTGTTTTAGGGTTCATTGTGCAAAACTGAAGGAAAACAATAGCAGTGATAATAAACTAGATATAGTAATAATTAAATCCAGTGACTGTCTTTATGTGTGTGTGTGTGTGTGTGTGTGTGTGACAGCATGTGTTATTCATGTTGTGGGGACATAAATCTGTTTACACTGAGGGGACTCGCCTTCCTTCTTGGGACTAAACACAAGTCCCCATTAAATTTTAGGTGAAGACTTGGCTTAAGGTTAGGGTAAGTGTTAAGGTCAGGTAAGTAGTAGTTATGGTTAGGGTAGGTCTACAGGAAATAATTGTAAGTCAATGTAATGTCCTCTGAAGTGATGGAAATACGACTGTCTGTGTGTCTGTGTACCTGACTAGAGCTTGGTGGATGAAGTGTAATTTACAGAACAGATGTGTGTTTGCTTGCTTGCTTCCTGCGGTCCGCTGATATGCAGCAGATCAATCTGATGCAGGCTTCTCCTCTCCCTCCCCACTTTACCATCCTGTTCTACTGTTCAGCACATTAACTCATGGCCTGCCAGCCAGACAAAAGGTATTGAGCATGAGGCTCATACCTCATGGTCGATAAAGGTTGGTGCTGGACTTCTAATCACTGTGAATCCCAATACATGACAAAGGGAGAGTCCAATATGATCAAGCAACTCTTTTTCCTTCTCTCTCTCTCTGGATTTCTCTCTCTCTTTAGGGTTCCACTTTATTATAACCTAAGGAGGTTATGTCTTCTATGCCAATAATTTGTAATTACTGGCACGATCTTCATGAAACTTGGTAGAAGGGTGTAGCATGGGCCAAGGAAGAAGATAGTTTCAGACAAATCTCCAGGTTGGACAAACCTATTGGGAAGAGGACATGGTAAAGAGACAATGGTAAAATTATTTGACAAAGCAATCTCACTACAAGGTCCATTTAGTAGCTGTTCTGGGGCTTTGTATTATATCACGCTGTATCCCTCAGCAGATGGAGTGAACTGAAATTTCCATTTTTCTGTGCAGTTAAAGGATAGTTCATCCATGTTGGCATCAAAGTTGAGGTTGAAAGTTTGCTCTGGATCTTGGTTAAATTATCCAAACTATCCATGTAAATCATCCATAACAGTTGACCTACTGATTTCTTACTTAAACTTAGACCTATTGCACTTACAGTTGTGTAGTTTCCCTGTTTTTTCCCCTAAGCTATGAAAATTCTCAGTTCCTTAGCATCTCATGCAATTTTCAAGACATCCTTTCTCTAATGCTGACCTATGGCTGGACTGCAAAGCTGACTTGTGTCTGTCAGTATATGTTCAAGACTGTGTTTCTGTTTAGGTGTGAATGCAGAAGCTGTTTCCTAAAAAGGCTTTAAGTTCTTTTAGGTGTGAACATCAGATAAAAAGGTGAGCTTCTCATAATCCATTACCGGGTTTACTGTGTTATTCACGACAGATTTCAGTGCTGCATGTTGAAAGTTTTCTCACCATTCCTTACAGCAGCTACAGTTGCTGCGTATATATCGGTATATGCACATACTGTGATGTGTAAATATTTGCAAGTAATGCGAGGTGTACATTGTGTGGAAGAGTGTAGTGGCAGAGGGAGGGTGTTTGCGATCATTACAGCAAGTTTATTTGTGGTTTTAATAGAGAGTAGTTTTCCACAAGCAGCTTTCCCTCTCACACACACACACACATACACACAAAACAGTCCAGACTGGCCATGTAAAGCAGTGAAACTTTATCCCTGGCTGGACCACCTCAACTGGGCCCCGGCTCTTTCTGACCCCACAGCATTTAAAGTGAGAGGGGACCTCAGTTTCCCAGAGAGAGCCCAGAGGAGGAGAAGGGGGGCTGCAGCTGTCTTCTGGCTTCTCACACCACACGCCTTTTAGCGGCTCAAAGGGAGCAGCCAAGAGAGAGGGATGTCAGAGGTCACACCAGCCAACTTTCATACCCACCTACCTCTGATGTTCCCTGTTTTTTCCCTCTTCTTCTTTTACTGTTTCCAGATTTCTCAGCCGTAACACACTTCCCAGGTGACATCCCTCCTCTCACATCGCAAATAATCCGTACTGCTATGTCAGCTCCTGTTTCTTTTTTAAATGGTATCCTCCGTGTGTGTGTGTGTGTGTGTGTGAGTCTCAGTGGTTTGAAAGGATACTTAAATATGTAATGTAATGATTACACAACATTATTATAATGGCAATTAAACAATGCCTTTTAGCAACTACACAGCAACTTAAGTTTATAAGATGACTTTAGAAATGTATTCAGTTCATTTACTGATTCCTTTAGGGGTACAAAATAAGAAAAACAGAGAAACCGTCAGAGTGAAGCACATTTAAACACATTTCCCTGCCAATTCCTTCAACTTGAAATACTTCTTTATTAGGGCAGGGAACATTAACACGTTATTATCACGTTAACGCATTAATTAATTAAGTCCGATGCTCACTGGCTCTGAATACACATACAGTCAAACAATAGGTCACAGGAGGGGTGAGATGTTGATCAGCCTGCAAATCACCCACCCAAACAAGCAGTGGAGGGAGGCTTCGGCAGACTACGCTGGATGCAGCGTGTGGGAGAAGTAGATAAACAAAAGCAAAACAAGCAATCAAATGCCATAGCGAAGTGGACACACTGCACGCTGTATTGGGGAAGATGTCGGTCTTTGGAACGTTCTTAAATTCGCCACGTAGTCACTTGCCAGAAAGTCCCCTTTCCGGTAGTCTTGTGCTTTCTCGTCCCTCTCCTCTCTCCTCCTATCACTTCCTGCAGGTTTTCTGGCTCTGGAGCTGTGGAGTCTGGATCTGTGGCTGCGGTACACCTGCTGCCCCCGTGTTCCTGCTCAGCGCCCTCTACTGCAACGACTATTGTTACTAGTCCTATTGTTATTATTGTTATTATAATCATTAACATTACGATTGTTATCATTAACACTACTATAAATATCTATTTTTCATTTAATCTATAGCAACATCACCTTTACTGTCTGTACCTCTTTGTGTGTATATTGTGTAGCCACCCCCCTTCACCTAACTCTGACAGGGACACTTGCTACTGAACATAGACTGTATATGCTGCTCCCCGATAAAAGATAAATGTTTCTGCTGATAACTGTTCAGAAAAAAAAACAACAAGAAAACAGATTTATATATGTTATGTTATAGGATGTTATGAAGATGCCTGTTATGATGTTGTGATCGTGGCTCTGGACTCTAACTTGTTTTGACAAGCTAGATAAAAGGTAATGCCCTGGCAGTGGCAAATAGCTTTGGTATTATATTTGATTACATTAAGGTTTAAGTTGAGATTTACAAGAAATATTTTATTGCTACTGTGTAAAGGGAATACTGCTGGTAAAAAGCACCTTATTTGTTCAAAGTGTTTGCAAATCACATGTTATTGCACTTTTGTGTATATAGCAGTACATTTAAATTAAAAGTGCGCAATACACTACTTGAGAATTCATTATTCAATTTTGCACATAACAATGCAATTAATTGCGATTAAAAATTTTAATCGTTTCCCAGCACTATTCTTTATATGCCAACACATGCAATACATACTCATCTTTGCAGTATGTTCAAACATTAGGATACTGAATTAAAGTTCATTTGTTTTTTTACTATTTCATATTTGTGGATATATAACATAATCCATAACATGACACAACAAAAAGGTAGAGCGTGTCATCCACTAATCGCAGGGTTGGTGGTTTGATCCTTGGCTCCTCTTGTCCATGTTATCTGTCCTTGAACAAGAAACTAAACCCCAGTTGCTCCTCATGGTTAGACCAGTACATTCCATTGTAGCTTGCTACAATCGGTGTAAATGAGAAGCAAATTTTTAAGCGCTTTGGATAAAAGCTCTATTATAATCCAGTCCATATGTTATCAATTGCTCAGTACGTAAAGTAGCTTGTGACTAAGCTAAGCTCTAACCTGTTGCAAAGTATTCACATGCTGTGTTCCAATGGGTGTGTTTGTGAGAAGACAAGGGTGGTTTGAAAAGCACAATATAATTTCTGCCACCTCTCCCTTCCCTGTGCTGTTGCCTGTGGTTCCAGTTTAAGATGGAGTGTCAAGTGGTGGAGGGTGACTGATGGAGAATGTGGGCATTAACATGCTGAGGCCACAGGAGACGTGGCACTGAAAGCATTAATGGAGTGACTGTTTCTGAGAAAAGGAGGGCTGATGTGATTGGGATGTGTGCCGGGGGAATCATTCTGCAGGAGCTAACCATGCAGGCTGTATAACTGCCCTTATAACACATTTAAATGTATTTGAGAGATAAATTGGGTGGCCTTTGCAATGGCAGTGAGTGAAGGGCTCATACGCAGAGATATGCAGTCACCATCTATGACAAAACCCCCCCATCCCTCAAGCTTCTCTTCATTTATCACACAAACACGCACCCTCAGTGTTTGAGTGACTATTCACTGGTTAAAACGTACAACGCACCCAAGTACCCTCAAGAAAGAAAAGGTGGGGAGGAGGGTAGAATGTGGGGGAGGGGGAGCAGCAGAGATATCACATCCCCGTGCGTGCGACGGCAGTGTTGTGCGGAATAGGACAAAGAAAGGTGGAGAGTGGAACAAAGGGAGCAAGGGATGGATATGTGGAGAACAGGATGCACGAAGGATGCTAGAGGCTGAGGATGTAAAACCAAAAAGGGAGGGAGAGATGGTGTATGCTGCTTTGAAGTTCAAATTACAAAAATAACAAAAATTTTTCACCTCTTGCAGTATCTAGCCATGCAGGTGCATGCAAATATATTAAGCTGAGATTTATGCTGAGGCAAATAGAATTTTGTTTTTGTTTACTCACACATAGTACTTGCAGGATTGAACGCATCACTTGGATTTCCCCTGCCATCATTTTTAACATTACAACACCATGAATTGTGATGGAAAGTGTGCAGAAATGGCTCTAAAACACTGAACACCTGAACACTCTGTCAACAGTGAAACAGTGTGGTTTATCCAGAGCAACAGCAACACTGGAGAGACCCATTGCTGCTGAATTTTTAGTCGTTCTGTCAGTCTGTTGACCAGTTGTTTTTTTGTGAAATAGTCGATGGATTGCCATGAAATTCAGATATTCATGTTCCCCAGAGGATGAATTGTAATAACTTTCGCGATCCCATAATTTTTACTCTAGCTCCATCATCAGGTCAAAATTTTTGTGTCAGAGCATTTGATTTATTGATTGTTGTAGAGATGTAAAGATTTCAATGAATGTAACAAAAATACTTCTGAAATAAATTGCCTACCCAGGTTTAATTAACTATAAACATAAATATTATACCTGCTTAACATCAGCATGTTAGCATAGTCATTGCCACAGAGATTCTAGCATGGCTGTAGACTCTTCCGTACCATGCCTGAGCATGTTTAACCCCCAAAGTCCGGTTTGTTTGACCAGTGTGATCGCTCCGTGCTGTGCCCGGGCATGGTACGCTTAACCATTCTCCGGCTCGGATCGTTGGCGCAGTGTGAGAGCAGGCCAGCGGGGGAGTGGGGAGGGGAATCGTGCTCGGCCACGGTACAAGGCAACTGGACCTAGTGTGAGTACGCCCTTAGTCATGTTTAAATGCTTTTTAAACTTTTCAGTGCTTTGAGCAGAAATCTTATGTGTAAGATGGCTACATACCATTGGCTAAATAACATTAGTAAGTGAGGAAATGTGAGATTTGTGTAACTTGACTTGAGACAGAAAGGAAAGGATGGGAGGCAGACTTCTGGTCACCACTAAAAACATAGTTGGTCATTTCCAACACTGTTCTTTCACCAATTCTCTCTTCTTCGCTGCTGTTTCTTGTTCTCTTGGTCTACTATGTATGCTGCTGCTCATTGCCCCAGGCCTGTCCCTGTCAATTAGCCTAAGACTTCAACTACCTCTAATCCATTCTCAGGACGAAACCCACTCGGGGATTGTGGTCTGCAAACAGGGCTTTTTTCCAACAAGAGGGTCAGGGCTTTGTTCCAACACTTGTATCTGACATGAAAAAAAGATGATATTGTTTCTTTGATTGACTCAAACATTTTACGTATTGATTTTTCAAGGTTTAATCACGCTGCTCTGTGCCAAGGTCGGCTTCCTGTTTCATTGCCCTGAACAAAGTACAGTTGCTGCGTGCAGAGAGAAACAGCTAATGCAGCAATCTTTTCTTATCCATCAATGAAGGAAACATGGACGAGTTGACCCCCGTCTGCACCCCCACCACATCCTGTACTGTCTTTTTCTTGTTTTTTCTCCCCTCCTCTCTCTATCTGTTTAATCACACAAAGCCATATGGATGCACAGTGTGTTGTATTAATTAGACCCCAGGGCGTGGCCATACACCGGGGACACCGAATGACTCTGTTAGTTGCTGTGTTGGGAGCAGGAATCTATTTCCCGGCATCAACTGGGAGGATGGAGATAGGTGAGCTGAGGATGAAAATATATTTTCTGCTGCTAAGATGGAAACCTGTGTTTTCAAAGAGCACCATCTGGCATCAGATCAGCTTTGTTATCATGCTGATTGTGGCAACAGAAGAGAAAGTTCTCACAAGACAGGAATTAAAGTGATATTGAACATTACATGATAGATTTAGATGAAAATTAAGTTGACAAACTAATGTAGATTTATCTATTAGCCAAAGTTAACTAAATTGAATCCAGATTAATTTGTTTTTACTCTATAGTTGGATGTTTGCCCACTAAATTGATTATATCAACTTCAGCCATAATCAAATTAGTCTTGATGCAAAAAAGGTATTGTTATTATGTATCATTGTGGGGTGGGTGGTTGTACCGTATTTTTTTGTTCTTCTTCTTGTTCTATGTTTTGATTGTGTGAAAAGGCTTTGGTTAGCTTGTGTTTCTGAAATCAAAATTATGTGGTCAAATTGCACCACTTCTCTGTTTGAAAGATTTGTGGTTAAATGGATTAAACAATAAAAGCACTTTATTTTATGGATGCACAGTTTCCTAATAACGTCCTAGAAAGACATTTAACTCAACCTATTGGAAAGATTCCTGGAAAGGACAATGTCATTTGGTGATAAATATAGTAGAAAATTGAGAAAGCGTTCAAAGTAATTGCCTTTCGTTCAGAGAAAAGCAGTTCAGACAAACATAGAAAAGTCTTTATGTGTAGTCAAGGCAAGGCACAAGAGTTTTCCATCAACCTTTCTGTTCAGGTTGTAAAGCCCTTTGAGGCATGTTTGTGATAAATAAAAATTACTTGATTTGTCAAAATACATTTTTTTGGTTTAAAGGAGTCATGTGTAGTTTTCAGTGGCCTCTAGTGGTGCAGTTTTAGATTGCAACCATTACATTCCCAAGCGTGTGCTCATGCACCATTTTTTTGCATTATTGAATAATGTACTGTATGTGGGTCACTTAAGTTACAGCGACTGAAACCGGCAAAGAAGCTGTGAAGCTGTTCTCCTGAGTATCGGTAAAATGACAATAAATCTAGATTAAACTTTATGAAGCAAACAAGGTCATATCCACTGAAATCTAGCTGGCTTTCCCTTCTTTGCATCATTACTGGTTTTAGAAACAAACCGTCCCACATTGGCTTTGTACCATTTAGGGGTGACCCCCAATAGTCGAAGAGTCTGTGATTCGATAGGAGGAGCCTGATTTGACTCCCAATCTCAGTCAGATCTTTGCAGAGCCCTTATGAAACGAGGATCATACCATTTTGACAACATGGGGTGCTCAATGTCAGATTTTTCTCCCAAAAAGTTAATATACAGCCTATTCTGATATAAATATGAACATATAATGTTGTAAATAAAACTAAGAAACCTTAGAAATAACACTTAGAAACCAAGCCAGAGCACTGTGAGCTTCTATTCTCCATCAGGTTGCACCAACACACTTGGCCGATTGCGTTTTCTAGAGGGTTTTCATAATTACCTGTTTGGCCATTACCTAATACATGTTCTTCCAAGTACATCAAGCACTGTACAATAATGCTGAAAGACAGCTCAGATTATTTCAGCTCCTGAAGTGAGGAGGTTTTTTTGCTCCCCTTCGAGGGAACTCGAACTGCGTCGGTGACGACACTATGGGAACGCCTCTGGGCGTGGCAGGGCTGAACATGAATGAAACTACTCCAATCCTATTGCCGTTGCTAGAACGGTAGCGTGTGACGGCATAACTGGAGGCGTATATAAGCACACACAGGACACATTAGCCTTTTTCTATTCAGCAGGCACTCTGGCATGTTTGCAGACCAAAGCTACAGCAAAAACCGAAGAAGCTCTTACCTGGAAGAAAGTCAGATGGCAAACAGAGAGATGGCTGTTGAACGATTCAGGCGGTGTGTTTTTCCATGCCCGCGCTACATCCCAGCTGGGGAGACTCATGCCCTGTGTTTTCCTGTCTGGGGATGCCGCATGCCCAGGCAGCTCTCGAGGGGGCTGCTTGCGGCCATTGCGAGGCCCTGCCCCTGAAGGTGCTGAGGTCCTGTGCGGCTACATCTCCGAGGGCATCGGGACTGCCGAGGTTTTTTCCCGTTCCTCGTCTGCTGACTCCGCCTCCTGTCTTCCCCGTTCAGGAGTCCGTTTCTCGGCTTCTCCCGCCCGAGGTGTCATCAGCAGGTTTCAGCACGCTGAAACGCAGGGAGACGGCTGAAGAGAGACGAGCTCAGCCCTCGTCTAGCTCCTACCGCCGGAGCCAGAAGCGAAGCGTCGCTTCCCGTAAGCCCCCATCAACAACCGGGAAGCGAGGCGGTGCTCTCGCTCACAGCCCCCCGAGAGGCTGACCGAGGTCCCCTCCCTTGTGGCGGGTCAGGCAACAGGCGCTGTGGTCCCTGAACCAATCTCTGAGGAGATTCAGGTTCAGGATGCTCACCATCCCCGCCATCATCAGTCACATCCAATCCGAGGATTGGTTTGTCACGATAGATCTACGAGACGCATATTTCCACATCTCCATCCGGAGATGGAAGTTCCTGAGGTTCGCCTTCGGGGGCGTGGCGTACCAGTATCGGGTTCTTCCGTTCGGCCTAGCACTCTCTCCTCGCACGTTCACCAAATGCATGGCTGCAGCTCTGGCCCCGCTGAGGCTCCAGGGCATCCGCATATTAAATTACATCGAGGACTGGCTCAACTTGGCTCAGTCTTGTGAATTAGCGGTTCGGCATCGAGATGTCGTTCTCGCCCACCTTCAGAGTTTGGGGCTGCGGCTCAACGCGAAGAGCATGCTGACGCCCACCCAACGGACTACGTTCCTAGGGGTGGTGTGGGACTCGACGACGATGCGGGCCCACCTGTCGCCTGCACGCGTCGGGTCCATTTTGTCCTCGGTGACCAGAGTGAAGCTAGGCCGCACCATCACTGTGAAACACTTTCAGAGGGTGTTGGGTCTCATGGTCACATGAGAGCCCTGCAGTGGTGGTTAAAATCCAAGGAATTCTCCCCGAGGGGAAATCCGTTCTGTCTGATACGGGTTACGAGCAGGTGCCTTCGTTCCCTGTCAGTATGGAGGAAGCCTTGGTTCCTGTCCCAGTGTCCCGTGTTGGGAGCATCATGTCGCCAGACAATTATTTCGACAGACGCCTCACTCACGGGGTGGGGTGCGGTCATGGACGGCCGCTTTGCGAGAGGCTCCTGGCAGAAGCATCATTTCTCTTGGCACATAAATTGCCTGGAAATGTTGGCGGTTTTCAGAGTTCTGAGGAGTTTTTTGCCCACTCTCCGCGGTTGCCACGTCCTTGTCATGACCGACAACACGGCGGTGGTGGCCTATTTGAATCACCAGGGGAGTCTGCGTTCACGCCCGTTATGCAAACTGGCACATCAGATCCTCCTGTGGTCCCGGCAGAGACTGCTGTCCCTCAGAGCGACATACGTCCCTGGGACCCAGAATCAGGGAGCAGACCTGCTGTCAAGACAAGGGCTGAGGCCCGGGGAATGGAGACTCCACCCCCAGGTGGTGGAGTTATTATGCGAAAGGTTCGGCCCCATAGACGTGGACTTGTTTGCGTCTCGAGAGACTACGCACTGTCCCCTGTGGTTCTCCCTCTCACCCCCAGCCCCGCTAGGGCTGGATGCCATGGTGCAGACGTGGCCAAGGCTGCGCCTGTATGCCTTCCCCCAGTCGCTCTGCTCCAGGGGGTTCTGGAGCAGGTCCGTCAGGACGGTGTCAGTCTACTGCTGGTAGCCCCGTTTCTGCTCTGCCTGGTCAGAGCACTGAGTATTTACACTCTGAGGTCCTCCCGGTGGAGGAAAGCAGAACAGTTGCTGGTGTGTTTCGGGTCCCCCAAGGCTGGGCTCCCCGCTTCTAAACACACCATCAGCAACTGGATTATTCAGACTATTTCCCTGGCCTATCAGGTGCGCGGGTTACCTTCACCTATGGCCGTAAGGGCGCACTCTACTCGAGGCATGGCGGCCTCTAGGGCCCTCCTCGTAGGGGCTTCGCTCCAGGATTTGTGTGAGGCAGCTGGCTGGGCCACTCCTCACACTTTCATCCGGTGTTACAGTCTGGACCTTCCTTCTGCACCCGGCACCTGTGCGCTCTCCTCCTAGTCGTGCCGTCAGGTTCTGCACGCTGGGGGCAGGCGGGGTTTCGGTGCGGCCTAAGTGGATATTCTCGTTCCCATAGTGTCGTCATCGACGCAGTTCGAGTTCCCTCGAAGGGGAACATCTTGGGTTACGTATGTAACCCTTGTTCCCCGAGAAGGGGAACGAGACACTGCGTCGGTCCGCCACACCTCACCCCGCCTGGAGTGCCTTGCTTCATAGAAAAGGGCTAATGTGTCCTGTGTGCCGGCGTGCTTATATACGCCTCCAGTTATGCCGACACTACCATTCTAGCAACGCCAATAGGATTGGAGTAGTTTCATTCATGTTCAGCCCTGCCACGCCCAGAGGCGTTCCCATAGTGTCGTCACCGACGCAGTGTCTCATTCCCCTTCTCGGGGAACAAGGGTTACATACGTAACCCGAGAAGTTTTGTAAGCATGAGAGATCCATTTTTTTCTGCAGATTATATAAGCCTGGCTGCCTGAGCCCTAGAAGGGTTAAAGAGTGCACTCACTGGGGAATAAATCAGGCGAAGGCTGCTGTTGGTGTGTGTGTGTGTGTGTGTGTGTGTGTTTGAAACGAGAGAATGAGGTGGAGAAAGAGAAAAACGCATCACAAAGTGAGGAAGCCTAAGTTCAGTTAAGCTTCATCCATCCTTCATCAGGCCACTGCAGAAAACAGCACTAACAAGAAAACAAAGGACTAAAAGTTTACATATCGAGCTATTTCCATGTAGAAAGAAAAGAAAGAAATAAAACTGTCAGCAGTGTCTGGTTAGCTGGTCCTTTCTAAAGATGCTGACCTTGCTCCTTGTGTGGACCGACCATCTGTATTTGCCCAAACTCTTAAGTGTTGTGAATTCCTGAGTCTCACACGTGGCTCCCACTGAGGGACCGCAGACCTGGGTGGGCTTCAGGTCCAGTTGCTTGGCTGGCGAGGTGGACCACTGGAACTAAGGGGCCAATGGAGGGAGTAGGGGGGCCTAAATGGAGAGCTGGTGGGGGTGAGGTCAGCTTAAAGGGTCATGGGGAAAGGGGCAGATACGGGTCAGTGTTTGCCCAGCTGTCCCCTGGGCAGTTGAAAAGGAAGTTTCTGGTTGGGTTGGTGGAGAAGGCTGTGACGTGTTATTCAGGAAATGCATTAACTGTGGCCAGAGGTGACTGAACATAGTCAGGGAGTGGTTTAAATCCTCCCTGGCTGTGTTATGTTTATATGTTATGTTAACATTCATTCCATTCATTTGGAGTCGTGTTTCTGACCACCTGATGAATGTAAGTCCAAATATTCACTCTTTTTTAGCTCTGATTTGGTCTGAACCTTAGCTGCTAAATGCTTCACTGTGTTCAATAGCTAGTTGCTAACTGTGTATGTCTGCTGTTGGTTGCTAGCAGGTAGTGTATGTCAGGTTTTTATACTAAAATCAACGCTATGAGAGTGGTACAAGTGTAGTAAACAGAAAGGTTTAGGGCCAGAAAAACAAAACAATGAGCTGAGATAAAATGGTCTGACGTCTTGTCACTGTGTGTGCTGCAGCTCCGTGTGTTTCTCCACCAGTGTTTATGTGGCCGTGCTTGTGTGTGATAGTGATGCAGATTATGGAAATAAAGGCTGGACTATAATCATGCTTTTTCCAGGCAGTTCAGCAGTATTTTATGTGGAAGATTTAATATTCCATCTACATATAACCTAGGGTCAAAGATCTACTTACTACCTTCCAGTAGCAATTCAAACGAGAATGAGGACCATACGATCTGTTTAAATATGTGGACCACTGAGCTTAGATTATGTTTTTACTTATATAGTTATTTAAGTAAGTAAAATTAGCACCAACTTGACCAGCAACAATATTAAACTGCTGCATGACAGAGATGCAAGAGTCCAAGTTAAGTCAGAAGTCACTCATGGTTATAGTGAGTGTTGTATTACACGCTGCACTCAATCCAGGTTGCTTAACACTGCATAGCTATAAGGAATTCTGTAACTATAAACTTTTTTTTATTGACAGAGCACAACCATGTAATGTGCAAATTAATAACAGCTTATAAACTACTATAAGTCAACCCCCCCCCCCCCCCCCCAGACTCTCAAACCAGTGTGACATTGACAACTAAATAAAACTGTAGCGTTACACAATCAACAATAACTGTAACCTGTTTGCAGCCACCATTTAATAATTAACGTGATGGCAGCCAGCGGGACATAAATGATTACATTAATCGACTATCACAAACTCAGCACACAGCACACTCATTCATCTTTTCATAATGAATAACAGTCGGAGTTAACCTCCCGTAGATCGTAGCTAAAGCAAGAAGCAAGCTAACGTTAGATCACCAATGCCGAGCTAAACATGTTTACTGACTACAGGTAACTAACTTATTTTGCGTCCAACGCTTCTTTGTTTGGGTCTTGTATGAAGTTTTAAAGCCAAAGTTTATGATGAATGGCACAGCAGCTGCCGGTGTTTGTTGTCACGTGTGTCTGCTGCGTGCAGCAGATATGTTGAGTTAGGTAGGCAGTTTAGGTAATGCAGGGAGAGGAATAGCAGCAAGCTCATCAGACATTAAAAAATAAACACTGTTCACAAGTCCCACACCTCAAGTCCAAGTCAAGTCTGAAGTATTTTGAGGACGAGTCTCAAGTCAAGTCTGATGTCACTGTGTGTGCGACATAAGTGCGACTTGAGTCCGAATCTCAAACCCGAGTCCCCATCTCTGCTGCATGATAAAGTTGATAATATGTCAAGGTTGCGTTTACAGCTTGTTGTGCTGCCCCTAAGTGGCCCAAAAAGTTTTTTAACGCGCTAACGTCTATTCCTTTATCAATACTTTTGTTGTTGTCAGGAGTGTGTCACATTTGAATTCTGTTGTCTCTGGTTCACCTTGAAGTTGCAGTTGCATTGTAGTAAGATTAATTGTTTGGATGTGCACCAACAGTTTATGGAGGTATTAGCTTGTGGTGATACAATCTGAAAAACCCAGTGGTTGCTTATTTTTTGTCCATTGGCTTAATATGTTGTCACTTATTTTCACTGCTCGGATATTATTCCTCCAAACATCTGCGGCCACTATAATCCTCTCAAAGTTACTCTCCCTTAATCTCCAGCCTTCTCTTCCTCTCAGGAGTCTCAGGAGAATTCATTTCCACAGCTTCATCTGCCTTTTTCCAAATCCTTTGAAACAAGCATGCTACATATAGATCCTTAATCTTGTATCAAACAACGACCACATTTATTAGATTTGTTAGATTTTGATTGTTTGACCTGTATGTCATAGTTTAAACTGAAATCCGGTATGCAAATTAAATGCAGTTCAGCAAATGGACATATCCCACACAACTTTAAATTTATATATTTCACATCCATTTGTTTAGTATCTACCACTGAAGTATGAACAGTATCAGAGCTCCTATTTTAATCCTCTTGGATCAAGGCTCAGCCCTGAAAGCAACAATAGGCAAGTATTTTTAATGTATACAAGGTCTTTGATTGAAGCTTTAGGACCATAAACATACCAATATAGAGCTTCTGAGCTTGTGTTATTGACAACAGAAGCATATAAAAATGAAGGCCGGCCTAAGGGTCCACTTTAATCCCGTTGTTCTCCTAGATTGGATCAAGTGGAATGATTGCATTGCTCTCAAATTGCATCATCACCCACAGGATGAAGGATAGTCGGCCTAATGGATGAACCTACTTTTGTGCTGAAACACAGGACCCATTTCCAAGCTCCATGGGCTAAACAGTCAGGTTAGGGTAGAGAGATGGGTGGATGGGTGTATGGTGGGGTCACAGGTAGAGGTCATTGTGGTTGCTGGTTTGTCTTATCAAATTAGTGGTCTGGTGTGGAGGGGAGTTTAAGGTCAGGGTGGCTGCTGCTGCTACCCCAACACCCCAGGCCGCCCAACACCACCACCACTATGTTCTTCATGGTCAATGTCCGTCTTCACCATTGACAGCTCACTCAATAACCATTACTCTCAACTGGACATGAAGTGGGTGGACCTTGCTTGGCCGCTAATCGTAAGATCAATAGGTGACCATAAAATACCAGTGAGCTCACTAGAGGGATCTATTAGTATAAAGAGTGTAATGCTAACTGAATCACAGTACATAATGCTATTAAGAGGGCAGCGAATGCAAAAATAACACATACTGTTATTGGCATATATACTATATGCTTAATGATCATTTTTATACAAAATTTAACAAATTTAAAACTGCATTTTTGTCAGAAATTCATTTTCGGGCTCCATGTTATTATAAATCATTGCATCCGACTAGCTAGCCTTTGTCCCATCACTGCAGCCATTACAGAGAGCCTTTACAATGGCCTTGTCTTTGTTGTCTCAGCCTATAGGCACAATGCTATTGCTCTGCATGCTTGGGAATGTATGGATGACGAAACACACACACACAAAATGTGGAAACACATGTGGAAAAGCATTGCCACCTGATGGTCAGATGTAGTCACTACAGATGATGATTGAGTTCACCTCAAGTGTACCAGATGATGCCCGCTTAAAAAAACTAAAAAATACTGTTACTGAAATGTCCATAGCTCCCACAATGAAAATGTCCACACTGGCTGGAAATGTCCACACACTGTCACAATCCAGGGTTATAAGTGAGTGTAGTTCAGACAAGCTGCGCATTAAGTCACACTTAGCAAGGGGGGCACATAATGAACAAATTTGCTAATGAGTCAGTTTGCTTTCTGATATAATTAGTAAAGGGACCTCAGATCTTAAGAAATGTACAGTATGTGTCAGATGAGGAGTACTTATCTTCTTAAAACAAAGGGGGAGGCAGATTTCCATTTTCTCAAAAATAACCCTTTTAGCTATAAGCATTCACAACATTAAAGCCTGCTGGTTGCCATGTGGCAGTTTAGGGACCTTTCAGAATAACCCAAAACAGCAATGCACAATCAGTGTAACCGTAATGTTCTGTTTGGGGTCCTGGCCCTCTTGGAGCACACAGTAAAACATACTTAACATTATACTTACATGACTTTTCCTAATCTTAAGAGATTTGCATATAAACGTGATTTTGAACTGATGACTTGTTTCAGATGCATTAATTCTGTTTGGGTTTTCAGAAACCAAAGCTGTAAAGTGTGGTTAGACATTGACTGACTTTATTTGCAGTTGGAGTTGACTGCACTTTTTATGCAGCACTACCCCAAATAAATCTATAAGTTTTTGTTATTGGGGCTTTAGAGGTCTCTGGGATCTAATTGATTCCAAACATAATCAATGTCACTATGTAGGATAAGATATTGTCCATGTCTTTGTCTGTGAATTACATTTTGGTAAACAAAAGAGAAATTTGTTCATGTATATAACATATAAAACAATATTTCCATATTTGGTGTAACAACAGTGCTTTATGCTCACTTTCATTAATGTGCAAGTTCAGATTGTTTGGGTTTTTAATGTCAATTGGGGGTGGCAGAAAAAAAGTTATCAGTTTATTTGACAAACTTGTTAGCAAACATTTGCTTATTTACATATCCAGCAGTTACGAGGCAACAGTAGAATTAATTTGGAGTGGTGTTTGTTTGCACCTAATGAGTAGAAGTCCAATATTCACTATATTCAGTTCTGTTTTTGGTCTCCACCATCTTAGGTGCTAAACGCTACACTATTCACTAGTTAGTTGCTAACTGTTTCTGTCTGACTGTCTATCATTTGGTGATTTTAGAGTTTTATTACTGAAAATAGTTGCCTGCTTTGGCCATACACAATGCTAATGTAAGAGAGAATTAGAACAGGAAAGTTGTGAGTTGGACAGCAAAACAATGAGCTGAAACTCACTATAAAGCTCCATAAAGCCGGGTGGAGCTGCAGCAGAATTGTTTTCACATTCTCATTTGATGCATTTGATTATGAAATGTAATTCAAATTGCAATTATTATCATTTATACATACATACATATTATCATTTTACACATTAAGCAATGGGCTCTGTGGGACCCAAACAATATCACCTATTTTATATTTAACAAGCCCTATGTATATAATGTTCTCCATCTTTGGCAGTTTGGTGTTGTGGCATGCAACGGTATCATCCATGCAGTAGAAATGTGATCCTTCACTGGGGTGTATATGTGTGCATGCATGTGTTTTTATGCTTGTGTGTGTGTACTGAACCCCAGAGGAAGGGAGCATCCGGGTCTCTGATTGACTGTCTTGCTGAGTATTGCTGTTGAGGGTGCAGTTTCTTTACTATGTCAATACAAAACAGACCTGCATCTCACTGACTAGATGGACAGCACACACACACACACACACACACACACACACACACGCACAGGGACCAATTGCAACAAAACATAAACCCTCGGAGAGCAATCAGTCATCCAGTCCTGCATATTGCTGTGTACAGTAAACCAAGTAGCAATAAGGCTGTCAGTGAGACACTCGCTTTTCACTTAACATTGCATATGTCTTTGTCACAACAGTTAATACCCCTCCAGCTTCCTCTTCTGCTCGCAGTGTACAGCGTCTCACCTGTGCTTTGAGGGGCTCAGTTCAGACGTATGTGTCCAGATGCTCCAATCAAGATCCAATCAATATCTGAGGATTTGTCGACATTCCCTGCAGAAGCTGCATCCGCTGACTTAACCCTTATACCTGTAGCCTGTAGATGAGTCTTCAGAGATACACCATGAACCGACCCTGTGTAGTTATTGATTTGGTGCTAATGTGGTTTAGAGCACTACTGTAACATTGGTTTGGTGCGCACACAGCAGTGGTTTTCTTGTGGTGGAGTGGCTAAAATTTCAGTATCATGAAGATATTTAAATTTAGCCTAGGATTTATCACTGTGTTATATGATTCTGCTTATTGCATTTGATGTAAATTCAGCAGCTATAAAAAGACACCATGAAAGTGAATTGTGGAAACAGCAATCAAGTAAACTTGTGTTCTCTCCTCTCCAAGTTTGATCTAAGCAAATACCAGTAGCCAAATGTTAAGTTAATATGCTAGCTCCCTCTGGTCTGTCTGTCTTGCTAACCTAGCAGAGCAGCACATTTTTTGGTCTGTATGCTTACCAGCCTGACAAAAGTGAGAGTGAAACACAACTATTTATTTGTTTGCCAATGGGCAATGGTGTTTATAAACTGCCGCTTGGAAAAGACAGATAGATCTGTAGAGGTCTACTTATTCTGCCTCCGACAAATGGAGAAAACTGTTCAAGGTTGTAGTGGGAGCACTGTGTGCTAGTCTAAGTTATGTAACATTAACCTTACAATCATTTTTAATAGTTTGAATATTTTTTTCTGTAACAATTGAAATGGTTATTCCCATGGTTAAATAAATGTATGTTGCGAACATCAGTAATATCTCCTAGTATCTTCATTCACTGTAGACATTCAGAATGCAATACTTAATGGTTTGCTGATACTGGCCAATACATACACACACCAACATGTGAATAAGGGGAGTACTGGCACTTATTATTGCCTCAGGCAGCAGCCACGATTGGCCTTTGTCTTTTTATCAAAGAACCAGATCTTTTCTAACGCAGTTGTTAATCTTTCACACTGATGAGAACAGCTCCAGCTGTGAGTCGCAAAATTGCCTCTGGGAAAAATTAATGAGGCTATTCTTCCAGAACTACAGGTGACTGAAATAGTTCATCCCACAACTCCATTGTAAAAACCAAAAAAAAATCACATTCATACTTTATAGAGTTACATGTGGCTGTGAATCATCTTTGCATTTCAGAAGGACAGAAGCAGGATGTAAACATGAAGCTCTCTAAACTTGTTGTATTGTAGTTCTTCTCCAGTTTGTCCTTTTTCTGTTGTTTGTCCCTTAGAAATGGTCCCCTCCTGTACCCCCTGCTCTCTATCTCACTGTGAGGGACATTAAGGTCAATATGAGTGTATACAGTATAGTGTATTCCATATATCCATATTCACCTCCTCTCCCTCTCTCAGTCACACACATGGGTATGGCAATAAAATCACACAAGAAACCTTCTCAGTTCCTCTGTTGCACTGAAAAAGTCAGCTGCTGTGAGCAATTTAATGAAGGCATAAACAAACATGTATGCACAAATGCAATTAAGCATACAGTACATGTCCGTGTTTGTGTGCAATCAGAAAAGTGGAAGATTTTTAATAATGAGCCTATGAATACGTTGAGGTGTGCTACAAAGAGCAATGGTCCCTCCACTCACATCAGTTACAATCACACTGAAGGTCCTCCACCATGATTATGATAACACCTATAATGTACACACACCTTGAATAATCCATTATGCATAACATCAGCAGCACTGTTCATATGGAAATGGAAAGGCAGGACAATTCAAAGCTTCCTCTGTTCAATTATTCTTGTTAATTTTCAGTGTGCATAATTGCACACGCTGCTACAACGGCGAACAAAGAGCAGCAGGTCCATCCACATTCAAATGTCCAAAGCATTTTAACTTTCCATCCAAAATGTTGAATGATTTAAGTCATGTGAGTACAAATAATGTCACAGCAAACTGTGCTGGCAATTGTGTTCTATGCAGTGTGTTAAAAGCACTGTGCCACATATTTTAGATATATTTTATTAATTTATCTCTGGAGGACTGTGTGTCCGCTCCCTTAAATCGCACACGCTGTCTTACTTCTGTTGACCTCATCATCTCAATGTTTGCTCTCCCTTCCTCCCCCTCCACTTAATTTTCTGCTGCTTCTCATGTCTCTGCCCCCTCTCTCCCTGTCATCAAATGCACTTATGGAAATACGTGGACAGTTTTGATTAAAAAAAGAGGATTGTCGCATGCAGTCGAATGTCCTAGATGTGGATTTGTTGCCCACTGTTTTAGATCACATCACTGTTTGTCTGGGCTGAGGACAGTTCCCACCATATCACACAGTCCTCCAGCCTTCCAGCTTTAATATGAGAAATGTGCTGATGTTTGCCCACCCCTGTAGTGTTTTAAAAATTAGCATTTCAATAGCCGATGTGCCGCATGAAGTTTCTGGAGAGATAATGACTGTCAAGCACATGGCAATAAAGCTGAATGGGGTACTCTTCCTATTCTGGTTTTTCTCTCAGGTTTTGAATAGAGATTACACAGCTGGAGACACATCCAGGGATTGTCTGCTGTTGTTTAGTATGTATGAGCATTCATAATTACCAAGTCTTCAATTAGTCTGTAATGTGTCACAGTCAGGCTGGGATTTTTTTTAAATATGCCTGAGGAATGAACCAAGTGTGTGTGCGTGTGCAGACAGCTCCACTGTTCTCGGAGACCATCCTCCATCCTTGACACCTCCATCACCGACAGCGAAGAATCTACATAACGTCTCCTGGTAATTACATTTATACACAAATTATTTGTTTTGCCTGATACGTTTTGAAAGAAACATAAATGCTTCCAGGCTGATGTTCAGTGGCAATGTTTTTCGTCTGTCGTCTGTGCAAGCAGCTTATTAAGACCCATATTTACATTTATTGTTAGGTCTTGTCCTCTAGTGGTCATAGAATTATAATTATTATTAAACCCTAGGACCATCACCCAGGAGACCACTGTTCGGGTCCTATATGAAACCAAAAGTCAATGTGGATTTATTTTAACTTTAGTAAAGTCACATGACTTACTTACATAATTTAACCTACATATGTAACATACTTGTTTTAGCCCAAAATGTGATTTTTTTCCTAAGCCTAACCAAATAGTTTGGGTGCCTAAACCTAATCAGACTGCCATTGCTTTGTAAGTCACATGACAGAAAATCTTCTACGCTTGTCACTGGTATTCTCCAATGATCATATATGTCACAACTGTCATACCAGTATGTGTTGTTTTGGGAGTCATTAGCAAATTAACTATTCTGTTGTTTAAGTATGAGGACATGGGTTAGACAACAAATTACACTTTGGCCAAGGTTGGTGAAAGATGGCTGTTTTGGGTGAATGTTAAGAAAGTAAACATGTACCGGACATGTTTACTTTCTTCTGCTTCAAGTCATTGTTGAATTTACAAATATTTAATGAAGACCACAAGCTTTTTCATTTTTATCTAAACTAAGTGCTTTAAGTGTTTATGCATAACAACAATAAACACTAACCATGCATCAGCTGCTATGAGTGGATGAGTAGAAGAGATGAAAACAGTGGGGACTCCATTTACCTCCTGTAACAAAATAATGTGTTGTTTTTACACATTGGTTTTTGTACAGAACAAACAAGATATAATTTATTTAGTGAGCTTTAGCGGTGCTGGAAGGTGGATTTTGTTCGTGTTTGACAGGCTAGCTGTCTCCGCATTTCTAGTCCTTATGCTAAGCTAACCGACTTAGCTTCATGTTTACAGTACAGGCATGTGAGTGGAATCGATTTCAAACCTTTCCTTTAAAAATATTTCCTAATTATGTTTTAGAGTAATTATGTAATTCAGGTGGCATTATGTTTCCCAAAATGCATTTGCTGTTTCAAATTGATAGTATGTAAATGTAGTTTCTAGGAGACAGGGTTGCCATACAAGGCCTCCAAATGGAGAAACTGGGATTTAGTTGTGCACTTCACTCTCACATGCTTACAATTGTAATTGAAAATGAATAGTGCTTGTGTGAACAGGAGAGGTGAGGAAAGCGCACAACATTGGAGGAGCAGAGTGGAGCGTGGCAGTCAGGTTATTATTGTCTGTCGAAGGGCTGCTGAAGGTCACAGCATGACTGAGCAACAGATCTGTTCTCCCTCTTCTCTCGCTCCATCCCTCCCCTCCCCCACCTCAAAACAATGTCATTTAGGCTCATGCATCCCTTCCGATGGACTAGCTGTCCCCTCCTGACTACCATCAAACGGTTGAGCTGCTGCCTATGAACAGGACACCGCTCGGATCAATTCACCTTCTGCCCTTCATCTGAACCACTCAGACACTAATCAAAGAAGAGGAGGAGCCTCGTCATCAAGCACTGTACAGAATCTGGTATATTTTATGAGACGCTCAGCCCCCCAAGTGTCATTTATCAAATAATGGCATTGGAGAATTTAATATGACTTCTCCGAATATGAAACACAAACATTGCACTCTCTTTTAATGAGGTGCCAGGGATATTCTTTAATGTATGCTGCTTTAATGGTGTGCCTGGGACCAATTACACTGTCACTGTCACAGCCCATCATTCACTCATCATTTTTTAGTCTCATCAAATTCACTTAGGATCTTGATAAAAACGGCTATCATTGTCAATTTACAGTCTCATTCTTTTTAAAACAAGATTATTTCTGAGCTATAAAACTGATACAATTTTTTTTTCTCCCATTTTTCTCCAATTCTCCCATATTAAATAGCCCTTTCTGAGTGTGTGCATAGCCTCACAAAATCTTTATTCCCGGTTGTTTCTTCAAGGCCAGCAAAGGTCATTCTATCAGTCTCTAAGGTAATAAAGGAGGATCTTACAAACTGTGGTCTCTGACAATTGGAAATCCATGATGATTAATTGATCAGTACAGTCGAGGGACTATAACCTTGTCGTAGAATCAATTGACCCAGACCAGATAAGAACAGGAATTGACCAAACTAGTTTTGGCCGTTGACTGCTGAGTTGCAAAACCCACTTAAAATCAATGAGAAAAATTAAAAACCAACAAAACAATAGCGAAGGAGCCATACAGATTAATTATGTTCTCAATTTCCAAACTGTCTGTAATGACAGGTCAGTGATGATCCAAGTAATCATGGTACTTGCCTGACACATGCACCTGTGATGATGGACCGATTTATCCAGCTACACAGCCGGGAGGAATACTCTAATGTTCTGCCTGAGAGGAGGATCCATCTGAGGTGCCCTGCTGATGGATGGACAGATGGCCTGGATAACTGGGGCGAACAGATTGGAGGAGAGAGAATGAAGAAAAGACAGGGAACAAAAGGAAAGACAAGGAAAGGTAGAAAGGGAGAAGAAGGCCAAAAATAGAAAATTGAAGAAAGGAAATAAAAGACAAAGAAAAGAAAGTAAGAACAAGGGAGGAAATGAAAGGGAAGACATGGAAGTAAAGGAAAAGAAAGGAAAGAAAATTAAAAAAGTGGAAAGAAGGAAGGAAGGGAAAGACAAGGAACAAAAGAAAAGGAAATGCAAGAAGGGGGAGTGAAGACAGTAAAAGAAAGAAAGTGATGGAGAAAAGACATACCGACCAATGTGAAGAAGAACAATTGTGTCTGTTGACGCTGGTGGTTGATAGTCAAAGACCTTCCTTGGAACAAGGTGACTTTGAGGTGGGAAATAATATGAGTGAACGGTTAATTTATGAAAGGAGGCAATGTTATTTATATGGCACATTTCATTGTAAGGGATTTACATTAAAATTCATACAATAACATGTACAAATATGCACAGGAACACACATACACTTAAGCTGATGATACACAGGGCAAGTCTGACTATGTTTTGAACGGATAGTGGTGGTGCGGGGCGGGTGGCGGAGTGGTGGGGGAAGGGGATTACGGTAGTAATCTTTACTCATTACCATTGACGACAACGTTGCCCTGCACGATTGCTCTAAAAGTTGCTCTGTGTATCATCAGCTTTAGACACACAGAGTAAAGTACTAAAAGTAACCCAAATCACTAGGTCAAATTCTAGCCTAGCCGAGAGTACATTGGACACTTTTAATCAGGAATATATTGACACTAATGATTCTGGCCCTGGTATTACTGATTAAAACCAAATATTTTTCAGTTGTTTGTACAAGCCAGTCAAATTCAACCAACCACAAAAAATTACAATAAGCTGTGTACAACTGTGATGGCAATCTATGAACGTAGTACAGTTCAAGTTCATCAGCCATCCAAGATATAACTTTAAACAATGCACAATTTATAGACCTACTGAAACATTAATGCAGCATTTGCTCTTGTTTATCTTTCTACAAACAGCTTGTCAGGCAGGGATTTGAGCTTGACCTCTACTCAAAAAGACAAATTTATCTCATGAAACGGGGATCTGCTTCAGTGGAAAGAGAGTTCAGACAGAAAAAATGAGAGACTAAGAGGCTAAAGGGCAGTGGCAGTGTGCGGGGGTGAACATGGGGACGGAGGAGCTTCTGCGAAGGAGATAAAAAAAGAGGAGAAAATGGAGGTCAGAGAGATGAAAACAACTGAGAATTAGAGGTTGTAGTTGGTTGAGGCCGATGTCCACGCTGTATTCAGGACAGACTTGTGGCTGCAGGGCACTCAATCAGTCCTTACAGTGCCTGGCAGATCCACAGGCACAGTGTCAAAATGAAAAGCTTTGAAAGTAATCTCCAAGATAATAGACTCCCGCTCTATCCAAGATGGATCAATGCTGGACCAGGCAGGCCAGAAGAAAGACATTTTCCTTCTTCATCTGCTGGAGATGGGGCCACTTGTGTCTAACCTCGTCCATTGCAGAAGATGAGTGCCGGGCAGCGCAGTCCAAGGGCTTCAGTCTCTGCCTCTATAATATTACTGCCAGTCTGCACTTCATCCTTTATCTCTACTCCACTCTGCCTCTCTATGACGCATAGCGAAGATAGATGTAAAGTGTATAAAAGAAGGTCACCCGCTCCCTTAGGAGAGTTCATTATCTTACGCACAGAGGGAAAGAAGAGACACAGAGAGGTGTTCACTGGGGAGCCCATCCACTGTGGGGAATTTCTCCGAGCTCTAAAGAGGGGCAGGAGGGATGCTGAACCAAAAAAAAATAAAAATACAGGTCAAGTGTGTCAGACACAAAACACAACACGGCATTCATAGCAGGCAGACACCTTCACAATGCTGGAGAGGAAAGAGAAGTGTACTTTATTGTACTAGCAACTGTTCCAGTATTATGGAAATGCATGTTTAAATAAAAGGTGAATTGTAGGTTTTGTGTCACCAGTGGTGGGGCTTTGTTGTCCTCGCTGACACACACTTAAACTAAGCAGGAGCAAAGTTGATCGCTCCCAGTGTGTGTGTCTGTCTGTGTGTGTGTGTGTTGGGGGGGGTGATGAGTGTTACAGCATGGGTATCTGCTAGGGACTTGTACAGGCCGCTGTTTGTCCCCTATCGGTATGCTGCCAATTGTCAGACTGGAAGCTGCTCTTTCAAATCAGCAACAAAAGGCTCTTTCCCAAATGTTCGCTCTCTGCAGATACACTGCTTTTCTCTTGAATGAAGCAAAGCCAGTAGTGCAAAGACAAAGAGTGAATAAACGGGGGAACACAAAAAAGGATTTATCAACTCATGTAAGCAGAGCTATCTCAAGAGGTGTGAAGAAAGAGTGAGATCCAGGGAGAGGTGTGGGGAGGGGGTGTTCAGAAAGAAAGAGTGCCACTGTAAGTAGAGAGGGGAAATGTTCCCATAGCCGTTGTTCTTATTTCTTCCCACCCGAACGGTTATTATGGTTTGGAGAGGAGTTCTGTCTGCGTCCCGTGTGGTCGCTGCTACAGTGTGACCCAGTCCAGATGGCTTCTCTTCTTTCTCCTCTGTGTCTGCAACACACTGCTGGGACTGTGACAGACGCAGCATAGCTAACGGCCCACAGGGAGGATAGAAAGACAGACAGACAGACAATCAGACAAGAGAGTTTCAAACCGGCAAGTAGAAACTGGCCCATTTAGTAAAGTCCTGAATAAATGAGAAGAGCGACATAACAAATGCTGATGTTTTCACTTATGGCACAAGTATAAAAATGATGTGAATCATGTGTGTCCTTCAAAGTCACCAGATCTCAACTCAGTTGAACACTTACAGGAGATTTTGGACCAACATGGTAAACAATCATAACCCATCACCACTGTTATCAAAACATATTTTTTGGAACAAAGAAGATAAATGTTGTGGTTGTAGTATGTCTGTGAAAGATCTAAAACAAAAAATCAGTCTAAACACTTAATTTTGCAACATTGCAAACATTGGCCAAATAGGATGGATGTACACCTTCCAGGTCCATCCAATAGCTGTACCCGCTTGGCCTTTAGAGGGTCACGAAAGGGAGGCGATCCCAGCTGACATTGGGCGAACGTGGGGTATACCCTGGACAGCTCGCCAGTCAGTCACAGGCACAAAGAGACAGACAACGATTCACACACACTATCACACCTACAATATGTGTAGGTGTGTAAATTCAAATGTATGAAACGTGACGTCAATATGAATGAGCATATGCCTTACTTGATGCATTTCTGAAGGACTTACTCCAAACTAATTCCACTTTAGATAATTAAGGAAATCTAGCAACGTGTTTTTAACATGAGTAGATAACTGAGTAGAGAAACATAAGAATATAAGGTGCTTCCATACAGGGCACGAGGGTTTGACAAATGAATGGTTTCACACTTCAGGAAATGGTGTTAATCCCTCCAGCAGAGATTCACAGTCTTGTGGAGCCTGATGACAAGGAGCACTGAAGCTGTTCTGGTTTAAGCAACACTTCGTGTAGGATTTTCCTTTATTTTCCATCTTTACATTCAGATTAACACCCACTTCTCTTTCATCTACCATAGACCTGTTTGCACTGTTGTTTGAAAGAGTGCCACACAGAAATTAAGGCCTGAAATGATCTAACTGACATAGAGAACTTCGTCATTATTACAGCCTCTGATCACTTGACCGTGAACGTCTGTCTGCCAGCTGCTCCTCTCCTCCTCTCACCGCTACACCTGTGCACCCGTCCAGTCTACCTAATCCCTGAACACCTCCGGCCTCCTGCGGATCAGCTCCTGTCCTGCAAATCCCAGCTCATCTATTATCACTGACAGACAGGCACCACACTTCACTACACAGACAAGAAACCCACAACAACATGTGGGATCTCCTCAGTCCCTCAGATGCTTCACAAGCCGTGCTTCACCACAGATATACTTCCTATTTCACCAAACAATTTTTTTTTCCATTTACTTTCTCAGTCATGCTTCACTTTCCATTTAGTTATTTCAGCTCAAAGAGGACATGTGAAGAAGGATATACTGAGGTTTCATACTTAACACGTCACCCTTTATACCGAATATTGTAATCTGTAGTATTGTACTGTGTTTAATTATTTCTTAGAGAGTTAACTAGGGATTCAACTTACTTACTGAAAACATGATCCTTTCCTAGTAATTTTCGTGCCTTAACCTCAACAAACCTTAATTATATCGTTGTCACGTCATAAAAGAGAGATTTATTTTTCAACAGTCATTTGAAACAGTTCTGGATGGCAAAGACCAGACGCTGCCATTAGGGACGTGTTGTTCTAGAGGGCATGAATAAAGAATTTATTTTGTCATTTTATTTGGACAACTTGTTGGTTGTAGCAGAGGTTTTCAGACGTATGTGAAAGATACCGTTGAATTTGAATCAAGTTCGACTATTTCATCATTTCCACCCAGTTGGTGCAGCACTTACAGAACATAAGAACATTACAGCAGCTATAATGGACGTTTTATTAATAACAATGTATCAATGACAATGTGACAATGTAAAAGAGGTCACTTGTAGTGATGAACCTACAGAGAATTATCACCTGAATCTGCAGCTCTGCTCACATTTCCGGAGCTGCATAGAGCATTTCAGCTCATTGTTTAGCTGTCCAGCTGTACACTATGCACAATTATTAGTATGTGGTGGTTTGACTTATTGTCACCAACGATGTAGAAAAAACTTTACTGTCCCTACATGTTGACATCTGGTTTGTACATTTTGGTACTCCTTCTCTCTGTTCTCATCTCTGTGCAATAAACATTGCAGGATATGACTGCTGACAGGACCTCACACCATCAAGCTAAAGCAGAAGACAATGACGAAAAACAAATCTGCCACATAAGCTTTAATTGGGTAATTAGGAAAAGCAAGATGAGACATTAAGTGTTCCTGCTGGGAGGAGAATGGCCCATTAGCCTCTGATTTTCTCGAGCATGACTATTAGTTATGGTATATAAAGACTCTGCGCTACAGTGACCAGTTAATTACATCTATTACCCAGAACTGGATGGCAAATTCACACCTGGAGAAGGACACATGCAGAAGAAAATACAATCATGTTTGCTTTCACACACACCTACGGGGATAAACAGTCTACATGTGTTTACACTTGGGAGTGTCTGTTCCCAGTCGTTTCTTATCTCACAGAGCTGCATATACTGATTATT